>NW_012267238.1:1722155-1750919 GCF_000151885.1 Dipodomys ordii | reverse complement strand
CGCTGTCCCTCAGCTCTTCAGCTCAAGGCTAGCACTCTACCACTTAAGCCACAGCGCCACTTCCAGCTTTTTTCTTTTTTGCTTATGTGGTGCTGAGGAATCAAACCCAGGACCTCAGGCATGCAAGGCAAACACTCTACCACTGAGCCACCTTCCTAGCCCTAATGAATTCATTTCTTATGAAGCATTATGTACAAGTTATGTCAAAAAATGAACTTTACAACTTTGGGTGGGGAGGCGAGATGGGAAGGGATAGGGGAAGGGGAAACAACGGAGGAGGCAACAATGCTTAATGAGTTCGTTTTCGACATAACTTGTACATTTCATTGTTGAAATGGGTCCACCTGTATCGCTATTTAAACGATTTGTTTTTTCCCTTCCCCTCCACAAATTATACCAACATCAAATACAGTGAAAGCAGGGTTTGAGAGATTCTTTTTTTTTTTGTTGGTCATGGGGCTTGAACTCTGGACCTGGGCACTGTCCCTCAGCTCTTCAGTTCAAGGCAAGCACTCTACCACTTGAACTACAGCGCCATTTCCGGTTTTCTGGTGGTTTATTAGAGATAGGAGTCCCATGGTCTCTCCTGCCCGGGCTGGCTTTGAACCACGATCCTCAGATCTCAGCCTCCTGAGTAGCTAGGATTACAGGCATGAGCCACCAGCGCCCGGCAAGGGTTTGAGAGATTCTTATCTCTACCTTAAAGCCAGAAATGGAGCTGTGGGATTCAAGTGTTAAAGCACCTGCAGCTGTGAGAGTGTAAAGTCTTGGATCCAAGCCCAGGTATGGGCACACAAACAAAGCTGGTATAAGAGCCTGTAATCAAAGCACTTGAGTGGCTGACACACCAGGATCTGAGATTTAAGGCTAACTTGGGCTTCATAAGTTCCATAGTACATTTAAAGAAACAATTATGTAGTATTTTATATTTAGTTTGTATCAATATTTATGTTAACAAACAAACTCACTTGGGCATGAATGCTCCATTCGCAAGGGATGGTTCATCATCATCAAGCCCATCAAACAGATGGGATTTGGATGTGCCTGTTGTTTGCAGAGCCTTTGGTCGTACTCTGGTAGCAGGTCGAGGTGTCAGTTTATAATGAGTAGGTGTAGTAAGAGCCTTCTGGGCTGCTGGATTTGTTGGCTTTAATCTCTGAAAAACAGCATAAAAAAATTTAAGCTAGTAGAGTCACAACTAAATTAATTGTATCTCTACAATGTTTCTACAGCATTTTTCAAGATGATCTACTTGGTTTACCTAAACAGTATAGAATAAAATTATATATTCACTTTAAATAATGATGACTAGCATATAAAGTCTATCACAATTTATTATTCTTTTGCCAGTAATGACTGTTAAGATGTTTTCTGTGATCATTTACAATTTGGTATCTTTGGTTAGTGTGTTTTGCCCTGTACATATCAAAGTTAAAGGATACACCTTCTGACGTCCAATCACCAATATCACCCAAATGCCTATGCTCTTACCAATATCATATGTAATTTTTTTTTGTTGTGCTACTCCTAGGGCTTGAACACAGGGCCTGGGCACACTGTCTCTCAGCTCTACTTACAGCTTTTGTTTTTTGTTTTTTTTTTTGGTCCGGTCATGGGGCCTGAACTCTGGGCCTGGGCGCTGTCCCTCAGCTCTTCAGCTCAAGGCTAGTGCTCTACCACTTGAGCCACAGCGCCACTTCTGCCTTTTTTCTGTTTGTTTGCTTATGTGGTGCTGAGGAAACGAACCCAGGGCCTCATGCATGCAAGGCAAGCACTCTACCACTGAGCCACCTTCCTAGCCCCTACTTACAGCTTTTGTAATTACTTGGAGATAAGTATCTCAGAACTTTTCTGCCTGGGCTGGCTTTGAACTATGATCTTTAGATCTCAGTCTCTTGAGTAATTAGGATTGCAGGTATGAATCACTGGGCCCAGCTACATTTTGTTTTTTTGTCAGTACTAGAATTTGAACTCAGGACTACATGCTTTGTTAGGCAAACACTCTTTCATATGTGTCATTCCCCTGCCTTTTTTTTGTTGGTCGTGGGGCTTGAACTCTGGGTCTGGGAACTGTCTCTGAGCCCTTCAGCTCAAGGTGAGCGCTCTACCATTTGAGCCACAGCACCATGTTTCTGGCTGGGGATAGCACAGAATAATAATCCACCTACAGCCCTTCGTGTAGCTGAGATAACGGACATATCCCACCATACCAGGCTCATTGAGACAATTTTTACTATCTTTTTGCCTGAGTTGGCCTCCTGCCCTAAGTATCTATATCTCTCCTAGGAAGCTGAGGTTTAAATTTACTATTTTAATACATTTTGGTGGGGGGGTCTTCCTTGTGGCTTCAACCCTGGACCACTGTCCCTGAGCTTCTTTTGTTCAAAGCTAGCACTCTACCACTTGAGCCACAGCACCACTTCTGGCTTTTTCTGAGTAGTTTATTGTAAATAAAAGTCTCACTGACATTCTTATGTCTAATTAACCACCAAAGAGTCAGAAATGGAGCTGTGGCTCAAGTGGTAAGCCTTAAAAGAAGTCAGGGACAGCAACCAGGCCTAGAGTTCAAGCCCTAGGACCAGCACCAAATTATAATGTTATTACTAGGCTTAGTATGTAGTTCTGTTGTAGAGTGCTTGCCTTGAATGCATGAGGCCCTGGGTTCAATTCCTTAGTACCACATAAGCAGAAAAGGCTGGAAGTTGCACTGTGGCTCAAGTGATAGACTGCTAGCCTGAAGCTAAAGAGCTGAGGGACAGCGCTCAGGCCCAGAGTTCAGGCCCCATGATCAACAACAACAAATTCAGCTTTTCTCAACCTTAGTTTACTTAATTATTAAAGGAAAATACCTGTTTCACTTTAAGGCTGATGAAAACCCTGAGCCTTGCCCTCCAGTCAAATAACTGTTCCATTGTTTGTTATTCTGCCTCATTGATACAGAAAAAATAATTTGTTTTCTGGCCTAGTGAAAAGCATTTTTTAAATGGGTCTTTTGAAAATTAATTACAGCCAGGTGCAGTGGCTCACATCTATAATCCTAGCTACTCAGGAGGCTGAGATCTGAGGATCATGGTTCAAAGCCAGCCTGGGCAGGAAAGTCTGTGAGACTCTTATCTCCAATTAACAACCAGAAAACAGGAAGTGGCACTGTGGCTCACGAGGTAGAGTGCTAGCCTTGAGCTGAAGAGCTAAGGGACAGCACCCAGACCCATAGTTACAGTCCCACGACTGACCAAAAAAAAAGATTCAAAAACTAATTACAATGTCTGGGTGCCAGTGGCTCACACCTGCAATCCCAGCTACTCAGGAGGCTGAGATCTGAGGATCATTATTCAAAGCCAGCCACAGCAGTAGGCTGTGAGAGTCATCTCTAAATAACCACTAAAAACTCGAAAGTGGAGCTGTGGCTCGAGTGGTAGAACACTAGCCTTGGGGAAAAATACAAACAAGCAAACAAGCAAAAAAACAGCTCTGGGACAGCGCCCACTAGCTGAGTTCAAGTCCCAGTACCAGCTAAAAATATTTTTAATTATATCTAATTTTAATCTCTTAAATTATTTAAAAGCACATTTTGTACATTTCTTTCCATAAGAAGGCATTTTACAGAAACATCCTGAAATTTATCTCTTCTGTGCTCAGATCCAACTCTGACTTGACTTCTCAGATCTAACTGATGATTTTCTGTGTTAGGGCCAAAGGTATTTCATTGCCAACCCTGGGGTACCAAGGAGATTGACCTGCATCCCCAAAATGAGTCCCAGAGCCTATCTGATAAGCCCACTTTGTAAGAACTCTAATGTTGCTCTGAGTACCTAAAGACGGGGGGATCTGAATCAGACAGTGCCTGAAGGCTACTGTGCACCAGAACCCAAACAGGGCCTAAAGTGGATTACAAATGTCAGCTGAACCAGTCTATGGCACTTTTCCACTTTGATCTACATAACTATCACCTCCACTGCACCTTGCCTCCTCACCTATATTTTTTTGCTTGAGTGGTCAGGGTGAGATGGGGTGAGCACAAGACTGAAGAAAGTGGGAATGGAGAAGGATTTCGTGTTTTAGCGATGTACACTGCACACCCCCTCCCCCGTCATCTATCCTTGTCTAATTGTCCCTAAGCAGGAAGGTCAAAAGTAGCTCCCAGTAACAAAATAAGGATGCTATTTTGCACATGCAGGTCAGAAACAGTAGCACAATGAATCCATAACATTTTGAATTCTGAGATGTCCTCTAACCTTATTTATAATTGATATAGTTTTCCTGGACCATCCCCTACCACTTTATGACATGGACACATATTCAAGAAGCCCAGCATTTTGCATCTGAAGAATGCAGTAAGCTCAACCTTCCATTCTTAAGCAATGAACCAGACCTGTGCCTCTTGGAATTTTAAGACCTGGACAGTAAGACCTGGGTAGAAAGCAGGCATCATTGGAGCTCTGGAAAAGGCATTGCACCAATTATCAGAGGAGATTTGTATCCAAAGTACTATCCTAACAGACCACACTGAGGATATGTCATAATACTTCATGGGGGATAGACGTATGGATCTAGGGATAGAGTGCCTGCCTAGCAAGCAACCCAAGTTATCACAAAGCCCTGACTGTTCAAGCCTTGGTACCTACCCACAAAAATTACGTAAATAAACGACATAAAACCTACAGCTATTCATCTTCTAGAATGTAAGCCCAATTTTGTGCATTCCATGAGCCCTATCTAAGGTTCACAGAAGGGGTGCCCTTAAGGAATCTGGAGTAGTTCCAGGCTTAAAGACATTGCAGGGCTACAAGCTTTAAGACAAAGAAGTTTGGGAATCTGTTATTTACAAGAGATTTATGGTTCGTCATTTCTGACCTAAAGGACAAAATACCAGAACTTCCTAATAGGTTATTCATTAACATGCTGTCTCTGTCTATATACAAATATGTACAAATATAAGTGTTACAATGTACTGCCAGCCAGACATGGTTGCTGACATCTGTAATCCTAGCTACTTTGAAAAATTTCAGTTTGAAGTCCACTTGGGTCCATATCAATTAAAAAAAAAAAAAGCTGGGTATATAGTGTTTATGCATTTATCATCCGAGCTACAGGGCAAGCATTAAGTAGGATAACTACAATTCACACTGGCCTGAGGAAAAAGTGAGACTATTCGGAAAGTCATGAAAATAAAAAGTGATGATGGCAAGTGGTAGAATGCCTACCAAGCACAAGGCTCTGAGTTAAAAACCATAGTAGTACCAAAACAATACATAATGAAATGAAAAGGCTAGATATAGTGGCACCTGCCTGCTATCCAACATGGGGAACATAAATATGAGGAACAAGATCTAGGCTGTATTTGAAAAAGAGCAAAAGTATAAAGGGTTGTTTTTTTTTTTCATAGAGTGATGCAAGCAGTAATGTCTAGCAAGCAAGATATCCTGAGATTAAACAACAGTCCTATAACAAACAAAACAAAACAATAGCAGTGCTCTAATATAACATATACTTTACTTAGAACTATATAGAATACACTTTACTTAGAACTGCCATTACCTACGGCACTTCTATGGCAATAATGGATAAATCACTTTTCTTTTAGACTCCTCTAAATCAAAGACAGAAAGAATGAATTTACCTCTTCTTTCTTCTTGGGGTCTGACATGGGATTCCGGAAGAGAGGAGAGTCTCCAAAAGGTGAATATGTTAGACTATTGAGATGCTGCTGGAGAACAGCCTGCTGAGCAGCAGAAGCATTTGGATCTGTCAAAGCTTTCAGAGAGAGAAGGGGGAAGGGAGGAAATAACAGGGGAGGGTAAAGGGGAAGGAAAAGAAGAGTGGAGGACAGGATGGAAGGGAGAGGGAAGGAGAAAGGAAGAGAAGGCAGGAGTTAGGAGGGAAAGAAGGAAGAGAAGAGGGGAGAAAAGAGAAGAGAAAGGGAGGGAAAGAGAGATGGAGAGGGGGAGAGGAGAAGGGGAGAAAAATCAATGTTAGTCAAAGGATTCAACATAAACTTAAAGAATTTAACTCTCTTTTTGGGATAAATCTTAAAAATGAGAGATCTCAATGGCATTACTAGGAAAAATGAGAAGCAAACTGAAAAAAAATCAACTAAGGGTAACACTATCCAAAAATAAATGTACTTTTGGCCAGGTGCTGGTGGCTCACACCTGTAATCCTAGCTACTCAGGAGGCTAAGATCTAAGGATGGCAGTTCAAAGCCAGCTGGGTGAAGGAAGTCCATGAGACTCTTATCCCCAACAAACCACCAGAGCTTAAGACCCACAACCGACAAAAAAAAAAAAAGTACTTTTTACCTGACTATGTAATTGTAACCCTTTTGTAAGTTTAAAACAATCACGAACTAAATGAAACCAATCAAAGACATAAAGAACCATCTCATAAGATATTACAAATAATTAGCAAAGCATTCACTGTCAGTATAATCTGGTAAGTGCAAATTAAAACAGTCCGAAAGAATGGCTTCATACGTACCTCACTATCACTGACAAACTATATAAAAAATGTTAAAGTCTGCCAGGTGCTCGTAGCTCACATCTATAAATGTAGTTACACAGGAGACTGAGAGATCTGAGGATCATGGTTCAAAGACAGACCAAGGCAGAAAAGTTCCCTAGAAGACTCTCATCTCCAATTAACCACTCAAACCTTGAAGTGGCTCTGTGGCTTAAAGTGGTAAAGCAAAGCCTGGTGCCTGTAATCCTAGTTACACAGGAGGCTGAGATCTGGGATCACAGTTCAAAGCCAACCCAGGAAGAAAAGTCCATGAGACTCTGATCTCCAATAAACCACCAGAAAACTGGAAGTGGTGCTGAGGCTCAAGCGGTAGAATGCTAACCTTCAGCTGAACAGCTGAGGGACAGTACCCAGGCCCAGAGTTCAAGCCCCATGACTAACCAAAAAAACAAAAACAAACAAAAAAAAACAAAGTCAAGAGGAGAACTGGGGAGAGAAACAAAGAAAAGGAAAGAGAAAAAAAAAGAACTATAAAGGAACATTTGAAATTGTTTACTGCATGTATAGGTAATAAGGAATTGTTTTGAAGTTTTAGCAAGGAATTTAGTATAACTGGGTTGAAGTAGGAAGAAACAGAAAAAGAGGGGAAAAAAATTCTGCTCCCCAAGCAGAAAATGCAAATTAAAGGATTGAATAATAAGGATTTAGAAATTATTATTATTTTAAAAGTCATGGCCAATGGGGCCAGGAAGGTGGCTCAGTGGTAGAGTGCTTGTCTTGTATGTATGAAGCCCTGGGTTTGATTCCTTAGCACAACATGAGCAAAAAAGCCGGAAGTGATGCTGTGGCTTAAGTAGTAGAGCACTAGCCTTGAGCTAAAGAGTTGAGGGACAGCGCCCAGGCCCAGAGTTCAAGCCCCATGCCTGACAATCAATCAATAAACAAATAAATAAAAAATCAAGACGAATCAATTTGCTGGATTATATAGTTATTACAAATTATAATGACTACTTCTATTGGAAGTAAACAATAAACTACATTTGATTTAGTAACTGAGAATTCCAAAAAGGTTTTAAGGGCTGGTGGTAGGATACATGCCTACTCAAATACCTGGGGTCAGTCCTGAGTAATAGACCTTTCTAAATATTTTTTAGGTCTTGGTATTGAGACTCAGGGCCTCACGTTTTTACTGTTTTTTTTTTTTTTGTTTTTGTTTTACTAAAAGCTGGTACTTTACCACTTGAGCTGCAGTTCTACTTATAGTTTTTTAGTGGTTAAAAGACTAGAGTGTCTTACATTTTTCTGCCCATGCTGGCTTCAAACCATTATCCTCTCTCTATCTCAGTCTCCTGAGTTGGTCATCTCAATTTTGTTTGTATGCTAAAAATGGGCAAGACATTCTTAGCTGTTCCTTATTTATATTTAATATTTATTTAAATATAGAAGGAAAAATAAGACCATTCAGTCTAATTTCCTCTCCAAGTATGAAAACAAAAATTAAAGAATAATCAAAACTTTATGATCTGAAACTGAATAAATTATAAAACAGAAAAACAAAATAATCTGTAGAAAACTTTGGCTAATAGATCTGTTTGTGCTAGAACTATAAAAATTTGAGCCAGGCGCCTGTGGCTCATGCCTGTAATCTTAGCTACTCAGGAGGCTGAGATCTAAGGATCGTGATTCAAAGCCAGCTCAGGCAGGAAAGGCCGTGAAACTAATCTCCAATAAACCACGAGAAAACTGGAAGTGATGCTGTGGCTCAAGTAGGAGAGTACTGGCCTTGAGCTGAAGAGCGCAGAGAGAGCATCCAGGCCCAGAGTTCAAGCCTCAAGACAAAAAAAAAAAAAATTGAAGAAAAAAATCAAAGATGTCATCAGGAAATGGAAAGACCTTCCATGTTCATGGATAGGTAAAAATTTGTGAAAATGGTCATACTGCCGAAAATGATGTACAAATTTAACAAACTCTATCAAAATACCAATACCATTCTTTATTGAGATAAAACAATCCAAAAATTCATATGGAACAACAGAGACCTTGAATAGCCAAAGCAATTCTTTTTTTTGGGTCCAGTCGTGGGGCCTGAGTGCTGTCTCTCAACTCTTCAGCTCAAAGCTAGCACTCTACCACTTGAGCCACAGCGCCACTTCCGGCTTTTTTCTTTTTGCTTATGTGGTCCTGAGGAATCGAACCCAGGGCCTCAGGCATGCAAGGCAAGCGCTCTACCACTGAGCCACCTTCCCAGCCCTAGCCAAAGCAATTCTAAGCAAAAAATAATAATAATAATAATAATGCTGGCAGTATCATAATTCAGGAATTTAAATTCTACCATAAAGCTACAATAACAAAAACAGCTTAGTACTGGCATAAAACAGGCCTGAAGATAAATAAAACATACTAGAAGACACAGAAATAACATCTATACCTTTATTTATCTGATATCTGATAAGTGAGCCAATGATACATAGTGTTTTACAAGAGAGCCTCTTCAATAACTGGTGTTGGGGGGCTGGGAAGCCAAAAATGGAGCTGTGGCTCAAGTGGTAGAGCGCTAGCCTTGAGCTGAAGAGCTGAGGGACAGCGCCCAGGCCCAGAGTTCAGGCCCCATGACTGGACCCCTCTCCCCGCCAAAAAAGAAAAATAACTGGTGTTGGGAAAACTGGACATCTTTATGCAGAAAACTAAAAGTGGATCCCTGTTTGTCACCATACACTAATATCAACTTAAAATGTATCAAAGACCTCAACGTCAGACATAAAACTTGCAAATTACTACAAGAGGGAGCAGGAAAAACACTAGAGCTTATAGGTGTAGGCAGAAATTTTTTGAGAAGAGTCCTAGGGCTACAACAGCTAGGAAAGAATGTAAGTGGGACTACACCAAAATAAAAAGTTTCAGAACAGCTAAGGACATAGTTACTAAACTAGAAAGACAGCCAAAACTGGGAAAAGATCTTAACCAGCAATACATCAAGCAAAGGCCTAATATCCAAAATATACAAGGAGCTCAAGAAATTAACCCTCCCAAAGCTAATAAATCAATCACTAAATACCAAGGGAGTAAAAGAGAGACTTCTTAGAAGAGGTACGAGTGGTAAAAAGCATATTAGGAAATGCTCAACATCCCTGGCCATAAAGGAAATAAATGTAAACCAAAACAACTCTGAGATTCTATATCATGCCAGTTAGATTGGCCATCATCATGAATTTGAACAAAAAAATGTTGGTGGGGATGTGTGGTGAGAATTAAACTAGTATAGCCACTCTAGAAAATGGCTTGGAAGTTCCTCCAAAAGCTGTTATATGCCAAGGAGGGATGGCTCACACCTATAATCCTAGCTACTCAGGAGGCTGAAATCTAAGGATCAGGGTTAGAAGTTAGCCTGAGCAGAAAAGTCTGTGACAGGCCTATCTCCAATAAACTATTAAGAGCACCACCCCTAAGCAAAAGAAACTCAGGGACAGTGGCTCCAGCCCAGGGTTCAAGGCCCAGACCAGCAAAAAAAAAAAAAAAAAAAAAAAGCTGTTTTAAAATTTCCCTAGGACTTAGCTACACCACTCCTAGGCACCTATTCAGATCATTACAAGTCAGAATATGGTAAAGAAATTTGTGCACTATGTTCACTGCTACACTATTCACAACAGCCAAGCTATGGAAACAGTCTAGATTCCCTAGAACAGATGGGTAGATTAATAAAATGTAGGATATACATGATGGAATTTTATTCATCCATTAGAAAGAGTAAGATTGTATCATTTACAGGAAAATGAATGGACCTAGATCAAATCATATTAAGTGAGGTAAGCCAAGCTCAGAGAGATATACATGGTTTCTCTCTTATATGGAAACTAGATCTAAAATAAATATGATAACCTATATAGGTTTCTAGGCATTTATATACAATCAGACTAAAAGGAGGTTATCCATAGAGGAAGAACACAAAGGTGTAACTTCCTAGAACATTTAAAATACTATTTATTGAAACTAACTCCAGGAAAAGGAAACAGTTTTTTTTCAGTTGTTGTTGTTGGCGACTGTGCTGTTTTTACTTTGGGTAATTTTTTTTTCTTTTTGGAAGTTAAAGGGAAGGCACAGAAAAGGAAGAAGAGTGAACAAAGCAATCATGTTATGTGGTTAAGACCTTATAACTTGTGGGCAGGGATGGGAGGGGGAAAATTGTAATAAAGTAAAGAAGAGGTCACACTGTCCAAATAAAGAGATGTACTCATTACCCAACTTATGAAATGGTGGCCCCTCTGTACAACACACATCAAAAGACACAAAATTATTTAAAAAAAGAAAAGAAAGGGCTGGGAAGGAGTCTCAGTGGTAGAGTGCTTGCTTTGCATGCCTGAGGCCCTGGGTTCGTTTCCTCAGCACCACATGAGCAAAATGAAAAAAGCCGGAAGTGGCGCTGTGGCTCAAGTGGTAGAGCGCTAGCCTTGAGCTGAAGAGCTGAGGGACAGCGCCCAGGCCTAGTTCAGGCCCCACGACCGGAACCCCCCCCCCAAAAAAGGGTAATTTTTCACATTTAAATTCTATAAAACAAATTGAACAAATTATTTTTAATCAGTTAAGTATTCAGTTTACCTCTCATATATATGCCATATGAAGTTGTATTTTAGAACATTAAGTAAATTCATAAAGAGAAAAAAGTCCAAGACACTACAGTTATGACTGAACTTGAGGAGAATTCTAGTATAATGCTAAAGACCTAATCAGAGTCCTTACTACTGTATGAAAAAAAGAGGGATAGAAAGTGCAAAATCTGGGCTGGGAAGGTGGCTAAGTGGTAGGGCGCTTGCCTTGCATGCATGAGGCCCTGGGTTTGATTCCTCAGCACCACATAAGCAAAAAGAAAAAAGCCGGAAGTGGTGCTGTGGCTCAAGTGGTACAGCGCTAGCCTTGAGCTGAAGAGCTGAGGGACAGCACCCAGGCCCAGAGTTCAGGCCCAACGACCGGACCCCCCCCCAAAAAAGTGCAAAATCTGGGACCAGAGGAATAGTTTAACTGTCAAGAGTGCCTGCCTAAGAAGCTTGGGAGCCCTAAGATGAAACCCAGTGAGACATAGAAAGAGAAGAAACTGGGGGGGAAAAGGGGGCAAGCAGAAGAAAATGATGTATCTGGGATAAAGTTTTAAACAATTTGGAATAATTAAGAAGGTGATATAAACTAGGGGTTTATGCCTATAATCCTAGCTACTCAAAAGGCTGAGATTTGAAAATAAAGTTCAAAGCCAGCCCAGGCAGACAAATCA
The DNA here is from genome assembly GCF_000151885.1 of Dipodomys ordii. Taxonomy (NCBI): domain Eukaryota; kingdom Metazoa; phylum Chordata; class Mammalia; order Rodentia; family Heteromyidae; genus Dipodomys; species Dipodomys ordii. Next base: position 1,739,200 of record NW_012267238.1, on the reverse strand, counting down.
ATGACACTCTTACCCCCAATTAACCATCAAAAAGATGAAAGCAGCTGGGCGCTGGTGGCTCACGCCTGTCATCCTGGCTACTCAACATGCTGAGATCTGAGGATCACAGTTCAAAGCCAAGCTGGGCAGGAGACTCATCTCCAATAAACCACTAGAAAAGTGGAAGTGGCGCTGTGGCTCAAGTGGTAGAGCACTCGCCTTGAGCTGAAGAGCGCAGGGCCAGCACCCAAGCTCAGAGTTCAAGCCCCAAGCCCGACAAAAAAAAGAAAAAAGATGAAAGCAGAGGAGGTATGGCTCAAATGGCAGAGCACCAGCACTAAGTGAAAGAGCAAGCCCCAGTACCAGCAAGTAGTTGGGTTTGCTAACACAAAGGGGTAAAAGAATAGCTATTTCAGGGGAAAAAGCTGTAAGAGGAAGGTATATATGGCTAGGCAGAGATGTTTTCAGAAGAATATGCTGAGTTCATGTAAACTTTTAATCTTTAAGAATGAAAAACATTAATAATTACAAGAGAGAACATATCAACTTTATCAAGATAAAACTAGACAGATGGGAAAAGAAGAAGGAAAAGAAAAGGGAAGGAAAGACACTTACTTATGCCCTCCCAATTTGACAAAGGTAACAAGAAACACCATCACTTAGTTGATTAAATTAGGTAAAGTACACGATGGGGTGTGAGAAGAGCACCTATCCAGAATTCTGTACAAGGTCTTCAGTTCATACCTTAGCACACTCCCCTCAAAAAAGTGTATATATGTGCATATATATACACACACACACACACACACATGCAAACAGACAGACATATATATAAAATAAAAAATTATAGGACATATAAAGCTCAAATGTGTAGAAGTTTTTCAAATATTCACCACATATCATGATAGTATAACAAATGAAAATTCAGCAGCAGAGAAATCAACTCATTTCTCTCCTTCAATCTTCTGTCTCACAGTTTATACCAGGTGATACTGTTTTCATTTCAAATAGAACAGTTTTCTTATTAAACCACATTTGAATTAAAAAACTAAGTTAATTTTTGTAAATTAGAAATAAAGGTGATGCAAAAGCTAGGAAGGCACAAAACACTTAAATAGACAAAAAGGCAGAGGTGATAAGCCAAATTTCCATCTTCCATGATAAGTTAATAAAACAAAACATAGGAATATATAAATCATTTCGCTATATAAGCTTAAGTTATATAGCAGATGAATTAAAAGTGGTTTTTATTGAAGGACTAGACCTAGGATTGGGACAAAAGGGAAGGCCAGGATCCAAGCCCTTCTATACTAAGTGATTGTTTAACTATGTGTACGTAACACATTGCTCTGGTAGGGATTTAACAGGTGGAAAACTAAAGTCAGCAAGTGAAGTATGTATGAACAAGACATAAGTTGAGTAAAGCCTTCTGAAGTGACTGACACTTACCTACTGGAGCCTGGGGGGCACCAAAGCCCAAAGTGGCTGTTGTAGTATTAAATCCAGGGGCTCCAAAGGCTCCTGTACCAAGAGGCCCTCCAATCTTAGGTTGGTTGTTCCCAAACAAAGATGCCTGTCCAGGACCAAGAGCTATGGAAACAAGAGTAAAGAATAAAGCACCACAGAAGATTCTTTGAATATTTTGCCTGAAATCAGCTACTTAAAAATAAAATGCAGGGGCTGGGAAGGTAGCTTAGTGGTAGAGTGCTTGCTTTGCATGCATGAGGCCCTGGGTTTGATTCCTCAGCACCACATAAGCAGAAAAAAGCCAGAAGTGGCAGTGTGGCTCAAGTGGTACAGCATTAGCCTTGAGCTGAAGAGCTGAGGGACAGCACTCACTCAGGCCCAGAGTTCAGGCCCACCACTGATAAAAATAAAATGCAATCCTAGCTACTCAGGAGACTGAGATAGGAAGACTGTGGTTCAAAGCCAGCCTGGGCAGGAAAGTCCCTGAAACTCTTTTTTCTGTGGGTCATGGGGCTTGAACTCTGGGCCTGAACGCTGCCCCTTCTCAGCTCTTCACCTCAAGGCTAGAGTACTACCACTTGAGCCACTGCTCCACTTCTAGTTTTCTTTGTGGTTTATTGGAGATAAGAGTCTCACGGACTTTCCTGCCTGGGCTGGCTTTGAACCAGAATCCTCAGATCTCAGCCTCCTGAGTAGCTAGGATTCCAGACATGATCCACTGGCGCCTGGCTACCCTGAAACGCTTATCTCCAATAAACCACCAGAAAACTGGAAGTGGCGCTATGGCTCAAGTGGTAGAGTGCTAGCCTTGAGGTGAAGAGCTGAGGGACAGCCTGTTGCCCAGGCTCAGAGTTCAAGCCCCACGACTGACAAAAATAAATAAATAAAATGTGTTTGGAAACTTTGTAATAACCAGTCATTTAAACAAGAGTATTACAAATGCAAACTTCATTACTGGGATTAAGAATTACATACATCCTAGGCAAAAATCTGTGTCATCTCAGTTTCCTCAACCAGAACACATCCTAAGATTAAAATAAACATATGAATAGCTTTTAGAAGATGTACAGTACATAAAATACTAAATATTAGTTTATATGCCTGATAGATACTATTATTCCCTTCCTCCTTTTGGTGGTACTGGGGTTTGAATTACAAAACATTTTAGTTTTTTGTAAAAGGAGCTTATTTAGCTAAATCAGATTTTGTTTTAGGATTTTAAGATGTTATTATATTAGTTGTATAAGGGGACTGATTCCCTGTGGTATTTCTAAATATGTGTAGTATTCTAATTTTCATAATATGATACGATTAAGATGACATTGTAATTGAACCAGCTGGATATTTTGATGTATATGAAATTTAAAAAGAATTGTTTGATGTTTTAGTTCTTTGGAAATCTGTTTTACTGTAGAACAGCAGTTTTGACAATATTATTGTCTGAAACATCTACATTTGAGCTGCATTTCTACCATTAACAACATTTGTGACATTGATCTAATTATCAAACCTACAGTTTTCTCATCTGCAAAATGAGAGTAGTAGGGGCTTCTTATGGTGGCTCCCAGCTATTTAAGTATTTAAGGGGAATACATTGAGAGAATTGAGATTCAAAGCCAGAATGGACAAAAAAATCATTGAGACCTCATCTCAACTGGACATGGTGGTATGTGCAAGTCACCCCAACATTTGAAGGAAGTGTATATAGGAAGATCAAGGGTCCAGTCTTGTCCAGGCAAAAACATGAGACCCTATGCAAGATATAAAGCAAAAATGTCTGATAATATGACTCAGGTGATAGAGTGCATTCCTTGAAACAACAACAACAACACTAACAACAAAAACTAGATTTGTAGCAGCAAGCTTTAGCGACTAGGATGAAAACATGGGTTCAATTCCTGTAACCACAAAAATAAAAAAAAAATTTTTAAAGCTGAGTGCTGGTGGCAAATAGCTGTAATACTAACTACCAAGGAGGCTGAGATCTGAGGATAGAGATTTAATATCAGCCCTAGCTGAAAAAGCTAAACAGACAAAGATCTATTACCTCCAGTTAATGAACATAAAGCATAAAGTAGAGGTATAGTTCAAGTGGCAAAATGACATCTTGGAGCAGAAAATGGTATGAGGCAGAGTTCAAGCCCCAGTACTGGACCCAAATAAATGACTGTAAAATTTATATACATTGTGTATGCGCGCACGCATGTGTGTGAGCATGTATATGTATCTGTATGGATATGTGAATCACTCATGTAGAGTAGGGTTCTGTTTAAGAATATTACTATAAAACCTGTAAAACCTGTGTATAAAACACATATACAAATATTTGTGTGCAAACATGTTTGAGAAACATAGAAAGGGGTCTGAAAAGATAAATGCTAAATTTTCAATATTTGTTACTTCACTAAACAAGCTGAAACTGTCCATAATTATTTTAAACATTTTACTAGCACTTGTATCTTTAATTTAATTAATTAATTTATTTTTTGGGTCTGGTCGTGGGGCCTGAACTCTGGGCCTGGGTGCTGTCCCTCAGCACTTCAGCTCAAGGCTAGCGCTCTACCACTTGAGTCACCACGCCACTTCTGGCTTTTTTCATTTTGCTTATGTGGTGCTGAGGAATCGAACCCAGGGCCTCATGCATGCAAGGCAAGTGTTCTACCACTGAGCTACCTTCCCAACCCATTGTATCTTTAATTTTAAAAAAGAAATTTAAAGGTTACAAATCATGGTACAAGAGAAACCTTTTACTCAGAAAATGGTATATTGATTGAATCACAGAAGCAAAGAGACCAGATTAACTGGACATCGAATCAGAAACGATCACATCAATTACCAGATGACTTACAAAGGCAGGTAAATTATATGCCTAAACAATCTTAACTATATACAATGCAACAACCATTATATAACTATCACCCTTACAATTACTTAAAACAGGAAAAACTTATTTTCAAGTATACTAAGAAATAATTATTCAGGGGATGGGAAGATGGCTCAGTGGCAGAATGCCTGCCTCACATGCATGAGGCCCTGGGTTCGATTCCTCAGCACCACATAAGCAGAAAAAGCCAGAAGTGGTGCTGTGGCTCAAGTGGTAGAGCACTAGCCTTGAGCTGAAGAGCTGAGGGACAGCGCCCAGGCCCAGAGTTCCAAGTCCCACGACCGACAAAAAAAAAAGGAAAATTTAGGGCTGGGAAGATGGCTCAGTGGTAGAGCGCTTGCCTTGCATGCATGAGGCCCTGGGTTCGATTCCTCAGCACCACATAAGCAAAATGAAAAAAGCCGGAAGTGGCGCTGTGGCTCAGGTGGTAGAGCGCTAGCCTTGAGCTGAAGAGCTACCCATGACCAGACCCAAAAAAATAAATAAATAAAATAAAAATAAAAAATAAAAAAGGAAAATTTAGGCCTCTTTATTTCTGGGTAGATGATCAAATGGCGCTTACAAATGCATTACTTCCTAAAACTCATGATAGCAGTTCCTTACCTGTTCCAAATCCTCCTGTACCAATACCAGTTCCCAGAGTCCCAGGTGCTGGTTTACTGCCAAAAATACTACTCCCACTGGTATTTGTGCCAAAACCTAAGAAGAAAACGAAATGAGTGACTAAACTTTTAACACAACTCTCAATTTTCTCTACAAGGGATTTTAAAACAAAGAAGACTAACCTTAAGGTTTTATATCTTTTTTACTTAGAAATAGTAATATCTAGGAACCCTAAAATTATAGACTAGTTTTGACTTCTAAAAAAATTTGACACTTGAAAATAAATTTTATTATTGTCTTAATAACATAATCAGCTTTGAAGTATCAATTCAACTCAGAATATCCAATATTAATGTGCTTGAGTTATTAGTACTTCTTTCAAGACTCTAAGCACTCAATGCATGCTTCTAATTTCCAAGTAGAAAGAAAAGCACATTCCTCCTTAAATTCACACACACACACACACACACACACACACAAACACACACACACATTTTACTGAAGCTAACAAAGGCAAAAACTGCCAGATGCCAGTGGCTCTTGCCTGTAATCCTAGCTACTCAAGAGGCTGAATGGTTCAAAGCTGGCCCAGGCAAGAAAGTCTGTGAGACTCCTTATTAACTACCAAATTAACCACAAAAAAAAGAGTAAAAGTTATAAAAAATCAATAGGAAAAAATTTTTTAAAAAAACAAACGAAAAAACAGTTAGCCGGGCGCCAATGGCTCGCACCTGTAATCCTACTCAGGAAGCTTAGATCTGAGGATCATGGTTCAAAGCCAGCCCGAGCAGGAAAGTCCATGAGACTCTTATCTCCAATAAACCACTAGAAAACTGGAAGTGGCGCTGTGGCTCAAGAGCCTTGAGCTGAAGAGCCCAAGCCCAGAGTTCAAGCCCCACAACAGACAAAAAAAAAAAAAAAATTCAACAGAGCTGAGAGCTGGTGGATGATGCCTAGTTACTCAGGGTACTGACATCTGGAGGATCAGTTTGAAGTAAGCTTGAGACAGATTAGAGGTATGGGTAAAGTCAGAAAGTGACAGGTGTAAACAAAAAGGCCAAGCAAATGAGACTGAGAGGCTCTGAGTTCATGCCCCAGCACTGGCACCCATCCTAAAAAAAAGCAGCAACAACAATTTTTTAAAAAGACCTATACAAAATACTACCTACATAATTACTTTCAAACAAATCTGACACAGATAAAATGGCTGGTTACACAAGGAGCTTTTGATGACATCATCATGAACTCATAAGAACTCAAGGATTCAGCTAATCAATACTAAAAAGAGAGGCTAACCTATTAATAACTTGAATGATTTCTTCTACTAAGAAAGATGGGAAATAGAGCAAAGCATCACATTTAGAGAAAATCTTGCAATTTCCTTTTAAAAATTCATTGTATTGCTGTATTTTTTTTGTTGGGATGTATCCACAAAGTTTCAGTGTTCTTTTTGAAAGTAAATATTAACAGTACAATTGATACACCATTAACTTCTCATGCTACAAGAACATCATCAATAGCCAGAAAATCCTAATTGTAAAACGAAGTCATTAAAACCTTCAAGGAAAATGGGGTTGATGGCTGCATGCCTATTACAGGTCTAGGGAAGCAGAGAGACTGAGAGTTCCAAGACAGTAAGCTACATAATGAGCCCCTGTACCAAAACAAACAAAAAAGCCAGGTCTGCTTGTGGCTCACACCTATAATTCTAGGGGACTCAGGAGACTGAGATCTGAGGATCACAGTTCAAAGCCACCCCGAGCAGCAAAGTCTATGAGACTTATATCTCCAATTAACTACCATAAAACCTAAAGTGGCCCTATGGCTCAAAGCGGTACAGTGCTAACCCTTGGGCATAAAGCGGTAGAGCACTAATTCAGCGACGGTGCTCAAAGTCTTGAATTCAAGTCCCATAATTGACCAAATCAAAAAACAAAAACCCCAAACAAAACACTGAAGATTTTAATGAAGTAGGTCAAGAAAAAGGCTAACACAAAATTCAAAATTAAACTTCATATAATTTTAAAACAAGTAATCTGACTTAATCTTAACACATCTGATTCATATATTCACTAAATCTTTCCTGAGGTAGGCTTGGCAGAATAGGGATAAAAGGATCTTGAGTTCCAGTCTTGCTGGGCTACAGAGCCAGATTCTATCTCATCTAAGAAGGGGAGGACTGATTGGAATTTATAATATATATGCATGGTAAAATCACAATGAAACCTCCCTTGTACATAGATAATGTATACTAGTCAAAAAAATCTTATTTAAGAATTTTTTCTTCAATTGTGCTAATAATTATGCCACAAAAATGAAGCAATACCTACTCAAGCACAATCAACTTTCATTAAAAGAAAAAATAACAAATAGAAGATGTACTTGGAGACATTCCTTTTTCTTTTTGAGTAAAAAAATCTAACCAGCAAGGACCTCAACAGCCTTGTTATAGCAGAAAACTCATGAACTAGCTCAAACCCATAGAAGGGATTTAAGTCCCAGCTTACACTGTTTATACCACACATTTCCTCCATTTTTATTGACAAGTTTATCAACTGGCATTTTTTAAAATTTTATAAATTAAAAGTAATACAAATTCAGCATGCAAGTGACGCTAGTAAGATAGAGGTAAGACCTTTTAACTTTCAAGTCAGTGAGCATGAGGTCAGTGAGCATGAGTGTGAATATATTTATCCGACATGAAATAGGATCAAATGTATTTTAAAAGTAAATCTTGGGCTGGGAAGGTGGCTCAGTGGTAGAGCCCTTTCCTTGCATGCATGAGGTCCTCGGCACCACATAAGCAGGAAAAAAAAAAAAAAAAAGCTGGAAGTAGCACTGTAGCTCAAGTGGTAGAGTGCTAGCTTTGAGCTGAAGAGCTGAGGTACAACGCCCAGGTCCAGAGTTCAGGCCCATGACGGGACCCCCCCCCCAAAAAAAGTAAATCTTATTTTATTTTTATGAAGTACACTAGTTAGATGCAAATAACATTTAATTCTGAATATAAAATTATGTTATAGATAAAGTCTTTATGAAACAATGCATTTTCAAGGGGAATGAAAGTTAGTTCTTAAGGGTTAAATTCAGATTGCAATGGTTTATGGTTCTTTGAAGAGATTCAGAGCATAAAAAGATAAACAATTTTGCTATATTAAAATTTCAGGGGGCTGAGAAGGTGGCTCAGTGGTAGAGTGCTTGCCTTGTATGCATGAGACCCTAGGTTCGATTCCTCAGCACCACATAAGCAAAAAGAAAAAAAGCAGGAAGTGGCGCTATGGCTCAAATAGTAGAGTGCTATCCTTGAGCTGAAGAGGTGAGGGACAGCGCCCAGGCCCAGAGTTCAGGCCCCACAACTGGACCCAAAAATAAATAAATAAATACATTAGCTAGTCATGATGATATGTACTTGCAATTATAGTTATACAAGCTGTGAATCACTTTTATCCAGAAACTCAATTAGCTTGAACAACATAGTAAAACCGTATCTCCAGAAAATACTAAGTTTTCAAGAAAAAACAAATTTATAAGAAAAAATGGTCCACAAAGACTCTACTGAGAAAGGAGGAATAATAATGATTTTTGTTATGTTTTTGTCGGTCCTGGGGCCTGAACTCTAGGCCTGAGTGCTGTCCCTCAACTCTTCAGCTCAAGACTAGCACTGTACCACTTAAGTAGCTCCACCTCCGACTTTTTCCACTTATGTGGTGCTGAGGAATTAAACCTAGGGCCTCATGCATGCAAAGCAAGCACTCTACCACTGAGCCACCTTTCCAGCCCAATAATGATTTCTTTTTTTAATAGAAAAAGTTGAGAAACACCAATTTAATCCTTTCTCTTCTTGGTTTTATAGAGAAGTAACAAGTACACAAATCAGATTATTCTACCCATGCTAACCAAGTTCACTACTTCAAACTGTTTTTTTCAAAAGAGTACAACCAGAAAAAATTCCAAGTAGAACTGTAATCGTTACTAAGGGTAAAAGGAATTATAAAAATCAAATCAAGCTGGGAGCTAATGCCAATAATCCTAGCTATTTAGGAGGCTCAGAGTGAGAGATTATGGTTCAACCTGTGCAGAAAAGTTTGAGAAATCTTATCTCAAAAATACAAAGGAGAAAACAAACCAAAATAGACCTGGAGGTATGGATGGATCAAGAGGTAAGTAGAGCATCCATCCAGCAAGTACAAAGATTGGGCTGAAAACCCCAGTACTGATAGAGTGAGAAGGGAAATGAGAACCCAAATAAAATTATGAATGGGTACCTGAAACAAAGATTTATCTTCTTCAGAAACAAATTAAGCTTCTAATGGATGCTTACATTTCTCCCCCTAGTACAAGATCATTTAAAAATGGGCTTGAGAAATGAAGGTTCAGGGTAGAGAACTTAACTAGGCCCTCGGTTTCAACTCTCATACTACAAACAAAAACAATCAAACAAGCCAGGTGCTGGTGGCTCAGGCCTGTAATCCTAGCTACTCAGGAGGCTGAAATCTGAGGATCATGGTTCAAAGCCAGTCCAGGCAGAAAAGTCCCTCAGACTCTTATTTCCAATTAACCACCAGAAAACTGGAAGTGGAACTGTGGCTCAAGTGGTAAAGCGCTCACCTTGAGCTGAAGTGCTGAGGTACAGTGCCTAGGCCACGAGTTCAAACCCCATAACCAACAAAAACAAACAAAAAAGAACAACCAAACAAAAATAAAAAGCTCATTCAAAAACTGTTTAGCTACTAACCTATGTCAATAACATCCTTAAATTCATCTCCCCCATTAGTGACTAATGGTTTATCTGGCAAACAAAATCTTCAATAAATATTTTAACTAGTATTTCCCTTGTCCAGATATATTGAATTTGTTTTAAAAATTAATTATGTATAGATGACACTGAAAATGTTTCTGATAAACTTTTAAATTTCTCTAACACATCCATGATTTGGGGGACCAGAAGGGGGGAGGGCAAAGGAGGGTGGTATCAGTTGTGGGGCTTGAACTCTGGGCTTGGATGCTGTCCCTGATCTCCTTTTTGCTCAAGGATAGCACTCTGCCACTTAAGCCACAGTACCACTTCTGGCTTTGTCTGCATTTATTGGAGATAAGAGTTTCAAGGACTCTCATACTGGTTTTGAACTGTAACCCTCAGATCTCAGTTACCTAAACAGCTAGGATGACAGGCTTGAGCCACTAAAACCTGGCTTGACTTTTTTTTTTTTTAACTCTTTTTGTGGGTCAAGGCTTGAACTCTGGACCCGGGTGCTCTTGAACTCTTGGACCCTCAGCTCTTCAGCTCAAGGCTAGTGCTCTACAACTTATGCCACAGAGCCACTTCAGGCTTTTTCTGTTTTGTGGTGCTGAGATATCAAACCCAGGGCCTCATATATGCAAGGCAAGCACTCTACCACTGAGCCACCTTCCCAGTCCCTGGCTTGATTATTTTTAATGGTTCAAATTTATTTGTTTGCTGAACTTCTTAAAAGGAACATGAATTCAAAAGTAATTATTTTGTGTGTGTCTGTGTGGCAGTATTGGGGACTTTTATTGATTAAGAACTGGAAATAACGAGTCTCTTGGATTTGTCTGCCTGGGCTGGTTCTGAACTAAGAACCTCAGGTTTCACCTGTCTGATTAGCTAAGATTATTATAAGTCTGAGCTACTGGTCCTTGATCAAAAGTAAAGTTTTTGTTTTTTTGTTTTTTTTCTTTTTTTTTTATTGTGAAAATACTGTACAGAGGGGTTACAATTACATGGACAAGATAATGAGTACATTTCTTATCAAGCATTGTAGCCTCCTCCTTTGTTTCCCTTTCCCATCCCTTCCCATCAAAAGTAAAATTTTTGAAACTGCCAAAAATCAGAAAGGTTTTCATTTTCAAAAAGAATCATCAGGCTGCAGTTTCCATGGGACATGAGTCCAGGTGCAGTCACTGGCTTTCTAATAAACACTCCCAATCTGTGGGTGACAATGTTGTCAGACACCTTGTAGTCATATTCTGTTTTGTAGAATGGGAACTTCTTTATACAACTACTTAAAGGTAATAATAATTTTTTTAAATGTAAAAAAAAAAATAGACTCCTGATTTGACCGCTCCAAAAAAAAAAATCAAGATTCTTCTGTACTCATTACTTCATTTGAAAACTACGTAAGTGTTACTTCAATCTAAAGTGTTTTAAAGTTTCTATTGGTAGGGTAATTCACAGAAAATGAAAGCCAATTTACACTGATAACTAAATTCTAAAGCCATGGTCTATGCCTTGTAACAGTTTCTACTGGTACCTCACACAACAAGCTACAGCTTACCTGAGAATTTTAAAATATTTCCAATCATATGAATCAGGAGAATGATGTGTGGTATAGTCAGTGTAACTTTAAGAGAGTCAAACCTGCTTTTTATATGTACCAAAATTGGAAGTGTTTGTATTGGTTCCTAAAGTCAGGGTTGGTTTGTTACCAAAGAGCCCGCCACTGGTTGTACCAAATGAAGGAGCACTGGTTGTACTGGTTCCAAATGTAGTAAGCTTGTTATTGCCAAACAGGGTCTAAAAAGAACAGAATACAAGAAATTTTAAATAATTTTATAGAGACACATTTCAAACAGCAAATAAAAACAAATATAGGGCTAGGAATACAGCTCAGTGGTAGAGTGCTTGTCTCACATGCATGAAGCTCTGGATTCAATTCCTCAGTATACATAAACAGAAAAGACCAGAAGTGGTGCTGTGGCTCAAGTGGTACAGTGCTAGCCTTGAGCAAAAGAAGCTTAGGGACAGTGCCCAGGCCCTGAGTTCAGGCCTCAGGACTGTCAAAAATGAATAAATAAATACCTCTAGTATAATATACTAGAGGTATGGGAGAAAAGATGTCATAATTTATAGTCAGAACACAAATGAATAAACGGCTATCAAAAATATAAACTAGCCTGAGCAAAAATACAAACAAAGAATATCCACAGTCTGAAAGGCTAATGGTAACAGCTAAAGCAAATACAGGATTGTATTAATATCAAGAAAAAAAAAAAAAAAAGAAAATCAAGTCATTGGTTTTATGATTATTGGGAGAGGGGGCATAATGATAAAACCTGAAGGTTTGAGCATGCTAAGGCAAGTTGCTCTACACTGAGCTATATATACAGTACTCAGTTTTTTGGAGTGTCTTGCTATATAGTTCAGTGTGGCATTCAACTCTTGTATACCCCAGACTGTCCTCAAATTTACTGTTCTCTTGCTTCTGCCTCCCAAGTGCTGGGATTACAGGCTTGCACCACCATGTCCAATGCTTTAACTGTTAACAGAAACATAGCAGCTATTTGCCAAGAGAAATGGTACAATAAATAATTTAAACAAGCCAGGTGCTTGTATATAGGCATGAATCAGTGGCTCATGCCTGTAAATCCTAGCTGCTCAGGAGACAGAAATCTGGGATCATGGTTCAAAGCCAGCTCAGGGGAAAAGTCCATGAAATTCTTATCTCCAATAAACAATCAAAATGACAGAAGTGATGTTGTGGCTCAACTAGCAGAAGACTAGCCTTGAGCAATAAAGCCCTAAGTTCAAGTCCCAGGACTGGTATATCAAAAAGAAGAAAAAAGTATTTTTTTTTTTGGTCTTGGGGCTTGAACTCTGGGGCCTGGACGCTGCCCCCGAGCGATTTAGCTCAAAGCTAGCACTCTACCACTTGAGTCACAGTGCCACTTCTGGTCTTCTGGTGGTTTATTGGAGATAAGTGTTTCACAGACTTTCCTGCCTGGGTTGGCTTTGAACTGTGATCCTCAGATCTCAGCCTCCTGAGAAAAAAAATTTTTGAACAAGATTATAGACCTTGCTTGACCTATGCTAAGTGAATGAAACTAGTCATAAAAGGTGATTCTGGAGAATGTTAATGAGAATGAGCTTGTGCTTTACAGTGTGGTGTTAAAAAACAAACACTAAATTGAAGAAAACACACTAAATTGTATCTTAGGTAGTATATGGATTATTTGTCAAGAAAGTTAGGGCTGCTGTGCACCTGTGGCTCATGCCTATAATCCTACTACTTAGGAGGCTGAGATGTGAGGATCTCGGTTCAAAGCCAGCCTGGGCAGGAAAGTCCATCAAACTCATCTCCAATAAACCACCAGAAAACTGGAAGTGGCACTGTGGCTCAAGTGGTAGAGTGTTAGCCTTGAGCTGAAGAGTTGAAGGACAGTGCCCAGGCCCAGAGTTCAAGCCCCACGACTGACACACACAAAAAAAGGTAGAATGCCAGCCTGGAGCAAAATTAACCTAGGGGACAGTATCCAGGAGCTGAGCTCATGCCCAAATAGACACCAAACAAACAAACAAAAAACCTAACTGATGTCAATTATTGATATTAACTTCATTTTTTATCAGAAGGCTTTTATTTGCTCTTAATATCAATCATATAACATGATCAATAGAGTACTTTGAAGACACTATATTATAAATTCTTTTAACAGACTTACACACTTCTTCAAATGACATTCAATTGTTAGCACCTACCGAACTAACTGCACCAAACCCAGTATTGGTCTGCCCAAAGAGACCTGTTCCTGTTCCAAAAGCAGTCCCAGTGCTGGTGTTTGTAGCTGTCCCAAAAAGACTTCCAGGCTGTGAGGCTTGGGTTACTCCAAATAAACCCTACAAAAAAGTAATCTAGATTAAAAAATATACAGTAATAGTTTTCCAAGAGTCTTAGATTAATAAAAATTGTGACTTTTTGAAAAGCATACATGACAGATACAATGCTAAATGTTTTACAAGTAGTATTTCTTTTCTAACAACCTTGAAAAGTAAGGAGCATAGTTTCTCCATTGCCAAAAGACTACAAAGCTCAGAGTAGTGAAGTCTTCCCAGGTTTCTTTAGTGAGAGGACCATAAATTCATATACCCACTGTTTAATAGAGAGATGAGCTTTTAGTCCCTAGGTATCAGTAAAACTTTATGTGAACTGCTGTTCCCTAAACATTATCAGGGTTACAAAATGGGAGGCCAAATGACATAGTACTTGGTTTTCAAAGAAGAATAAATCAATACTGAGCTGGAGAATGGACTCTGAATCAAGTAACTGAAAAGTCAGCCGAAAACTGTCAAATCAATACCAGCAGAAATAGTAGCATAATATTAAATGGCCTCTTTTCTTTTCTAATTTTTTCTTTTTTGTGCTAGTACTTAGGGCTTGAACACAAGGGCATCATGTTTTTGCTTGTTTTTTCTGCTCCAAGCTGACGTTCTACCACTTGAGGAAAACTGCCACTCCCACTTCCAGATTTTTTGTCAGTCTTGGGGCTTGAACTTGGGCTTAGGCACTGTCCCTGAGCTCTTCTTTTTGCTCAAGGCTAGCACTCTTTTTTTTTGGGGGGGGGGTCATGGAGCTTGAACTCTGGACCTGGGCACTATCCCTCACCTCTTCAGCTCAAAGTGAGCCCTCTGCCACTTGAGCCACAGCGCCACTTGCAGTTTTCTTGTGGTTAACTGAAGAATTTCACAGACTTTCCTGCCTGGGCTGGCTTCAAACTGTGATCCTCAGATCTCAGCCTCCTGAGTAGTTAGGATTACAAGCATAAGCCACCAGAATCCAGCTCAATGTCCAGACTTTTGCTGGTTAGAGATAAGTGTCTCATGAACTTTCCTGCCTGGGCTGGCCTTGACCCTTAATCATTAGATCTCAGCCTCCTGAGAAGCTGGGATTACAGGTTTGAGCCACCATGAGCCACCAGCACCAAGCTCCTAAGTGGTCATATTTTTTCTTTTTTTTTTTATTGTGAAAATACTGTACAGAGGGGTTACAATTACATGAGCAAGATAATGAGTACGTTTCTTATCAAGCATTGTAGCCCCCCGCCAGTGGTCATATTCTTTTTTTTTTTTGCCGGTCATGGGGCCTGAACTCTAGGTCTGGGAGCTGTCCCTCAGCTCTTCAGCACAAGGCTAGTGCTCTACCACTGGAGCCACAACACCACTTCCGGCTTTTTTGTTTATGTGGTGCTGAGGAATCGAACCCAGGGCCTCATGCTTGCAAGGCAAGCACTCTACTGCTGAACTACCTTCCCGGCCCAGTGGTCATATTCTTAATGAGAAAACACACTCATTTTTTGGAGGAAAGTGTATTTTACTTAAAGTATAGCCATGTATTTTATTTCTTTTACTTAATGTTTTTTTTTTTTTAAAAAAAGGTGTTACAGCTAAGGACATATAAGCTAAAAAGGAAGCCTACAGAATGGGAAAATATCATCAGAGACAAGTGCCTAAAATCCAGAATATACAAAAAGGAGCTAAAGAACCTAATGCCCTCCAATAGCAGGCATTTAGTAAATGAGCAAAGAAGCTGGAAACTTCTCAGAAGCAGCAGTAGCAAGAATGGCAAATAAATACATTCAGAAACATCGATGTCCATAAAGAAAATGCAAATCAAAACAACCTTGAGGGGCCGAGAATGTGGCTTAGTGATAGAGTGCTTGCCTAACATACATTAAGCCCTGGGTTCCATTCCTCAGTACTATATAAGCTCAGAAACAGTTACCAGGCTCTGAATTAAAGCCCCAATACTGGCATTAAAAAATAAAATAAGGGGGCTGGGAATGTGGCTTAGTGGTAGAGTGTTTGCCTAGCATGCATGAAGTGCTGGCTTCCTCAGTACCACATAAACAGAAAAGACCGGAAGCAGCAATGTGGCTCAAGTGGTAGAGTGCTAGCCTTGAGCAAAGGAAGCTTAGGGACAGCGCCCAGCCCCTGAGTACAAGCCCTAGTACCAGCAAAAAATAAAAAATAAATTAAAAAAAATTGAGATTCTAACACCAGGGTTAAGATTGACCATCATCAAAAATATGAACAACAAAAATGTTGGTAGGGATGAGGGGGGAAAGAGAACTCTATTAAACGGCTGATGGAAATGTGATTTAGTGCAACCATTATAGAAGGCAATTTGGAGATTGCTCAAAAAATTAAACAAATGGGACTGGGAAGGTGTCTCAGTGGTAGAGCACTTGCCTTGCATGCATGAGGCCCTGGGCTTGATTCCTCAGCACCACATAAGCAAAAAGAAAAAACCCAGAAGTGGTGCTGTGTCTCAAGGATGGTAGAGCACTAGACTTGAGCTGAAGAGTTGAGGGACAGCGCTCAGACCCAGAGTTCAGGCCCCATGACCGGACCCAAAAACAAGAAATTAAACAAAATTAAAGAGCTGGGCGCTGGAGGCTCATTCCTGTAATCCTAGCTACTCAGGAGGCTGAGATCTGAGGATCTCAGTTTTCAAAACCAGTCTGAGCAGGAAAGTCGTGAAACTCATCTCCAATAAACCACCAGAAAACCAGAAGTGGCAATGTAGCTCAAGTGGTAGAGCAATAGCCTTGAGCTGAAAGAGCTGAGGGACAGCGCCCAGGCCCAGAATTCAAACCCCACAACCAACCAAAAAATACATAATAAACAGAGAACTATCCTATAATCTCCCAATACCACTGTTGGAAATCCACCCAGAATATTACAAATTAGGATATAGAAAAGACACTTGCATGTCTAATGTCCACATTCACTGTCACACTATTCATTAGAGACAAGTTATGAAAACAACCCAGATGCCCTACAATAGATAAGCAAATTTTTAAAAAATGTGGCACATATATATAAAATGGAATTTCATTCATCAGTAAAAAAAATTATTTGCAGGGAAATAGTTGGACCTAGAAAAAATTTTGTTATGTGAATTTCTCATGGGTCAGGCTTGGCACTTCTACTCTCCTGTATGGAAGTTAAATATAATACACAAACACATATGATAAAATATATACAGGGCTGTGTACATACACACACAAACTGACTTAAGTATACTTAAGGGAGGAGTCCAACTGTAATTCCTTTGAACAACTAATAAATGATTTTAAAAAAAGAAAATTAGGCAGCTTAAACATGTTTGGGGTGGGGAGGAGGCATACAAATGGAGCGAGGACAGTTGAGCAAATATAGTCATTGTATTCAATGTACATTATATAAAAATTGAACTATGTGCCGGGCACTGGTGGCTCACACCTGTAATCCTAGCTACTCAGGAGGCTGAGATCTGAGGATCGCGGTTCAAAGCCAGCCCGGGCAGGAGAGACCCTGAGACTCTTATCTCCAATAAACCAC
>NW_012267238.1:1704381-1721670 GCF_000151885.1 Dipodomys ordii | reverse complement strand
GAGTCTCACAGTCTCTCCTGCCCGGGCTGGCTTTGAACCGCGATCCTCAGATCTCAGCTTCCTGAGTAGCTAGGATTACAGGCGTGAGCCACCAGCGCCCGACCCCAGCCCAACTTTTAAACACCTTTATTAAGACATTAATTGCCATAAAAATCACTCATGTACATTAGACTATTTTTTTATGTCTTTGATTTTTTTGCAGAACTGGAATTCTGGGCTTGTGATCCGAAGTCCATGGCTTGTGATTTTTAGGAAGGTTTCTACCACCTGAAACATGCCTCCAATCATCAATGGTTTTGTTTGCTTTTTGTTGGTACTTGAGCTTAAAGTTAGGGCCTTTATCTCACTCAGTTTTTATCTCTTTAAGCTGGCACTCTACCACCTGAGCCATACTTCCAGTTGTAGCTATTTGCTGGTTAATTGGAGATGTGAGTCTCAGATCTTCAATGATTTTTTTTCTATATGATCTGAGTTGTGCAACATCCCCAGTATAAATTTAGAACCTATCTTCACTATTCCAAAAAGAAATCTCAGAATTAGTAGCAGTCACTACGAATCTCAAATTACCACTAACCTACTTTTTGTTTCCACAGATTGGTCTAAACATTCAATATGAGGAGGATAGAAAATGTGGTCTTGACAAACGGTACATGGTCTCCCTGATAAGTGGATGTTAAATCCAAAATGTTAGGTGATACGACAAAATTAACAGGACCTAAGAAACAAAGAACTTCCACTCATCTGGTCGAACCACTACTAAATAACCCCATGGTGCTGATCACATGTATGGTGTATATGTGTGCACAGTTGTATGTTATAGACCGTGATAGATAATTTGCTCCAGGAAAGTTAGAATAAGTTTGTGACTTTAAATGAGCATCACTATCCCATAATACTGTGAAATTTTGGAAATTATGTATCACTTAATTACAATTTAAAAAAAAAGAAAATGTGGTCTTTAGTGACTGGCTCCTTTCGTTTTACTTTTTTCAGTCATGGGGCCTGAACTCTGGGCCAAGGCGCTGCCCTCAGCCCTTCAGCTCAAGGTAGTACTCTACCACTTGAGCCACGGTGTCACTTCCGGTTTTCTCAGTGGTTTACTGGAGATAAGTCTCATGGACTTCCTGCCTAGGCTGGCTTTGAACCACGATCCTCATATCTCAGCCTTCTGAGTAGCTAGGATTACAGGCGTGAGCCACCGGCGGCCCAACTC
This sequence comes from Dipodomys ordii, assembly GCF_000151885.1. NCBI lineage: Eukaryota > Metazoa > Chordata > Mammalia > Rodentia > Heteromyidae > Dipodomys > Dipodomys ordii. The sequence continues at coordinate 1,720,457 of NW_012267238.1, read as the reverse complement.
CTTTTATTTAGTTTATTTTAAACATCCATGTTGTAATATATATTGGTACTTCATTCCATTTTTTTTAGCTGAATAATATACCATTGTATGGATGCATTCATTGATCACTGACAAATATTTGGGTTGTTTCCACTGTTTAGCCATTATGGATAATAATAATCAGCATTTGGGTACTAGCCTGTTCCCATTTCTCTAAGGTAAATATCAATATGTACAATTAGTGGGTCATATAATAGCTCTATGCTTAACATTCTCAAGAACCACTGTACTTTTTTTTTTTTTTGGTAGGTTGTGGGGCCTGAACTCAGAGCTTGGGCACTGTTGCTGTCCCTGAGAGCCTCTTTGTGTTCAAGGTTAGTGCTCTACCACTTTGAGCCACAGCACCACTTACAGTTTTTTTGTTTGCCAGTCTTGGGGCTTGAACTCAGGGCCTGGGCACTATCTCTGAGCTTCTTTTGCTCAAGGCTATCACTCTACACTTGAACCACAACAGCAACTCTGGCCTTTCCTGTGACTGTGGTACTGGGGAACTGAACCTAGAACTTCATGCATGCTAGGCAAGCACTCTACCACTAAGCTACATTACCAGGCCCCATTTCATGTTTTTGAGTGGCTTATTAAAGATAAGTCTCGGGAATTTTCTGCCCAGGCTGGCTTTGAACTGGGATCCTCAGAGCTCAGTCTCCTGAGTAGCTAGGATTACAGGTGTCAGCCATCAGTCCCAGCTTACTGAACTTTTTCGCAAAGTGGCATTACACATTACTAGGAGCAATGTGTATGAGTTTCAACTTCTTCAGGTCCTTGTTAATACTGTTATATGTCAGTTTAACCTTCTAAGTGGTAAGTTGCATCTTATGCTTTTAATTTGTAATGACTAATGATGTTGAGTATCTTTGTTCTTGGTCCATTTTTAAGGTTCTTTTCTTTTTTGGGGGGGGGGCAGGGTCCAGTCGTGGGGCCTGAACTCTGGGCCTGGGCGCTGTCCCTCAGTTCTTCAGCTCAAGGCTAGCACTCTACCACTTGAGCCACAGCACCACTTCCGGCTTTTTTCTTTTTGCTTATGTGGTGCTGAGGAATTGAACCCAGGTCTTCATGCATGCAAGGCAAGCACTCTACCACTAAGCCACATTTCCCAGCCGCTTTAAAAGGAATTTTGTCAGTTGCTTGAACTTGGACCTGGACACTGTCCCTGAGGTTCTTTTTCCTCAAGGCTAGATAGAGCTCTACCACTTTAAGCCACAGCACCACTTCCAGTTTTCTGGTGATTTACTGGAGATACTTGTCTCATGGACTTTTCCTGCCCAGGTTGACAGTATCATCAGATCTTAGCCTCCTGAGTAGCTAAGATTATAGGCACTAGCCACTAGCACACAGCTTTTAAAAGGTCTTAATTTATTTTTATTTATTTATTTTTCGGGTCCGGTTGTGGGGCCTGAACTCTGGGCCTGGGAGCTGTCCCTCAGCTCTTCAGCTCAAGGCTAGCGCTCTACCACTTGAGCCACAGCACAACTTCCGGCTTTTTTCTTTTTGCTTATGTGGTGCTGAGGAATCGAACCCAGGGCCTCATGCATGCAAGGCAAGTGCTCTACCACTGAGCCAACTTCCCAGCCCTTTTGTCTGATTCTATAGAAACAAGCTGTAAGAACTTTTTTTTTTTTTTTTTTTTTGCCAGTCCTGGGACTTGAGAGCTTCTTTTGCTCAAGGCTAGCACTCTCTACCACTTGAGCCACAGTGCCACTTCTGGCTTCTACTATGTATATGGTTCTGAGGAATCAAACCCAGGGCTTCATGCATGCGAGGCAAGCATTCTATCACTAAGTCACATTCCCAGCCCCTAAAAGAACATTTTGAAAAATAGCTCGTAATTGACAAGTTATTTTCTCCAAAACTTTATAGCATGCCTGGAGTCAATGTCACAGGTGAAGATTTAAGGCAACCAATAAGACTCGCAATAAATTAAGAGTAGAAACCTAACAAAAGCTCTTAATCACTAAAAGATTTTCCTTTCTTCTTTCTTTTAAATATCCTCAGCTTTCTGGGTGCTGATGGCTTACAACTGTAATCCTATCTACTCTGAAGACTGAGATCTGAGGATCGCAGTTTGAGGCTAGACCAGGTAGGAAGAGTCCACGGGACTCTTATCTCCAATAAACTACCAAGAAAGCCTGAAGAGGAGCTGTGGTTCAAGTTGTTCAAGTGTGCTAGCCTTGAGCACAAAAGTTCAAGGACAATGGCCAGACCAGCTAAATAAATAAATAAATAACCTCAGTTCTAATTAGCTGTAATATAAACAGAACTTATTAGTTTGGCATAATGAAGTTCTATTAACTTAGCTCTAAAGTAAGACCTAGAGCTAACAAAGGGCTTGTTTCCTTACCATGGTATTAGTACTTGGCTGTCCAAGGGTGCTGGTGTTACCAAAGGAAAAGCCAGTGTTCTGGGTAGTTGTGGCCTGGCCAAATGGTTTGCTGAAGAGGCTGGTAGTCTGTTGATTCTGCTGGCCAAAGAGACCACCTGGATTTGTTCCAAATCCAGTTGTACCTTACAGGAACAAAAGGAGGAAGAAAGGAAAAAAAAAATCAATGAAAACTATTTTAAAAACTACACAAAAAGATGGAAACTTCTACTATCCAATAATCAAGCAATAATTTTACCATATCTGATATTATCTAAATTATTCTATATCCAATTGCCTTTTTACTTTATTTTCTCAAAATGGAGCCATATTAGCATGAAACTTTTAATTTCTATAGTAATGCTGTGACCCCAAGAACCCTAACTAGGGAAAATGATCTTCCTTTATGAGCCCGTAGTTTTCGTCTTTTTTTTTTTTTTGGTCAGTCATGGGGCCTGAAATCTGGGCCTGGGCACTGTCCCTCAGCTCTTTAGCTCAAAGTTAGCACTCTACCACTTGAGCCATAGCTCCACTTCTGGGTTTTTCTGTTTATGTGATGCTGAGGAATCGAACCCAGAGCCTCATGCATACAAGGCAAGCACTCTACCACTGAGCCACCTTCCTAGCCCTGTAGGCTATCTTTATAGATTGTTGGCTACGCTACATCCTTTGCTGTGCAGCAACATTTTAGTTTGATCAAGTCTTTCTTCAATTTACTGTGCTTCTGGATCTTTACGCAGAAAGTTTCTATCTGTGCCCACGAACCCTAATGTTTCCCCTATTCAGTCTTTTAATAGTTTCATAACAATTACTTAAATATAAAGAAAGAATCCTAATGGCTGCCCTTCCTACTGGGCACAGCAAAGAAAATAATAAATTAGACTTTCTCTGCCAAAAATAAAAAGAGCATATTCAAAGTCTATGTTGTTTTAATCTCTTTACATTTAATCATTCTTGAAAATGAGACTTAATTTATCCAGCATAGAGTCTGACACATAATACTTAAGAATAAATAAGTGCTACAGGTAAGATGGTGTATAATCTCAGCATTTAAGAAGACCATCAAGGGACTGGGAAGATGGCTCAGTGGTAGAGCGCTTGCCTTGCATGCCTGAGGCCCTGGGTTTGATTCCTCAGAACCACATAAGAAAAAAGAAAAAAGCCGGAAGTGGTGCTGTGACTCAAGTGGTAGAGCGCTAGCCTTGAGCTGAAGAGCTGAGGGACAGTGCCCAGACCCAGAGTTCAGGCCCCACGACCGGACTCAAAAAAAAAAAAAAAAAGAAGACAATTTCCAGGTCAACCTGTCCTACACAGTGAGACTCTGTTTCAAAACCAAACCAAACAAAAAATATTGATTAAAAGAATATTAAATGTCATTTTAATAAACATATTTATATATAAGTATATATGTAAGTATTCTCTTAAAGCTATGAAAAAATGTAACTTTTGGTAGTCTCTACAGAGAAAAATTGGTAGCTAAGCGAGGCAAATAGGAAAAGAACACATACTTGGTTAGATAGTGGTATTTTTAGAAAGTAATTCAGTCATCATCCTGACATACTGTCTTCTGTATCTCTTATTAAATCAAAATAGTTATAAAACTGAATAGAGTTTGGAATCTTTTTTTTTTCCTCTTAATATTGGGAATTTAAAGCAGGTCCTTAGCTGGGCACTGGTGGCCCATGTCTGTAATCATAGGTACTCAGGAGGCTGACATCTGAGATCATGATTCAAAGCCAGCTCAGGAAGAAAATCTGTTAGACTTTTTCTTTTGTCAGTTGTGGGGCTTGAATTCTGGGCCTGGGGGCTATCCCTCAGCTCTTCAGCTTAAGACAAACATTCTACCACTTGACCCACAGTGTCGCTTCCCGTTTTCTGGTAGTTTGTAGGAGACAAGTCTCACAGAACCTATATCAGCTCAGATCTCAGCCTCCTGAGTAGCTAAGATTACAGGTGTGAGCCACCAGCATTCAACCTTATAAAACTCTGATCTCCAATAATCACCAGAAAACAGGAAGTGGAGCTGTAGCTCAAATTTTGAGCAAAAGAGCTCAGAGACAGCCACCAGGCTCCAAGTTCAACCCTCATAACTAATAAAAAATTAAATAAAATCAGGGCTTCATCCATGAGCTAGCCTCTAGCCTCAGACTTATTATACTTGTCCAGACACCATCATCTCTCATGTGGATAATACAATTGTTTTTTCAACTAATTTGTTTACCCCCTTATAATCTACTCTCACACAAAGGCCTTCAGAACAATTATTTGATTATAATTATGAGTTCTCTTCCAAAACAACTCTTCCCAAATCAAATAAAAAAAGTTTTAATACAGACCCACAAAATCTCTTAAAATATCTTTCATATCCCATGGGAACACCTCTCTGTATCTTTACCCTTAGCTCTCTGGCAAAAACTTAATTATGGCTACTTGTGTTCACCTGACCACTGCTCAAAAGTCATCTTTTAAATGTAAATCTGTTTCTCCCCACCCTGTACATACATAGCAGGTATTATTCCTCTAGTATCCATAAAATACTTGTCTCCACAGGACTTAATCACAGAATGACAATTATGTATTATTTTGCTTTTCTTTCCTTAATACAGTCCAATAAAGTGCTTACTAGTTCCAAAGGCAGTTTTGTTCGGACCATATGCAAAGCCTGAATTAGTGGTGGAGGAGCTGAAGAGTCCGGTTGCACTGGAGGTGGCTGGTGAAGATCCAAATAAGCCAGCTGTGGTCCCTGCTCCCACCTGATTCTGCGGACCTTTCCGGTTAGCCCGATAATCCTCTAAACGAAGTTCCTGAAGATAGGGGAAATGTATTTTTCCATTCTTAATATGCAAAATCCTTTAGGAGGCTAAATGAAATTCTATGTTTACATAGCAAGTATGATTTTGTAAAGATAGTTCCAGCCCAAAACACATACTCATACACATGCTCGCTCTCTATATTTTTTCTATATAAGTATGTATTTCCCTATACATGTATATCTAATATGTTATACATAACGTATTACATATTAAGTATATAATCCTAGTCGATACGGATGGAGGTTCAGAAAATTTAGGGGAAAGAAGTTTAGTAATGTGTTTCATAATTTAATAGTTTCTGAACACTTCAGAGTAAAACAAGCAATTTGGGATATAAAAAAGCAACAACTGCTACATTCAACAGTGACAGTCAAATTGCAAACCAGTATATTATGGAGGAATGAGAATAAATAGTGTAATGTTGAATGACAGAGAGTTCAACAGTGAGCAAAACCTGGGCAGTCAAGACAGTGGCTATTTTTCGAACAAGACTATAAGGAGGGACAATGCAGAAGAGAAACATGGGACTATACTAACTACTGGCTATACTATTTTTAATTTGAATCCTTTTGCTTATAATTTTAACAAGTTTACTAAAAACTCATGTGCATAAACACATGTATATCGCCCAATGTAATGTAAACAACTTTTAATCATAACAGACGATTACAAGGGAACACTGATATAAATGAAGTGAATGTCATCCTAGTGTACGAGAAAAAAAGGAATCTATAAGTAACACAAAATCTTTTGGTTAATGTTAGATTTTTACTTAGGCCCACTTAATCTTAAAAATATTTTTAAAAAGCTGCTTTCCAATAGAATAGAAATGTTAGGATGATTTTTTTATACTGTGTTTTACTGACCTCTAGTGACTTGCTTTCATATTCTTTCATAGCAGTAATACACTGGTGCTTGGTACTGATGTTGGTGCTAACTCCAGCTTTAACCATAGTATCTGTACCAGTTGGAGGCTGCAAAGGAAGGAAATACATTTTCTAAGTCTAAGCTTACTTCCACAGACACAATTCCCTAACCTCTGAATTATAATAAAACCAGTAACTAGAACTTTTAATACTAAATGTGGCCAGGTGCTGGCTGTAGGACATACTTTAGTCACAGATATACTAGAGGTTGAGGAGGACAGATCAGCTGAGCCCAAGAGTTCAAGATCAACCAGAGCAACAAAGCAAGAACAAAAGCTAGGGCTGGGAATGTAGCTTAGTGATAGAGTGCTTGCCTAGCATGCATGAAACCCTGGGTTTGATTCCTCAGCATCACATGAACAGAAAAAGCCAAAAGTGGCACTGTGGCTCAAGTGGTAGAGTGCTAGTCTTGGGCAAAAAATGTAGCTCAGGAACCCTGCCCAGGCCTTGAATTCAAACCCTAAGACCCTAGGCAAAAAAAAAAAAAAACACCTAAAACAAGCTGGTTTCAGGGCTGGGAAGGTGGCTCAGTGGTAGAGCGCTTGCCTTGCATGCCTGAGGCCCTGGGTTCGATTCCTCAGCACCACATAAGCAAAAAGAAAAAAGCTGGGAATGGCGTTGTGGCTCAAGTGATAGAGTGCTAGCCTTGAGCTGAAGAGCTGAGGGACAGTGCCCAGGCCCAGAGTTCAGGCCCCACGACCGTACCAAAAAAAAAAAAAAAAAAAAACAAGCTGGTTTCAAGGGTGCTTGATTACAGTATTTTGCATTTCTCAATTCATTCTGTATCCAGCTTATCAGAATAGATAACAAATCCAAGGATTAATCCCATAACCTATATAACTGAATTACATGCTAAAATATATGTACAGAATATATATATATATTCTATATATATATATTTAGAATAAAATATATGTATATGTATATGCATAGAAAAAGTTTACCAGGGCTGGGAAGGCAGAGTCCTTGCCTTCCCCACCCAGCCTTTCGTATTTAAGTGCAGTCAGTCATGAAATGGGTAGTAGAATTTAGATGTAAAAGTTGAGAAGTAAGGATCTGGGAAGGTGGCTCGGTGGTAGAGTTCTTGCCTGGCATGCATGAGGCCCTGGGTTCCTTAGCATCACATAAACAGAAAAAGCCGGGGAGAGGTATAGTAGGAGAAAATGAGGGAGGGGGCAACTATGTTTGACAAGAATTGAACTCATTTCTTTACTTATGTAACTGTAACCCCTCTATACATTACCTTTACATGGCCAGTTTTCTCAACTATTGTTTCACCAGATGGTAATTTTCACTATCTGTCATATTTAACTTTAAAGTCAGAATTCTAAAGTTAATATTAGGCATTATCTTGAAATATTATTATGTATGAATCACCTTACATAACTTACCTAATTTTTTCCCCCTTCTAGTATCAGAGTTGGAACTCAAAGCCTCCTGCTTGCTAGGCAGGCACCCTACTACTTTAGCCACATACCTTGGGCCATCTCACTTTATCAATTAGATTCTCCAATTTATGCCTTGACTAGACAATAATCCTCCAATTTACATATCTTGTGTAGCTAGGATGACAGGTGCACACCACCACACCCAACCTTATTGTTTTTATTTTTTTTTGGGGGTCCGGTGGTCAGGCCTGAACCTGGGCCTGGGCACTGTCCCTCAGCTCTTGAGCTCAAGGCTAGTGCTCTACCACTTGAGCCATAGCACCACTTCTGGCTTTTTTCTTTTTGCTTATGTGGTGCTTAGGAATCGAACCCAGGGCCTCGTGCATGCAAGGCAAGCGCTCAACCACTGAGCCACTTCCCAGCCCCCAACCTTTTTTTTACTCCAATCTTGGGGCTTGAACTCAGGGCCTGGGCACTGACCCCAAGCATCTTTGTGCTCAAGGTTAATGCTCTACCATTTGAGCCACAGTGCCACTTGTAGCTTTTTCTGAGTAGTAGTTTACTGGAGATAACAGTCTCATAGACTTTTCTGCTCCGGCTGACCTTGAAGCATAATCCTCAGAACTCAGACTCCTAAGGAGCTAGGATTATAGGCGAGAGCTACCGGCACTTGGCTCACATCTACCTTTTACTGGTTGAAATGGTTGGGAGAGGTATATCTTGAAGGTTTTGCCTGGCTGGCCTTAAACCATAATCCTCATGATCTCTGTCTCTGCAATAGCTACCTTACTCAGCTCATATATCTCCTTAAACAAAAAAGCCTCATTTTTGTTTTTCTATGCTTTGCCCTTTATTATGTATTTCTATTAAAAAAAGCCAAGTGCTGGTGGTCATGCCTATAATCCTACCCTATTTAGGATGCTGAGATCTGAGGATCAGAGTTTGATGCCAGCTCAACAGACAAATTCTTGAGACTATGTACAAACTAATCACTAAAAAGCCAGAAATAAGAGCTGTAAATCAAGTGGTAATAGTAGTTTACAGTAGCTTTGAGTACAAAAGCTTAGAGATAATACTCAGGCCCTAAGTTCAAGCCCCAGGACTGGCACACACACAAAAAAAATTATCAGAGGATAAATGACGAACACAATAAAGTTTTATCTCATATAAGCTACTCTAGCTGGGCACCAGTGGTTCATGCCTATAATCCTAGCTACTCAGGAGGCAGAGATCTAGATCTGAGGACCGTAGTTCAAAGCCAGCAGAAGCAGCAAAGTCCATGAGCCTCTTATCACCAATTAACCATCAGAAAACTCGGAAGTGGAACTGTGGCTCAAAGTGGTAAGAGTACTAGCCTTCAGCAATAGAGCTTAGGGGCAGTGCCCAAATTCAAGCCCCAAGAGCTACTCTAAATAAGTACACTAAATAGCTATTCTATTCAACTTCCACATACAAATTTGACTGAGATTACTGCTATTCAAATATATATACAACCTAAATTTGTGTTTTACAACTTTTCCTGTGTACTGTATAAGTATTTATAAACTTTATTTAAAATCTTCCAAGAAGGGGCTGGGAAGGTGGCTCAGTGGTAGAGCACTTGCCTTGCATGCCTGAGGCCCTGGGTTTGATTCCTCAGCACCACATAAGCAAAAAGAAAAAAGCCAGAAGTGGTACTGTGGTTCAAGTGGTAGAGAGCTAGCCTTGAGCTCAAGAGCTGAGGGACAGCGAGCGCCCAGGCCCAGAGTTCAGGCCCCAGAACCGGACCCAAAAAATAAAACAAAATCTTCCAAGAAGAGCTATACTCATAACTGAAGAGAGTGATTTTATAATTCATCTTACAAAGAAACAAAATGAGGGGGTAACAATGTTTAACAGGATATGTACTCATTACCTTACTCATGTAACTGTAAACCCTCTGTACAGTATCTTTACAATAAAAAGTATTTAAAAAATTAAAATGAGAAAGAAACATATTGCACAAACACTAGGAGAAATACCTACATTAAATTTAATGGTAGTCCCAGTAGGTGCTGCTGTAAAACTACTTGGCCCAAAAAGGGAGCCTGAGGTACTACCAAAAGGATTAGAGGTGGTATTTGTTGTTCCGAAGAGTCCCCCACTGCTTGTACTTGTTCCAAAATCTGTAAGTTAGAAAGAAAAAAAAAAATGAAACTGAGGAGTAAATACTTTTAAGCATCTACAAGACACTCTGGAAATGGACATAGCACTGGCAACAGTACTTTCATATTCTCAAATTTTCTAACTTTGCATTTTCTTGAGCAAATACATATTCAATCAAACATACAAGCCCCAAAATTTGAAGTTTCCATATTTCCATATTTTTGACACTTTAGGGGAAAATCAAGTTGGTGAACATAGGGAAGAAAGAAAGAATAGTATACAATCAATATGCAAATCAAACTGTCAGGTGCACAAGTCTAATAATATCCTACTTACTCCCAAAGCCAGTTGGTTTATTTTGTGCAAAGGCATTGTTTTGGGATGAGAAGAGACTGGTCCCTGTACTTGAAGATCCAAACAAGCTATTTGATGTTCCTGTTGATGTACCAAACCCAAAACCAGTGCTTGTGGAGGTAGCTGGCTGGCTAAATGAACTGGTACCAAATAATCCTCCTAAGGAGATAGGTGATAGAAGGAGAGGGGGAAAAAAACAAAACAGATCAATTACTAAATAAAGTACTATACCAACAATAAATGAATTTAAACAAAGTAAGAAAAGAAATATCTTACCTGGTTTGGTCTGTGAATTTCCAAATAAGCTTCCAGTATTGTTGCTAGAACCAAATGCAGATGTTCCAAATGCCCCTCCGCTAGTGGTGCCAAAGCCAGTGTCTGAAAACAAATCAAATCCCATACTTAGAATTTAGAATAAAATCTAAACCAGGTAAGTAATTTGTTCAAGGCTAGCATTCTACCACTTTGAGCACCACTTTTGGTTTTCTGTAAGTTAATTGGAGAAAAGAGTCTTCCTGGGCTGGCTTCAAACCAAGATCCTCAGATTCTCAGCTTCCTGAGCAGCCAGGATTATAGGCATGAGCCACTGGTGCCCAGCTAGTTTTAATATCTTTAACATTATGCATCTGAATAGGACCATTATCTGACTTGAAAACTTCCTCAAAGTATTACTAAACAAAAAGGGGAAGAGGAAGATAAGGGAGAGTAATAAAAGGGGTGAGCTTAATCCATATATGTTGAATCCATGGTATGAAAATGTCACAATAATCCCTCCCTCTCGCCAACTAATGCATGTGTAAAAAAAAAAAAAAAAGATTAATGGAAAGCTGGGCAACAGTGGCTCACACCTGTAATCCTAGCTACTCAGGAGGCTAAGATCTGAGGATCATGGTTCAAAGCCAGTCCAGGCAGGAATGTCAGTAGACTCTTATCTCCAATTAACCACCAGGAAACTGGAAGTGGTGCTAGGGCTCCAAGTGGTAGAGAACTAGCCTTGAGCTTAAGAGCTCAAGTGACCAGGCCCAGAATTCAAGTCCCATGACAAAAAAAAGGGGGGGGGGGCTGGAAGTTGTCTCAATGGTAGAGTACTTGCCTTGCAAGCATGAGGCCCTGGATTCGATTCCTCAGCACCACATTAGCAGAAGAAAAACAAACAAGTAGTGGTGCTGTGGCTCAAGTGGTAGAGCGCTAACCTTGACTGAAGAGATGAGGGACAGTGCCCAGGCCCAGAGTTCAGGCCCCACGACCAAAAACCAAATCAACAGAAAGATGTGACTTTTCTAGTGGGAATGTAGCTCATCGATAGAGCACTTTGTTTAACACAACTGAGGCCCTAGGTTTAGGCATGAATTTTTAAGCCACGTTGATAGTATACTCCTATAGTCCTAGTCACTCTCAACTAACTCAAGAAGTTGAGGAAGGAAGACAGTTAGTCCAGGAGCTCAAGGTCAGCTTGAGTGACAGAATGAGTGACATCCTGCCACAGAAGGAAAGGAAAAGGAAAGACTGATAGGTAAAATTGGTAACACTGGAGATAAGTGTATGAGAGTTCATGATAATTTTCTTTGGTTGTTTTTTTTTGGGGGGGAGGGGGGTCAGTCACGGGCACTGTCCCTGATCTTGTTTTTGCTCAATGCTAACTAACACTCTACCACTTGAGCCACAGCACCACTTCTGGCTTTTGCTATATATGTGGTACTCAGGGATCAAACCCAGGGCTTCATGCATGCTAGGCAAGCACTCTACCACTAAGCCACCTTTCCAGCCCTTTGTATACATTTTTTTTAACCAAGGGTTAAAAGTAAATAAGGGGGCTGGGAATGTGGCCAAAAAAATCAGAAGTGAAGCTGTGGCTCAAGTGATAGCTAGCCTTGGGCAACAAAGCTAAGGGACAGCAACAAGCCATGAGTGCAAGCCCCAGGAATTTTTTCTTCTGGCCTGAAAGTTAGTAATAGATCATAACTTTGTGCTAAAAGAAACAATACTTTTATTTAATTTCTATTTATCAGAAAGCCATGGAAATGCATTAACTTACTTCTATTTTTCTTACAGTTTTAATTAAATCATTTTTCAAGGAGACTTATAAAAATCAAATTGAATAAAATTACTCTTTTCTTTTTGTCGATTTTCTTTTTCTTTTCTTTTTCTTCTTTTTGCTAGTCCTGAGGCTTGGACTCGGGGCCTGAGCACTGTCACTGACCTTCTTTTGCTCAAAGCTAGCACTCTATCACTTGAGCCACAGTGCTACTCCGGCTTTTTCTGTTTATGTGGTACTGAGGAATCAAACCCAGGGCTTCGTGCCTGATAGGCAAGCACTCTACCACTAAGCCACATTCCTAGCCCTCAGATTTTATTTTTGAGACAGGATCTTACTACTTGTATAGCCCTGATCAGCCTCAAACTCAGTTCTTCTGCCTGAACCTCTTAGGTGCTGAGGCAGGAGTATGTCAAGTTTGAGGCTCACTCAGGTAATGAGATCTCCAAAAAAGGCTAATCCACAAAAATATGTATCTGTAGAGTTTATTATGTAAATTTTATTTACCATTCCAGTTCTTATCATTTGTTCCTGTGAATATCAGTGGTCACCTGCTGTCAATTTATGGTGTGCTACTTTTCTCATCCAACTCTTTTGTATTTTTTCCCCCAAATATATTATGCCTTCCTATGTAATAAACCCAGAAATAGACAGGTAAATAGCTAAGAATTGCTTTTTTTTGGTACCAGTACCAGGGCCTGAACTATGGGCTCAGCTTACTGTACAAAACTGGCACTTTACAACTTGTACCATATCTCTAGCCCTACTTCTTGCTGTTTAATTGGAGATGGATCTGACATACCTTTTCTGCCTTAGCTAACTTCAAATATTGACTCTCAGAATCTCAGCCTCTTTAGCCATCAGTGCTCAGCTTAAAAACTATTCTTCAATAAGGAAAGTAAAGGAGAACCTATAATTTAAAATTTCCCTAACAATTGCTTACTTCACCTTTTTCAGAACTCTAGTATTTCATGAAAAACTGACTGTCTGGTTTCACTTGCTTTAGTATAGCTTTTATGTTGTTGGGAGCCAGTGGCTTGTGCATGAAATCCTAGCTACTCAATAGGCTGAGCCCTAAAACCTATGGTTTGAAGCCAGCTGGTGAAGGAAAGTTCATGACGCTTTGTGAGTAAATATGTGCACCAGTAAAGGGACTTAAACTCGTGACTTCAGTGCTGTCCCTTAGCTTCAGCTTTTTTACATCAAGGTTGGTGTTAAACTATTTGAACTATGGTTTCTTTTTTTTTTTTCTTGGGGGGGGGTCCGGTCATGGGGCTTGATTTCTGGGCCTGGGCGCTGTCCCTCAGCTCTTCAGCTCAAGGCTAGTGCTCTACCACTTGAGCCACAGTGCCACTTCCGGCTTTTTTTTTCTTTTTGCTTATGTGGTGCTGAGGAATCGAACCCAGGGCCTCAGGCATGCAAGGCAAACGCTCTACCACTGAGCCACGTTCCCAGCCCCTTGAACTACAGTTTCTAATTCCAGCTTCTTGGTGGTACGTGGAGGTAAGAGTTTCATAGACTTTCCTGCCCAGGCTGGCTTTAAACTGAGATCCTCAATCATGGCCTCCTGAATCACAGGTTCATTTACTTCTTTTTTTTTTTTTTTGGTAGATCATGGGGCTTGAACTTGAGGGCTGGGCCACTGTCCCTGAGTTCTTTTGCTCCAGTCTAACACTCTTCCACTTTGAGCCACAGTGCCACTTCTGGTTTTCTGGTAGTTAATAGGAGATAAAAGTGTCTCACAGACTTTCCTGTCCTGGCCAGCTTCATTTACTTCTCAAAGCATAGTTTCCCTTTCTTTAAAAAATACTTGCAGTAATTGTTCAGTCTTTATCTGATAAACCAACAACTGGGTCTTCTCAATGGCTATTTCTGTAGTATATTCCTTATTCCTATATATGAGTTATACTTTAATGTTTCTTTGTCTCAATAACAATTTTTAAAGCCGGCGCTGGTGGCTCACACCTGTAATCCTAGCTACTCAGGAGGCTGAGATCTGAGGATCGCAGTTCAAAGCCAGCCCAGGCAGGAGAGACCGTGAGACTCCGATCTCCAATAAACCAACAGAAAACCGGAAGTGGCGCTGTAGCTCAAGTGGTAGAGCGTTCGCCTTGAGCTGAAGAGCTGAGGGACAGCGCCCAGGCCCAGAGTTCAAGCCCCACGGCCAACAAAAAATAACTAAATAAATAACGATTTTAAAAAATGGAGCTGGGCTGGGCGCCAGTGGCTCATGCCTGTAATCCTAGCTATTTAGGAGGCTGAGATCTGAGGATCGAGGTTCAAAGCCAGCCCAGGCAGGAAAGTCCATGAGACTCTTACCTCCAATAAACCACTCAGAAAACTGGAAGTGATGCTGTAGCTCACCTTGAGCTGAAGAACTGAGGGACAGCGCCCAGAGTTATAGCCCCAAGACCGACCCCCACCCAAAAAAAAAAAAATGGAGCTGGGGACCAGTAGCTCACTCCTGTAATCCTATGAAGTAGAGCTGTGGCTCAAATGGTAGAGATCTAGCCTTGAACAAAAAAATCTTAGGGACAGCACTCACACTCTGAGTTCAGGCCCCAGGACTAACACATACTGACACTCACTCTCACATTCAAACACACACACACACACATTCACACACACACACATTCACACACACACACCTGGAAAGTTTGATACGGACTAACACATACTGACACTCACTCACTCTCACATTCACATACACACACACACACACACACACACAGACGGACTAACACATACTGACACTCACTCACTCTCACATTCACACACACACACACACGCACACACACACACACACACACGGAAAGTTTGATACTAAATAGTACCAAGTCTGGATAATGTTTCCCTTCTGCCCCCTTCTCCCAAGGAAAACTCAAAACAGGCTAAGTTTTCCCCTTCAATTCTTTTTAAAAACTTACTTTGTCCAAATGTTGATGTTGTACCAAAGCCACTTGTACTACCCCCAAAGGGGGTTCCAAATGACTTATTAAACATCTTCAAAATAAGTCTTTGCTTCAGAAAGCTAGAAAAAAGAAAAAAAATCAGTTTTTAAAGGCCACACAATACTATGGTTCCAAGAAAGCTATTGTTTTGAAAAGAAAAAACCTATCATTCTAGAAATTTAGTAAGGCCTCCAGAAACTACAACATATACTTTTATTAAATGTTCTAAAACTCTACGTGTTATATAATGTTCTTTAATCCATGCTGCTCTTGAGATGGCCAGTATTATAATCTGAGGTTAAAGTCCAGTTCTTACCAACAACCACAGCCATACCTTTAAAAGTGTTTTTTTAACTTTTTTGGGGGTGGTGGAGTTGCTGAGAATTAAACCAAGACCTCAAAAGTACAAGGTAAAATGCTGTACCACTGAGCTATACTATAGCTCCAGCCCACAATGTGGTTGGTTTTGCTTTTAACCTAACTTTGCTTTTAATAAAGATTTCTAGTCTAAGACCAAATTTTGATATTAGGAAGGTTGCGTTATTTTTTCCTATTTTTCTATATTAAAATAAAAATGTTTGCCAAACTATCCAAATCCCTGATATTCTGGGCATAATAAATACTGTTCTCTATATGGTCCCTCGTCTTCAACATACATGATTTCCCTCCAGTATCCAAACTATGCTCTAGACATTTAATTGGGTTAAACTATTCCAACAACTGTAAAAGTCAGTTTGGAGGGGTTTTCCCATTTGCTTTGAATAAAAGCAAACTACCAGTATAGCTTATTCAAATGTAATAGCTTCATTCAGACATATTCTAAATGGTAGTTCCCTTGTAACTGAATGTAATATTGAACTGGCCCTATGTTTTGTCTGGACACCCTCCAACAATAAAAATGTTCTTTTAGCCGGGCGCTGGTGGCTCACGCCTGTAATCCTAGCTACTCAGGAGGCTGAGATCTGAGAATCGCAGTTCAAAGCCAGCCCGGGCAGGAAAGACCGTGAGACTCCTATCTCCAATAAACCACCAGAAAACCGGAAGTGGCGCTGTAGCTGAAGTGGTAGAGCGCTCGCCTTGAGCTGAAGAG
>NW_012267238.1:1696703-1704331 GCF_000151885.1 Dipodomys ordii | reverse complement strand
ACCGGAAGTGGCGCTGTAGCTCAAGTGGTAGAGCGCTCGCCTTGAGCTGAAGAGCTGAGGGACAGCGCCCAGGCCCAGAGTTCAAGTCCCATGACCGACAAAAAAAAAAAAAAAGTAGATTACATTTAAATTCAGTATCACTGTTTCAGATTAAGTACTATAGGATTACACGCCTGTAATCCTAGCTACATAGGGGGCTGAGATCTAATGACTATGGTTTGAAGCCAGCCCAGGCAGGAAAGTTGGTGACTCTAATCTCCAATTAACCACCAAAAAGCAATAAGTAGAGCTTTCACTCAAGTGATAAGCATGCCAGCCTTCAACAAAAATAATCTCAAGGGGGCTGGGATGTAGCTCAGTGGCAAAGCGCTTGCCTAGCAAGTGCAACGTCCTGGGTTCGATCCCCAGTACCAAAAAAGACAAAAAAAAAAATCTCAAGGGTAGTGCCAAAACCCTGAATTCAAGCTACAGGACAGGAACAAAAAAATCTATACAAAGGTTTGAATTATATTTTCAAAAAATATTTATCAAAAAGATAATTAAAATACTCCTCCAGGCACCAGTGGCTCACGCCTATAATCCTAGCTACTCAGGAGGCTAAGATATGAGGATTGTGGTTTGAAGCCACCCTGTGCAGAAAAGTCCTGTTGAGACTGTTAGTCTTCAATTAACTACTCAAAAACTGGAAATAGTGCAGTGGCTCAAAGTGATAAAGCTCTAGCCTTGAGCAAAAGAACTTAGGGACAGGGCCCAGGCTCTGAGTTCCCGCCCCATGGGGGAAAGAGGGAATATTTTATACGTATGTATGTATCTATCTATATACGAATTACATATATATATATGTATATATATATATATATATATATATATATATATATATATTCCTCCACTCTCCAACTACTAATCAGTTTGAGGCTGTTTGCTTCACACACTTCAAGAAAAACATGTCAACTGTTAAGACTTGATACATCAGTGATTAGGCTTTTTCTCACTAAACTTTTTCTGGCTTTTCTTTTTGTCGGTTGTGGGGCTTCAATTCTGGGCCTGGATGCTGTCTCTGAGCTCCTCAACTCAAAGCCAGTGCTCTACCACTTTAGCCACAGCGCCACTCCCGGGTTTTTCTTTTGATGTAGTACTGTGGAATTGAATTTAGGGCTTCATGCATGCTGGGCAAGCACTCTACCACTAAGCCACATTCCCAGCCCTCACTAAACTTTTTCATAAAATTACTTTTGTTAACATGGGGTCTGTTTTTGTTTGCACACATAATAAGACTTGAACTCTAAGCCTGTCCCCTTTTCTGTTTATTTTGGAGCTTGTTTTTTCTTTTTCTTTTTTCCCCAAGGATGATGTACTACTACTTGAGCCACACCTTGACTTCTGGCAATTTTCTGGTTAATTGGGGATAAAAGTTTCATGAACTTTGCCTGAGCTGGCTTTGAATCACAATGCTCAGATCTTGGTCTTCTGGGTGCCTAGGATTACAGGTATAAGCCACCAGTGCCCCACCAGACCATCACTCAGCCAGTACTGGGGTTTGTGCTCGGGACCTCTCAACTGACAGGCAAGAGCACTTGATAAGTAGGAATACTACCACTGAGCCATGTCTCTAGTCCAACAAAGGTAGGTAGGTACACAGATATAGATAAAATCGGAATCTTCTAAAATACTAAGTAGGGCTGGGAAGTTGACTCAGTGGTAGAGTGCTTGCCTTGCATGCATGAGGCCCTGGGTTTGATTCTTCAGTACCACATAAGCAGAAAAAAAAGCCAGAAGTGGCGCTGTGGCTCAAGTGGTAGAGCACTAACCTTGAGCTGAAGAGCTGAGGGACAGTGCCCAGACCTAGAGTTCAGGTCCCACAGCTGACAAAATAAATGAAATATAAATATATATAACTATAAAATACAAATAAATAATATAATAAATAAATAAAATAGAATTGACACAACTCACATAAAGTCTTATGGAGATCTTAGTTTTTAAAAGTTTTAAGGAGTCTTGAAACTTAATACTTTCTAGACTACTGCTATGACCTCTTAAATCTGTCTGCCTATCTCCAGTTTCACATTTTCTAATTTAACCTAATGCCCTATCCTTCAGGATAAACTCAGTTTCAGATTTAGGTGATTAGGGCTATTTTTTGTGTGTATGCCAGCCCTGAGCTTTATTTGTGTTCAAGGCTGGCATAGAACTACATTTTAAGTGATGACTTCCCAACTAAAAATTCCAAGCGGCCAGGCACTGGTGGCTTGCACCAGTGGTTCACACCTGTAATCCTAGATACTCAGAGGTTGAGATCTGAGGATCACAGTTCCAAGCCAGCCAGAGCAGGAAAGTTCAGAAAACAGGAAGTGGCACTGTGGCTCAAGTGGTGGAGCACTAGCCTTGAGCTAAAGAGCTGAGGAACAGTGCCCAGGCCCAGAGTTCAAGCTCCATGACCGACAAAAAAAAAAAAAAAAAAAAAAAAGGTTTTGGTAGCTCAGTGGTAGAGTGCTTGCCTTGCATACATGAGGCCCTGGGTTGGATTCCTCAGCACCACATAAGCAGCAAAAGCCAGAAGTGGTGCAGTGGCTCAAGCGGTAGACAGCTAGCCCTGAGCTGAAGAGCTATGGGGCAGTGCCCAGGCCCAGGCCCCACAACGGGAGCAGGGGGGAGTGTTCATAAAAGTCAATATAGTGATGCACACCTAAAAATTCAAAAGCTAGAGAAGCTGAGGTTTTACTACAATATTGGGAATATAAACCGGGCGCCGGTGGCTCATGCCTGTAATCCTAGCTACTCAGGAGGCTGAGATCTGAGGATCCAGGTTCAAAGCCAGCCTGGGCAGGCAAGCCCATGAGACTCTTATCTCCAGTAAACTGCTAGAAAACCGGAAGTGGCGCTGTGGCTCAGGTGGTAGAGTGCTCGCCTTGAGCTGAAGAGCTGAGGGACAGTGCTCAGGTCCAGAGTTCAAGCCCCACGACCGATACCCCCCCCAAAAAAGAAAATATTGGAAATATATTACCCCTACAGCAGTGTTTTCAACCAGGACAATCTGACAATTTCTTGAATCTTTCTTGGCTATTAAAACATGGAGACATGAGTTATCTCTCTGCTAAACACAAGGAAGATCCATATTAAAGAATTATCTGGCCCAAATATAATAGTACCAAAGCTAAGAAATCATGCTTTACAGACGTATTATGTACCAAACACATAGATGAATTCCAAACACAATGCACTAAATTTTCAGAAAACATTTTCATATCTTGCCTCTAAAACTGATTTTGATAGTTCAATCTTTCAATTTCTTTAATCTTCCAACAAATTGCATAATTAATTTTTCTATTAGAAATCAAATCAGTACAACTACATATTTTCTAGACTAGCTACCACAACATAATATCATTAATATTTTCCAAACTGTGTTTGGTTTACTACAAGTTCTACTTGCATAGTTATCTAGGAGCTACTAGGAGTCAAAAATGATGCAAAATACTATGCAACATAAACAGTATGGGTCCCTTTATCCAAGAGCCACATATTTCGGCTCACAAATATCTTGCATCTTTACTATTTTTTAGGTTCAATTTCTCCATATTTATTCATTCCAGCAAACACAACTTACTATGGACCTACTTACTCTGTGCCATATAACCTATAAAAATAAAAAGTTACCATAATCTAATAAAAACAGATAAAATACAAATAACATGTGTTATAAATAAAAATACCAAATGAGTGTTATGAAAATGTATAAGGGAAAATGCCAGGAAAGGCTTCCCAGAAGAGGGTGATGCTTGAACTGAGAAAACATTAGACAAAACATACCCTACTCACTTTTTAATATTTAGACAGCAAGTCTCTTCTTCTCTTAGGCACTGTTAGTTTTTAAACAATGCTTTGTTATAGTAACAATAAGGTGACAATGTGATATAGACTAAAATGGCAACTAAGTTCATGTCACCAAATTTAAATTCAAAGTTAAATTAATTCAGTCAAAAATGATTTCATCTAGCAATGTACTTCTATCCAAACTCTAATTTTCTTTTAGTTTGTACTTATTTTTGTTGGGTCTGTCCTCCAGTTCCTGAACTGAAGCAATCCTCCCTCCTGAAACCCAGGTAGCTGGCCCTACAATACACCTTCCATTGCCAGCTTGGATTTGTATTTTAAATGTCCTAACCACTTCTATCATGTAAACATTCACCCAGTTAACTAGCATTACTATCTAAATTTCTTAACTGTCATTAGAGAATACGCCCCACTTTTTTTTCTTTCTTCTAGTTTCTTCCTACAAAATGGATTTTAATTTCCTGAACTTAAAACTTACAATACTTTTTGAATTCTGACCTGAATGTAGCCATGAATTCCAAAGTACAAATACAAAGTAACTGCTGCCTAGCTTTCTAAGTCTTGTCACTAACTGGACTCTCCTTTAGTCTCCAGCAGCTGACACAAATCAGAAACTGACATTTTGAACCAGAAACGAAACAAAGAGTTGATTTGTCTCCAAAACATTAAAACTTTTCCTCCCCCCCAGTCAGGGCTTTAAGCGGCCCTGAGCTTTCCCCGCCCCCCTCAAAGCCGGCACTCTACCATTTGAACCACAACCCCACTTTTCAGGCTTTTTGCTGGTTAATTGGAAATAAGAGTCTCACGGACTTTCCTGCTCGGGCTGGTTTTGAACCGCAATCCTCAGATCTCAGCTTCCTAAATAGCTAGGATTACAGTCGTGAGTGACCTGGCGCTCGTACCAAACTGACATTCTTTAACCAACTTGTATTTAATTTTATGCAATCTCAAAATACAGCTTTGGTACCAACTTACTAACGTCGCTTCTACCTTAACATGAACAGAGATGCTAAGAACTAAGAAGAAATGCTCCTCCAGACCAAGTCTACATCTATCAAACGCCTCTGTAACTTTCCCCCCACCAAGGAGAATACCGAATACAGAAGAGTCTGGAAACAAAGTGAAATAGTAGAAAATTTTCTAGACTTTAGACGTGGAAATCGAACATTCGTTAATCCTGTCTCTTTACTCTGGGCTTCCTCATCTTCCTCTTCAAAACTTACCGGGGGAATGTAGCGTAGGAGAACTGGCTAAAATAAATTTCTAAGGCCCTTTTGGTTACAGTAATCTAGAAATCCAATTATTCTTTGAAGAACAGAATATATATATATATATATATATACATATATTTTTTTTTCTTTACCGATCAGACCTCAGAAAATTTAAGCCTCAGAAAAACTAATGAACTCGGACTCACCCATCCTAACGCTCGGGCTGTCCTCAGACCTCCAACGGAGAAGTCAGGAATTTCAAGCCCATCACACACGAGGGAAGACCCCACTCGGGACCCAAAGCGCAGCCCCCGCGTAGGCTAACCCATCGTGGGCTCCTCGAGTCTCCACCCAGCAAATGAATGAACACTACTAGAGAAATGGACGCCCCCACGGCGTGGGTTGACACTGGAGGAAACCCCCCCTTCCCCGAGTCGGGACCCCACCCGTGTCGACTCCCTGCCCCGAGCCCCGACGAGCCCAGCCGCGGGATCGCGGGCCCCGCCCCTTCCCCCAAGCCAGAAGGTGCGTGCCGGGGCGCGAGACTCGGGAGCTCCGAGGCCCCGGGACGCCCCGCGCACCCGCCTGCCCTGAGGGGAGGAGGAGCCAGCCGGACCCGGCGCCGCCGTTCCGGCCCCAGACTCACCGTGAGGCGTTGGGGGAGGGGGAGCGTCAGGAGTGAGGGCTCAGGCCCCACCGCCACCCGCCGCTCACAGAGCAGCGCGCGGCCGCCAGGAAACCGTCGCCACTGCCCACCGCCACCACCGTTACCGACCGCCGCTTCGGGCGTAGCGCGCAGAGGGCCCGACTGCGTCACACGCAGCCCGCCGTCAGAGGCTCGCTCTCAGAGCTCCGCCCTTATCGTCTGCGCGTTGGCAGGCGCGGCCGCCACTCTAGGACTTTCCCGTTACTCATTGGTCAACGAGTCTTTTGAAACGGAGCGTGAAGGCGGCCTTGGGGGTGGGGGAAAAGGAGCGAGGAGGAAGAGGAGGGGCGTCTGGAGTAAGGGGAAGGAAAGAGGGAGGAGCCGTGGGCGGGACATGGAGTCCCACCCTTTCGCCGCGGCGGTTGGCTGGAGGAGCGTGGTGACGTCACAGAGAGGCCCTCGAAATAGGCTGGTGAGTGGTTAGATTGGCGTGTGCAGAGGCGGGGTGTGGAAAAAGAGTGGTTACGCCGTAAGGAGGCCCCGCCCCCTTCGTTGGAGCGCTTAGACTCCGGGCTGCTGAAGCTCCGGCCAATCAGAGGGAAGACTCGAGGATGGCATGGTAACTATTCTACCCTTCTCTTGCCCCAGTCCGCGGGCGGTGTCGGGAAGGCTTCCTAATCACCCTCCACAAGCTTCCTGGCTAGACCACGTGCGGGACTGACGGACAGTCCTGGGAGGCCTCATCTGACTGTACCTTGCCTGTGGTGGTGCTAAGGCCCCAAATAGCCGCCTGCTTTGCTCCCGACCCCTGCCAGCCACAGCACACACACACACCCTCTGATTTCCTGCATAGTAGAAATGCCCTAGGGAATGGTCTGCTATAGAGCCTGATGCAAATGAGAATTCTTGGAGCTTCTGTGAGGAATGGTTCTACTGTTGTCACTTCTAGGATATGATTTGACAGCCCATCTGAGTTGAGCTAATGTTTGTGGAGGCCTCTGTTAGAACCTTGTCACTTTGTATCCTATTCATTCTTTTTCTGTATTCTGTGCCCAGGGGTCTTGGAAGTTAGAGCTTTGTTTGCTTTTTAATTTTATTTGCTTTTGTTGAAACAGAGTCCTGTAGCCTAGGCTGGCCTGAAACTTGAGATACTCTTGCCCAGCTTCCAGGATGCTGGGATTACACATTATCACTCTTGTAGAGTCCCTTTCTTCCTGTGGTATAGCCTAGAGCAGAAACTTGGTAGTATAAGGGGGTGGATTGGGTGTGAAATTAATTATCTTGCCTGGCGCCAGTAGCTCACGCCAGTAATCCTAGCTCCTCGGGAGGCTGAGGTCCGAGGATCTCGGTTCAAAGCCAGCCCAGGAAGGAACATCCATGAGATTCTTATCTCCAATAAACCACTCAGAAAACTGGAAGTGGCGCTGTGACTCAAGTGGTAGAGTGCTTGCCTTGAGCTGAAGAGCTGAGGGACAGCGCCCAGGCCCTAGAGTTCAAGTCCTACTACCTACAAAAAATAAATAAAATCCTTATTAGTAGCCAAAGATCACACACAAAATAGCTGGAATGTGTGATGCTTCACCATCACCTCCTGAAATATCAACACAAAATTAACTTTTCCCAAAATTTGGAATGCTGGTTTTCAATGGTAGCAAGGTAATTCACATCTGTAATCCATCTACTTGGGAAGCATACATTGGGAGGATTACAGTACAAGGTGTTAGCACAGGGAAAAAGAGACCACCCATCTCCATCTCAACCAATATGCATTAGACAAGAGGTGCCTTTGGTCCCAGCTGTAGCCATGAGTAGGAGGACTGCAATCAAGAAAATAGAGCATGGGCTGGGAAGGTGGCTCAGTGGTAGAGCGCTTGCCTTGCATGCCTGAGGCCCTGGGTTCAATTCCTCAGCACCACATAAGCAAAAAAAAAAGCTGG
>NW_012267238.1:1691595-1696653 GCF_000151885.1 Dipodomys ordii | reverse complement strand
TCTACCACTTGAGCCACAGCACCACTTCCGGCTTTTTTCTTTTTGCTTATGTGGTGCTGAGGAATTGAACCCAGGACCTCAGGCATGCAAGGCAAGCCCGCTACCGCTGAGCCACCTTCCCAGCCCCGATGATCTCTTTCTATATAGCCTGACCCCAACTCAACATCTCTATAATGAATACAATAAAATACAAATTTTCCCTTGTTTTTGGAGGATCTGTTTTATCAGCTGCTGGAAAACACTACCAGAAGTCAGCCCTCAGCTGTCAGTTCTTGTCAGAAATGCCTCCATTGAAGACTGTCTAATCCGAGGTCACACTTCCTACCTCAATGCATAGGTGCCAGTTGCCAACTTCATTAAGACAACAAACATTATGGATAGGGGGTATGTGATA
Source organism: Dipodomys ordii (assembly GCF_000151885.1). NCBI lineage: Eukaryota > Metazoa > Chordata > Mammalia > Rodentia > Heteromyidae > Dipodomys > Dipodomys ordii. The sequence goes on along the minus strand of NW_012267238.1, from coordinate 1,696,259 downwards.
CTCCGTGGTAGACTGCTTGTCCAACATTCATGAGCCCCCCCCCACCCCAGCAGGGGGGAAAATGTCATTTAACAATTCAAACCTGCTGGGCGCCCATGGCTCACACCTGTAATCCTAGCTACTCAGGAGGCTGAGATCTGAGGATCATGGTTCAAAGCCATTTGAAAGACCATGAGACTCGTGTCCAATTAACCAATAAAAAGCCAGAAGTGGAGCTATGGCTCAAGTGGTACAGAGCTAGCCTTGAATGAAAAAGCTCACATACTTAGTTTTTTGCACAGAAAAGGAATGAAAGTGGTGCTGTGGCTCAAGTAGTAGAGTGCTAGCCTTGAGCTGAATTCAGAGCTGAGGGACAGCACCCAGGCCCAGAGTTCAAGCCCACAACTGACCAAAAGAAAGAAAAAGGGAAGAAAACACTTTTTTTTTTTTTTGTCAGTCGTGGGGCTTGAACTCAGGGCCTGGGCGCTGTCCATCAGCTCTTCAGCTCAAGGCGAGCGCTCTACCACTTGAGCTACAGTGCCACTTCCAGTTTTCTGGTGGTTTATTGGAGATAGGAGTCTCACGGTCTTTCCTGCCCAGGCTGGCTTTGAACCGCGATCCTCAGATCTCAGCCTCCTGAGTAGCTAGGATTACAGGCATGAGCCACCAGCACCCGGCTAACTAACACTTTTTTTTTAAGCAACTGCTAACCTTAAGTACTATATCTCAGTGACTAAGCAAGTTTTCTAGAACATTCTAGCTTGTAGCTCTGTAACTTCAGAAAGTTATACAAATGGGAAGTAATTTTTTTCTTCCCATTTTACCAAAATCAACAGAAAGAATAAACAATAACTTTTTGTTAGGTGAATGGACAAGTAGAGTCATTTCCACTTTACAAATCACATTCTCAAATATTCTCTAATCTTCATGAAAATACTAAGAAAGGCAGGAATTACCATTTGCAGTTAAACTAAATGGAAATATGACTTGTAATTTTTGCCATGGATGAGAAATACAAGGGTAGAAAAGAAGAAATTAGCCCAATCTTAATCACTGATACTACCTGCTAACCTCTTGTTTCCTTTGATAAATCCCTTGGTCAAGCTGCAACCTTGATTAGAAATACCAATTGTCCTTTCTAAAAGTTGTTCCTTTTTTCTAAAAACTTTTGGTCAAGCACCACCTGCTTCATGAGACTGTTTCAGATTGACCTTTTAGGCTCTTACCAATATAAAAACACTTCCCCTTCCCTGCCCCCTTTCCACACCTATTACATAAACTAGTATCTCCCAGCTGTTCTTAGTTATGAAATATATTTAATGTTGTACCTGACACTTGAGAAAGTAATGCTGTTTGCTGCTCTGATAAAAAGCATTTTGACTTTGTTCAATGATGCATAAATTAATGCTAAATATTCATAATATCTTTCTCATAGCACTTTCTTTATCCTCTTAACTGTTAAAGCTTTACATAATGCTTGTCATTTTAGAAACAATGAAAATATTAGCTTCGGAGTAACCCAAATCTATGCTTAAAACTCTCTGCTACTTACTACTACATTTAAAACTGTCCATAAATCTAAAATTTGTTTAAAAAATAAAGAAAAAATAAAAAAAACTGACATTTGTTGTATAATTTATCAAGTCATGAGATTTTTATCCCTTAGACCTCAATTTCTCTAAACAAGGATTCATACAGCCTACATTCCAGGCTGTCAGGACAAAGCTGCCTCAAACAGAACTCTTTAAAAGCAGGGTTGAGCCGGGCACCCGTGGCTCACACCTGTAATCCTAGCTACTCAGAAGGCTGAGATCTGAGGATCAAGGTTCAAAGTCAGCCCGGACAGGAAACTCCGTGAGACTCTTATCTTCCATAAACCACTAGAAAACAGGAAGTGGTGCTGTGGCTCAAGTGGTAGAGCGCTCACCTTGAGCTGAAGAGGACATGGACAGCGCCCAAGCCCAGAGGTCAAGCCCCACGACCGACAAAAAATAAATAAAAAATAAAAGCAGGGTTGTTTAGTTCTTCAACAGATATTCTACAATTAGAAAAGCATAATAATTTCCCCTTTACTCTAAACCTTGGTTTATCAGTGCCTACTTATAACTGCACACACAATGGTTTCTAATTTTCCAGCAGGTGTCATTCATTAACCATTTAGTACAATCACAAATCACCACTGTAAACAATAAAAAAAAAATCTTCAAACCCACTCTCACACATACTCTGATCACTCTGTGCTTATTCTACTTATCTGACATCTCTATCCTTATTCCCAATCATCTTTTTTATTTATAAACTCCATTCACCTGACATTTCTATCCTTATTCTCAATCATCACTTTCTTTTACAAACTCCATTCATCTAACATTTCTATCCTTATTCCCAATTATCTACCTTTTTTTACTTATAAATTAATTCCCTTATGCCTTAGAGCTGGGAAGGTGGCTTAGTGGTAGAGCGCTTGCCTTGCATGCATGAGGCCCTGGATTGGATTTCTCAGTACCACATAAACAAAAAAAGCTGGAAGTGGTGCTGTGGCTCAACTAGTAGAGCACTAGCCTTGAGCTGAAGAGCTGAGGGACAGCACCCAGGCCTAGAGTTCAAGCCCCAGGACAAAAAAAAAAGTCTACTTTAGTAGATGAGTACAGATGTACAGATAATAGTACAGATAGATGTAAAGATAATAATAATCTTTAACCAGATACAGGTGGTTCATACCTGTAATCCTAGGTACTTGGGAGGCTAAGAATGGGAGGCCAGCCCAAGCAAAAAATTCATGAGATCCCTTCTCAACCCATAGCTGGGTACAGTTGTATGCACCGGTCATCCCAAACTAGGCAAAAGGCTAAGATTAGGATGATCACAATTTAGGCCAGAAAAGTCTTAAGACTTCATATCCAAGGAGGGAAACAGTAGCTTATGTCTACGATCCCAGAAAAGATATAGGCCTAAAGTAGGGCATCATGAGCAAAAACCTGATCTCAAAAATTACCAATAAAAAATGTGGAGGGGAAGGGAAAAAACAAATTGTAAAAACAGGGATACAGGAGGACCCATTGCAACAATGAGATGTACAAGTTATGTCGAAAAACGAACTTTACAACTTTGGTGGGGGAGGGGGGGGGGAAGGGAGGATAAGAAGGGATGGGAAGGGGAAACAAAGCAGGAGGCATTATCTTACCCACGTAATTGTAACCCCTCTGTGCAGTATTTTCACAATAAAAATATATTTTTAAAGAAAGTGTAAAAAAAATTACCAATAGAAAACTGGGTTGGAGTCCTGGCTCAATTGGCAGAGGGAGAGACAAACAAGCTCAAGACCCTGAGTTAAAACCTCCAAACTCCCCTGCCAAAAAAAAAAAAAAGTGTGTGTGTGTGTGTGTATATTATATATATTGACCTTTCTGTCACAGGACTAAAAGAAGCACTAAGTGATGAGTAGTTTCAATACATATTTATGGTGGTTTCTCATGAGTAGACAGCCCTAATTCAAGTGTTCAATTCACCCACTAACCAATGATTTTCAAATATTTTTAGCTATGGAACCGAACACATAAAACAGACAAGAGGAGGAGAAAAGGGATAGGAGAAAATCAAAGGAGGGGGAAACAATGCTCGACAAGAAATATATACTCATTACCTTATTCATGTGACCGTAACCCCTCTGTACATCATCTTTACAATAAAATTTTAAAAAAATTTTAAACAAACAAGAAGCTCCTCTGGCTAAAGAATTGGTGGGTATTCAATAAAAGTGCATTAATTCAGCCCTACAAAGAAGCATAGGGCTCATGAAATGGTATGAAAAAACACTGTTCTAGGTTAGTGATCTTCAAAATAGAACCCCCAAACCTCTAGAAGTACCCAAGATTCCTTTTCACTTGATCTAAAAAGCCAAAATTATTTTCATAATAAAACTAAGACACAGTAAGCCAATTATGTCCAAGGCCTGTAGTCCTATCTACTTTGAGGTCCTGAAGGAGGATCCTCTCCTGAGACCAGGCATTCAAGACCAGCCTGGGCAACACAGCAAGATCCCATTTCATAAATTACAAAATAAAAGCAAACAAGAGGGCTGGGAAGTTGGCTCTGTGGTAGAGTACTTGCCTTGCATGCAGGGGCCCTGGGTTCGATTCCTCAGTACCACATAAGCAGAAAAAAAAAGGAAGTAGCACTGTGGCTCAAGTGGTAGGGCGCTAGCCTTGAGCTGAAGAGCTGAGGGACAGTGCCCAGGCCCAGAGTTTGGCCCCCATGACCAACCAAAAAAAAAAAAAAAGCAAACAAGAAAAAACAAAAAACTGATGCAAAAGCAAAAAAGTTTAAGGCTGGGTGGCTCATACGTGTAAACCTATCTATGCAGGGAGCTTAACTGAAGATCTTGGTTTGAAGCCAAGCAGGGGCAGAAAAGTCCATGAGACTCTCTTCTTGAACCAACCACCAAAAAGCCAGAAGTTTAGCAAAATACCTTTTTTTTTTTTTGGGTCCGGGGCCTGAACTCTGGCCCTGGGCGCTGTCCCTCAGTTCTTCAGCTCAAGGCTAGCGCTCTACCACTTGAGCCACAGCGCCACTTCCGGCTTTTTTTTCTGCTTATGTGGTGCTGACGAATCGAACCCAGGGCCTCATGCACGCGAGGCAAGCACTCTACCACTGAGCCAACTTCCCAGCCCTAGCAAAAAATCTTA
>NW_012267238.1:1622975-1684205 GCF_000151885.1 Dipodomys ordii | reverse complement strand
GCCCAGGCCCAGAGTTCAGGCCCCACGACCGGACCCAAAAAAAAAAAAGAAAAAAGAGCAAATGCATGAAAACCTAAAAGTTTGAAAAGGGGCTGGAATGACATCAGTGGTAGAATTCCTCTCTAGCAAGCACCAGCCCTTAAGTTCAAACCCCTGTACTACCAAAAATAAATTGAGAGAGAGATGGTTTACTTGTTAAAAATGGAATGGTTGCTGGATGACAATGGCTCATGCCTGTGATCCTAAGTACTCAGGAGGTTGAGATCCAGATGACCAAGGTTCAGAGCTTCTCTAGAAAGACAAGTCCATGAAATTCCATCTCCAAAATAAAACAAAAAGCAGGACTGGCTTACATGGTAGAGCAGCACCAGCCAAGCAAGCAAGATAAGTAAGATCAAGGTCCTGAATTCAAACCCAAGATCACACACACAGAGATTGTAGAGATAAGACAGTGGGGAAACATATAATACATTCTAGGTATTAAGTAAATGTAATGTATGGAGAGCCAAACAGGAAGGCTAACTTAAATACCTAACTATAGCCACACTCCCTTCACTCCTCTGTCCAAACACCCCTGGCTTCCCTACCACCTTCCCCTGCCTTTGCTGAGTGAAGAGGTACATACCATATCTCAGCACTCAAGAAACTAAGGCAGGAGGATTTCAGTTTCTGGCTAACCCAGGCTACTTTTTTTTTTTTTTGCCAGTCCTGGGGCTTGAACTCAGGGCCTGGGCACTGCCCCTAGGCTCCTTTTGCTCAAGGCTAGCACAGCATCACTTCTGGCTTTTTCTGTTTATGTGGTCCCAAGAAATCAAACCCAGGGTTTCATGAATGCTAGGCAAGCATTCTACCACTAAGCCACAATCCCAGCCTCTACGTTACAGTTCTTTCAGACAAAGTCTCAAAAAAAAAAAAAAAAAAAAAGCTATTACTTTTCCCTAGTTACTGTATTTTCTCCACTTCAATCTTAAACATTTGATTTCTAATCTATCAAAGCTAGCTATGTTTTTTGGTTTTTGGTTTTTTTTTTTGTCGGTGGTGGGGCTTGAACTCTGGGCCTAGGTGCTGTCTCTCAGCTCTTCAGCTCAAGGCTAGTGCTCTACTACTTGAGCTACAGCACCACTTCAGGTTTTCTAATGATTAATTGAAGAGTCTCACAGACTTTTCTGCCCAGCTGGCTTTGAACTACGATCCTCCAATCTCAGCCTCCTGAGTAGCTAGGATTACAGGAGTGAGCCACCAGTGTTGGGCTCAAAGCTAACCTTGTTTAAACCATCCTCTACTTATTTATTTTGGTATCTGTAGGGCCAGGCACACAGTGGGTGTACTTTAGATGTTTGATGCATAAATGAGTAATAGTAGTAGTAGACTTTAGAGTCAGAGAACCTTGGGTTTAAATCTGAGTCCAATCATGATTTAGTTGTATGAACAGTGGGCAAATTTCCTAACCCCTCTGAATTTCAATTCTGTAAAGTGGGACTTAGAATTTTGCTTGCCTCACTGGACTAAGAAATTAAATACAGAGTGTCCTCAATAAGTGATAGATATGATTTTGATAATTTTTGAGGCTATTATATTATTCATTTCTCTAGAAAACAACTGTAATCAAAGAAAATTAAGATCATAATATCATAAATTCTGAGTAGTACAACTGGAAATATATTTTAGTAATTACAGGCAATTTTCAACTGATCTAATATTAGCAATCTCAAGTGGTACAATCCACATGTCAATTGCTAAATAATTACTGAGAATCTATTAGATGCTAAAATCTGTCTCTGTCTTGTATTTGTACAGATACCATGGGAAAACTATTTAAAAATATGAAATTCACTAATTGCAAGTAAAGAAAAAATCTGATATCATATTCCCTTATTTTTTGAGAACCCAGTAAAATATGTTATTTTTTTTTTGGGTCCGGTCGTGGGGCCTGAACTCTGGGCCTGGGCACTGTCCCTCAGCTCTTAAGCTCAAGGCTAGCGCTCTACCACTTGAGCCACAGCATCACTTCCGGCTTTTTTCTTTTTGCTTATGTGGTGCTGAGGAATTGAACCCAGAGCCTCAGGCATGCAAGGCAAGAGCTCTACCACTGGGCCAACTTCCCAGCCCCTAAAATATATTCTTTTCCCCATGTGATAGCTATATATGTTTGGAAAGCATGTTAAATAGATAATTAAAAACAAAACAAAGTCAGGTAGCTAGGATTACAGGCGTGGTAGTTCACGCCTGTAATCCTAGCTACTCAGGAGGCTGAGATCACAATTCAAAGCCAACTAGCCCATAGTTTCTCTCATTTTCAATAAGTAGTATATGTCTGAGTCAAGCAGAAAAGGTCAGATAAGTTGATGTTAGGGAAATGAACCCTAAGATATGTATTCAAATGTTATTTTCTTTCATGCGATTGTTTCTAACACATTTATAAGATTATTTCTTTGTTGCTTTGTATGTCCCTCCCCCACGGTATAACGCCTGCTTTCACTGTATTTGATGTCAGTATAATTTGTGGAGGGGAAGGGAAAAAAGAAATCGTTTAAATAGGGATACAGGTGGACCCATTGCAACAATGAGATGAACAAGTCGTTATGTTGAAAACGAATAAGAAATGTAATGATTATCTTGCCCATGTAATTTTAACCCTTTGTACAGTATTTTCACAAAAAAAAAAAAAGAAGCCAGCTAGGCAGGAAAGTCTGTGAGACTCTTATCTCCAATAAACCACCAGAAAGCAGGAAGTGACGCTGTGGCTCAAGTGGTAGAGCACCAGCCTTGAACTGATGAGCTCAGGGACAACACCCAGGCCCAGAGTTCAAGCCCCAAGACCAACAAAAAAAAGCCCACAAAAAACATTTTGAGCTCGATGCCAGTGGGCTCATGCCGAGTCTAAGATTTGTGAGTGTCACAATTTGAGGCCAGTGTAGCCATACACTGGAGAGGTTTTCTTAACAATAGGTGGATGAGGCTGGGCGCCGGTAGCTCACACCTGTAATCCTAGCTACCTGTAATCCTAGCTACTCAGGAGGCTGAGATCTGAGGATTGCAGTTCAAAGCCAGCCCAAGCAGGAAAGTGTGTGAGACTTTTTTTTTTTTGGGGGGGGGGGTCTGGTCATGGGGCCTGAACTTGTCTGGGCACTGTCCCTCAGCATTTCAGCTCAAGGCTAGTGCTCTACCACTTGAGCCACAGCGCCACTTCTGGCTTTTTTTTTTTCTTTTTGCTTATGTGGTACTGAGGAATCAAACCCAGAGCCTCATGTGTGCAAGGCAAGCGCTCTACCACTGAGCCACCTTCCCAGCTCCGAGACTCTTATCTCCAATAAACCACTAGAAAACTGGAAGTGGCACTGTGGCTCAAGCAGTAGAGTACTCGCCTTGAGCTGAAGAGCGCAGGGACAGCGCCCAAGCCCAGAGTTCAAGCCCACAACTGACAAAAGAAAAAAAAAAAAAGAAATAGCTGGATGAGGTGGTTCATGTCATCTCCACTACCTTGAAGCTGAGATTAGGCATATAACTGTTCTAGTACAGTCCAAGTCAAAAAGAGACAAAAACCCTTTTGTGGAATTCCATCTCAAAAGAATAAGCTGGGTGTATTGGCACTGCCTGTCACCCCAGCTACAACAGCAAGTATAAAATAAGCACACTGGGGTTCAGGCACAAACCTGGGCCAAAAGCTGGACCCTATCTCAAAATAATCAATGAAAAAAAAGGTTAGAGGCAGCCAGGCTCCAGTGGCTCATGCCTGTAATCCTAGTTACTCAGGAGGCTGAAATCTGAGGATCGTGGTTCAAAGCCAGCCCAGGCAGGAAGTCTGTGAGACTCTTACTCTAATAAACCACTCAGAAAACTGGAAGTACCACTGTGGCTCAAGTGGTGGAGCGCTAGCCTTGAGCTGAAAAGCTGAGAGACAGTGCCAAGGCCCAAAGTCCAAGCCCTACAACCAACATAAAAAAAGGCTAGAGGCATGGCTCAGCAGTAGAACACTTGCCTTTTAAGTGCAAGGTCCTGAGTTCAAACTCCAAAAGTGTTGTAAGGTGAGAAAACAGAGAAGCCACATTTTGAGAGGTTGGATTTTGGAGTCTTTATTAAAAGGCCAGTGACTGCACGGTAGACTTCTGTCTCAAAGACCAGCAAATATACTTAACACTGTTAGGAAACTGAGCCATGAAGGCCAGAGACGAAAGAAAAGAACAAAAACAATACCAACAAACCAATTCAGCTCCAATGGAGAGCTGGATTGAGACACAATGGTGACTGGAGAAGAGACAGGAGACATGTGGCATGGCATCCTCACTTCTGAGCTGGTCTGGGCCTAATTAGGGTCAGGTCAGGGGGCAGGGTCACAAGAAACTACCAGTACTAGGTACTGGACTGACAGGTTTAGTAACCTATCAGCCAAGTCCCCACCCCTGCCTCCATCACCTGAAGATAAGATTCCAGACCCTACCATCCACCATGTGGCCAAGATAGCACTGGCCAGACCCAATCACCCTATTTCAGTACCACCAAAAAATAAATAAAAGCCAAGGCACTGCCATTATAAATAGTCTAAGCTATGGGTTTTAATAAGAAACACAGCTCAGAAATATGTCTTGAATGAAAGAGAAGATGAGCCAATTCAAAGTAGTAATAAGTATGTAGAAACTAGATTCTTCAAATAGTGCACATTGGTGAGAAGACTAGAAAAGGACTAGAGAACTGCTTTTCTTTTCTTTCTTTTTTTTTTTTTTTTTGTCAGTTATGGGGCTTGAACTCAGCCTGGATGCTGTCCCTTTCTTCAGCTCAAGGCTATTGCTTTACCACTTGAGCCACAGAACCACTTCCAGTTTTCTGGTGGTTTATTGGAGATAAAGTTTCATGGACTTTCCTGCCTGGGCTGGCTTTGAACTGTGATCCTCAGATCTCAGCCTCCTGAGTAGCTAGGATTATAGGCATGAGACATCAGCGCCTGGCAACAGGACTGCTTTGTTGTTATTATTATTGTTGTTGTTGGGGTTTTTTTCTGTCTGTCATGGGGCTTGAATTCAGGGCCTGGGCACTGTCCCTGAGCTCCTTTGCTCTATCATTTTGAGGCACAGTGCCCCTTCCAGTTTGCTGGAGGCTAATTGGAGGTAAGAGCCTCTAGGACTGCCTGAGCTCACTGGCTTTGAACTGCAACCTTCAAATCTCAGCCTCCAGAGTAGCTAGGATTACAGGCATGAGTCATAAGCTCCCAGCTTATTATATTTAAATAATTGTGCAAAAGGCTTTCAACTCAACATGTCAATTTATATATACAATGCATCCTGATCAATGTCACCCATTCTCCCAGGAGGATTGCTTTAGGGAAGAACTTCCTGTGACCACTGTGATTTCTGAGGATCCTTGTTTTTGTTTTTGTTTTGTGCCAATCCTGGGTCTTGACCTTAGGGCTGGCATGTGGCCTATAGGTCATCATTCCCAGGGACTTCTGACTGGGAAATACATCTTTGTGGAACCAGGGCTTTCTAGCCCACACACACTGTTTATCTTCTGCTTCTACTCTAAAGATAAGGAAATTGGATCAAATGTACAAAAGCTTTCTGAGCCAAACCTTGGTTCCAAACATTAGGAGCCCAGATATCTGAAGAATAATAGAATAATACTCTGCTCTGGCCAGCTTTGTCCTAGGAGCACTTAAGCCTCTCACATATGTAACTTGAGAGCTCATCCTGTGTAGCTGAAAAACATTAGTGCTCATTGTTAGGAAAATGCAGGAGAAAGGAAGGAAACAGGCCAGACTCCATCTTCAACAGGCTAGAACAGCCAGCAGCCCAGTCTTTCCATGGGCTTGGAGACCATGCCAAGAGAGGGTTTAGGAGTTGGGTTTTTATGGGGTCTAAGCAAGGAGGCAGAGGTTAATGAAAAAGCCATTATGGAGCTGGGAATGTGGCTTAGTGGTAGAGTGCTTTCCTAGCATGCATGAAGCCCTGGGTTTGATTCCTCAGTACCACATAAACAGAAAAAGCCAGAAGTGGTGCTTGGCTCAAATGGTAGAGTGCTAGCCTTGAGCAAAAGCAGCTTAGGGACAGTGCCCAGGCTCTGAGTTCAAGCCCCAGGACTGGCAAAAAAATAAAATTTTAAAAATTAAACAAGCCAAAGGAGATGGGGGATTTTCCATTGGCCCCACAAGGGAATGTTTACAGCTAGACTTAGGTGTCAGGCAGTCTGCACATACCTGGGATTTTGCCTGGCATCTGTATGTGCCTGGGATAATAGGGGAGTGTCAATCCTTCATATTCCCATCTTTAGATTTGGACCATGTTAGGACCATGGAATTGTACTTCTGAAGTGATGGATTTCTTATATGAACCGGAGTCAAAACAGAGCTAAAGCCAGGTACCCATTGCTCACACCTGTAATCCTAGCTACTCAGGAGGCTGAGATCTGAGGATTGCAGTTCAAAGCCAGGCTGGCAGGAAAGTCTGAGACTCTTATCTCCAATGATGGCTCAAGAGACTCAACGCAAGGCTTGAGTGAAAACATTAAGATAGCAGGCCCTGAGTTGAAGTCCCCGTACACACACACACACACACACACACACACACACACACACACACACACACACACACACACACACACACACACACACAGCCCTAAGTTCAAATCCTAGAATGGCTAACTTTCAGATCTTTCACAAAATACTTAACTATACCCTATATTCCTCATCTAAGAAATGAGCACAATTCTTTATATTTTATAAGCTAATTATGAGGGTCAAATGAAATAATGGAATTTGCAAAAGCACTGAGGACATGTTTGGTCAATAGTAACAACTCAACAATTGCTGATCTCTTCTTTTTCCATAACTTGATTAGAAAATGTGACATTCACAAGTAGCTTATTATTTGATTTTTAGGAATCCTTTAGGAGGGAAAACCTTTTGAGGTTTTTTGTGTGCTGGTACTGGGATTTTGAACTCAAGGTCTGAGCAATGTCCTTGAGATTTTTCACTCAAGGCTGGTACTCTACAATTTGAGCCACCGCTCTACTTGTGTGTTTTTTTTGGTTTTTTTTTTGGTAGTTAATTGGAGATAAGTGTCTCAAAGACTTTCCTGCCTACATTGGCTTTGACACATGATCCTCAGATCTCAGTCACCTGAGTAACTGGAATTATAGGCATGAGCCACTGATGCCAGGCTGACCTTTGAGTTTGAACCAGAACATTTAGCCCTTTGCATTTAATAAATTTGCTGGTATACACAGGATTTCATCTAACATTTTGTTGTTGTTATTGGTTGTGGGGCTTGAACTCTGGGCTTGGCCACTGTCCCTCAGCTTTTCAGCTCAAGGTGAGCATTCTACTGCTTGAGCCACAGTGCCACTTCTGGTTTTCTAGTGGTTTATTGGAGATAAGAGTCTCACGGAGGGCTGGGAAGATGCTTAGTGGTAGAGTGCTTGCCTTGCATGCATGAGGCCCTGGGTTCGATTCCTCAGCACCACATAAGCAAAAAGAAAAAAGTCAGAAGTGGCACTGTGGTTCAAGTGGTAGAGCGCTAGCCTTGAGCTGAAGAGCTGAGGGACAGTGCCCAGGCCCAGAGTTCAGGCCCCACGACTGGACCCCCCCCCCAAAAAAAAAGAGTCTCATGGAGTTTCCTGCCTGGGCTGGCTTTGAACCGAGATCCTCAGATCTCAGCCTCCTGAGTAGCAGGATTACAGGCATGAGCTACTGACGCTTGGCTTCATCTAACATTTTATACTTGTCTGTTTGCTCAACCTATTCTCTCATTTTAGTTTTTGTAATAGTAGCTTCCATTTATTGAGGCAGATTAAGATAAACTCCAATTCATTATATTTTTTTGTGTGTGTTAGTCCTGGGGCTTGAACTCTGGGCCTGGGTGCTGTCCCTGAGCTTCTTTTTGCTCAAGGTGCATGCTCTACCACAGCCCCACTTCTGGCTTTTTTGAGTATTTTATTGGAAATAAAAAGTTTCACAGAGTTTCCTGCTCAGGCTGGATTTGAACCACAATCCTAAGTCTCAGTCTCCTGAGTAGCTAGGATTACAGGCGTGAGCCACAGGCACTAGGTGTACATTTTTAAAAGTGTATAATTCAAGCCAAGTACTGGTAGCTCATGCCTGAAATGCTAGCTAATAACAAGGCTAGAGGTTCTCAGTTTGGAGCAAGTCTTGAAGAAAAGGCTTCAAGACTCACTCTCCAAAATAATATGTAAAAAGCTGGTTGAGGGAATGGCTCAAATGGTAGAGCACCAACCAAGCAAACAAACTGAACAAGCACAAAACTCTGAGTTCTAACTCTGGTACTGACAAGAAAAAAAAATTAGCATTCAATAATTTTTAATATAGTCGCCAAGTTGTATAGCCATTTCCACTATCTAATTCCAGAACACTTTTTACTTTTTAACTCCTGAAAAGAATCCTAGATCCATTAACAATCACTGTCTAGTCCTTTGCCCTAACCGAACAACCACCCACTAATCTCCTTTCTGTATTTATTTGCCTGTTGTTTAATTTCATATAAATAGAATCAATCATGGCTTGTGTGTCTGACTTCTTTCACTTAGCATAATGTTTTCAAGGCTCATTGATATGGATAGCATGTATCTATTACATTTCTTTTTATAGTTGACTAATATTCCATTTTATGAACATGCAACTTTTTGTCTATTAGTAAACATTTGGGTTGTTTGCAGTTTTTGTTTTTGTTGTTTCGGACATGTATTTTCTATTCTCTTGACTTGATATCTAAGAGTGGAAATGCTGCAATATGTGGTAATGCTACATTCAGCATTTTTTCTCACAGCTGTTGAATGCTTTTTAAAATTTGCATGTTGATTTTTTTTCATTTTTATAAAATTGAGGAATTGTAGACTTGGCTGAAATGGTAGAGTGCCAGCCCTGAGCAAATAAGCTGAGCAAGAATGCCAGACACTGAGTTCAGGCCATGGTACCAGCACAAAAAGAAAATTAAATACTGAAATAAAATTAATATGACATAAAATTGAGCATTTTAGAAGGAGGATGACACTGTTCAAAGGAAATGTACTCATTACTTGGATCATGTAACTGTAACTCCTGTGTACATCATTTTTACATAGATAGATAGATAGATAGATTTGCCAGTCCTGGGGCTTGAACTCAGGGCCTGGGCACTGTCTCTGAGCCTCTTTTGCTCAAAGCTAGCACTCTACCACTTGAGCCACAATGCCGTTTCTGGCTTTTTCTGTATATGTAGTACTGAGGAATCAAACCCAGGGCTTCATGCATGCTAGGCAAGCACTCTACCACTGAGCCACCTTTCCAGCCCTACAATAATTTTTTTTTCAGTCGTGGGGCTTGAGCTCTGGGCCTGGGCGCTGTTCCTGATATCTTCAGTTCAAGGCAAGCATTCTACCACTTGAGCTTCAACGCCACTTCCAGTTTTCTGGTGGTTAATTGGATATCAGAGTCCCATAGACTTTCCTGCCCAGGGTGGCTTTGAACCGTGATCCTCAGATCTCACTCTCCTGAGCAGCTAGGATTACAGGAGTGAGCTACCAGTGCCTGGCTAATAAATTCTTTTCAGTTAAGCATTTTAAAAAGAAAACAATTCAGTGGTATTTGTATATTTTCTTTTCTCTTTCTTTCTTTCTTCCTTTCTTTCTTTCTTTTGGTGTTTTGTGGAGCTTGAACTCTGGGTCTGGGTGTTGTCTCTGAGCTCTTCAGCTCAAGGTAAGGGCTCTAATACTTGAGCCACAGCACCACTTCTGGTTTTCTGGGGGTTTACTGGAGATAAGGGCTGGCTTTGAACTGTGATCCTTAGATCTCAGCTCCTGAGATCTCAGATCTCGGTAGCTAGGATTATAGCCACCTGCACCTGGCTTATTTGTACATTTTCAGTGTTCTACAGCAATCACTTTGTAATTCTAAACATTTTCTTTGCTTAATGACAAACCCACTTATCCACTAAACACTATTTCTTGTTTTCTTCCTCCAGAGCCCCTAATAACCACCAATCCACATTCTGTCTCAATAGGCTTACCCATTATGGCTATTATAGATAAATGGAGGACTTTGTGCATCACTTAAGTAAACGTAGTTGGGTTTTTTTGTTTGTTTTTGTTTTTGGTGGTACTGGAGTTTGAACTCAGGGCCTCATGATTGCTAGACAGGTGCTCTACCACTTCAGCTATATCCCAGCACTCCTTTGTGGTCCTTTTCTTTTTGTTTTGTTTTTTAGAATAGGATCTTACAGCTTTTTTCCCCAGTGGTCCAGGACTATGATCCTCCACTTCTGCCTTCGGTATATCTGGGATAAGAATGTGCTGTCACACCCAGCTGTCAGTTAAGATGGGGACCTGGCTAACCTTTTTTGTTTGTTTTTATTTTTTGTAGGTTGTGGGGCTGGAACTCTGGGTTTGGGTGCTATCCCTCAAGTCTTCAAGCTAAAGGCGAGTGCTCTACCACTTGAGCCACAGCACCACTTACAGTTTTCTAGTGGTTTTTATTGGAGAGATAAGAGTTTCACGGACTTTCCTTCCTGGGCTGGCTTTGAACTGTGATCCTCAGATCTCAGCCTCCTGAGTAGCTAGGATTTCAGGCATGATCCCCCAGCCCCTGGCTAACCTTTCTTAATGTATTGATTTCTTTTTTCTTTTGTGTTTTTCCCCCTATAGTTTATCCCCTGTTGTCGCTGTACTCGATTTTGGTACCCTGGCTATTGTATGTATGTTTATCTGAACTAGGGAAGGGAAGGGGAACAACAAAATGGTGAGACAAGGGACAAAGGGGTAAAAACCTATGCAACAGCGATACTCACAAGACAATATGTTGGAAATGATCTGTACAACTTGGGGGGGATGCGGGGAGAGAGGGAGGGAGAAAAATGGGGAGAAGGTAACAAGTTAGACAAGAAATGTAATCACTACCTTACGCATGTAACTGTAACCCCTCTGTACATCACTTGACAATAAAATTAAAATAAAAAAAAGAATAGGGTCTTACAGCTTTTTTGCCCAGTGGTCCTGGAGCATGATCCTCCATTTATGCCTTCAGTATATCTAGGATAGTAGGTGTGTGCCATCACACCCAGCTGTTGGTTAAGATGGGGACCTAGCTAACCTTTTACCAAGGTTGACCTCAAAGGGAAGAGATGGGGGCTGGGAAAGTGGCTCAGTGGTAGAGTGCTTGCCTTGCATGCATGAGCCCCTGGGTTCGATTCCTCAGCACCACATAAGCAAAAAGAAAAAACCTGGAAGTGGCACTGTGGTTCAAGTGGTAGAGCGCCTTGAGCTGAAGAGCTGAGGGGCAGCGCCCAGACCCAGATGAACGGCCCCACAACTGGACCCCTTCCACCCCCCCCCCAAAAAAAGGGAAGAGATCCTTCTTATCTCTGTCTCCTGAATAGTTGGGATTATAGTATGTGTCAGTACACCCAGCTGGAAGTTATTTTAGTAACCTTTTACCTACTTGCCTATCATGAACAAGGCCCTAGATTCAACCTGCAGGACAGCAAAACAAAACACCTCAAAAAAACACAAAAACCTGCCGGGCGCTGGTGGCTCAGGCCTGTAATCCTAGCTACTCAGGAGGCTGAGATCTGAGGATCCAGGTTCAAAGCCAGCCCGGGCAGGAAAGACCGTGAGACTCCTATCTCCAATAAAACCACCAGAAAACCGGAAGTGGCGCTGTAGCTCAAGTGGTAGAGCGCTTGCCTTGAGCTGAAGAGCTGAAGGACAGCGCCCAGGCCCAGAGTTCAAGCCCCATGACCGACAAAAAAACAAAAGAAAACAAAAACTCTTACTAATCCTGCAACTCTAAAGAACAGTATATGGGAGCATTCAAACAAGAGATGTTTTTTAGAGTAAGACCCCTTCACTCCAGACTTAAATGACACTAATGAAAGAATTCTGGCAAGTTAACACTTTTCCTATTTTGCAAACTAGCAACATTGAGATGAGCAATCTGTAGTCATTAAGGATGAACAATATATAGTAATTAAGGAAATAACCTTGTGTAAAGTTTCGATCCTGATTCTGATATTTACTGTGTGAACAGGTAATGTACCTTCTATGGTTTCCATTGATAGAGTGGAGATATTAATAGCATATCCCTCATAGGATTTTTATGAACTAACATGAAAAGCTCCTAGGATATAGGAGGTACTCAGAATATGTTCGTTATTACTGTGGGGATTTAAATGGGAGAGGTCTGATGGTAACCATGTCTAGCTCCATAGTATGTCACTTGGTCTCTGGAGTCGCCAAGATTCCCGCAGGAGGGATCTTTCGTCCCTTCACAGTGCTTCCTTGTTGGGGGCAGGATGACCTTTGGAAAAGGGTCCCCTTTTATGGGTTGGTCAAGGTCAGGATGAGAACTCTGGGAGCTAGTTTCTGAGGATCAACCCTTTCTGATTATGAAGAGACCCCCGCCCCCCAGGCTGAGGCCAGAGATAGGCTCTCCTTGCTACGTTTGATGGGAGAGGGCGCCCTCTCCTGATCAAAGGTGGGACCAGCACTGGCTCAGTTTGGGGGAAGGCGAGGGGGATGGGGGTGGAGGTGGAAAGAGGGGGGGGGCGTGTAGACCAGGATCCCACTAACCGGCAAGATGCTATCTTGAGAACCCTGGCTGCAATGCCGCAACCCCGCACGGAGGAGCCAAGTTTGTCGAGGCTGCGGCAAAAATGGCTCATGTTTTACGCCAGGGCGAAGCTGGAGAATTCGGTTAGAACGTGGTGTGGGGTGGAGGTCAGGAGACCCCCGGGACCAGGAGGTGAGAAATAAGGGTCGTGTCGCACTGATCTCTGTGTGTCCTTCAACAGGTAACGGCATGCGGGCGAGAGGTGGGCAGACCCGGAGGAGGCTTACCCAACAAGTCAGGATCCCGGGTCCCGCGCTCTTCCGGTGCCCGACGCAGCCAGAGTCCGCGGGGGCCGAGCAGAGCTGCGGAGGTTTGGATTCAGCAGAAACCAAGTTAAGGGGGAAAGAAGTAAGGGGATCGGGGGTCCCCCCGAAACGGGGAGGAGCCCGCAGTGCAGACAGGCTCAGTTTCCTCCCGAAGTTCCGCCCCAGGCCCGCAGCCCCGCCCCGCCCTGGCGTTCCCCGCTCCAGCGCGACCCCGGCTGCTACCCGCCCCCCCACCCCTCCAGCTCAACCCGGGTACCCCGGGGGTCCCCCAGATCCCGGACTGCGCAGGAAAGGCCCTCCTCACCGCCACCACTTGGGTGAGTATGGGGGTAGCTGTTCCGCGCCGCCCCTTTGGGGAGCTCGGCCATGCGGTCCGGCCTCCACGGGCCAGGCCTCAAGCCCTGGGGGCTCCAGTGGGTACCCCAGGATCTGCTGGCGTTCCGCAGGCAGGACAGAGCCCCCGCCCTGCCCTCTCCTTGGTAGGCTGCCCCTGCGTGCTGGGACTAAGCTCTCCCTTCTTTACTCCGCAGGGCCTGCCGCGAGGGTCAGCATTCCTCCAGGTGCGGTGGATGGAGGCATGGGGGAGCCTTGGAACCCCACCGCTTAGATTCGAGCTCCAGCTCTGCACTGATTAGCCGGTCACTTTCAGTAAGTGTTTTTTTAAGCAGGGTAAGCCTCAGTTTCCTCTTCTGTAAAATGGAAACACAAGAGTATGGCACCTACTTCCCAGAATTCTAAGATTTAAAAAAAACAGTGTGTATCAATGGATGAAGTGTATCGCGATGTGGATCTGTTCAGCCTGCCTGGGCCAGTGAGACGTCTTTAAGGACATGCGATGAAGCTGGAATAGGACTAAGAAAACAGTTTTGAGCTAAGTTATACCTGTGAGGGGGTTAAAGCTGTCTGGGGGCCGGACTTCATGTAGCGATCTCTCTGTCCTCAGATGTGGAGTAGAGTCAACAAGTTGGAAGAGCCTGACCAGTAAGATGAACTTCAGTAATGTGAACAGGATCCCCTGTTGCACAACTGTGGAAACAACCCAGAGCGGTTGAGTCACTTGCTCAAGGTTACTCAGCTGAAAGAAAGACCTGGCTTCTATCCTCCAGTAGTACAAACTGTCTTTTGTTTGTTTGTTTATTAAGGCTAAGCTTTTTTTTTTTTTCCCCTCAAGGCTAGTGCTCTATCACTTGAACCACAGCTCCACTTCCAACTTTTTGGTGGTTTACTACAGATAAGAGTCTCATGGGAGCTGGGATATAGCTTAGTGGCAAAGCATTTGCCTAGCAAGTGCAATGTCCTGGGTTCCATCTGTAGTACCAAAAAAGAAAAGACAGAAAAAAAGGGGTGGTGGTGGCTAGGAATATGACTTAGTGGTATAATACTTGCCTAGCATGCATGAAGCCCTGGGTTTGATTCCTCAGTATTCATATACACAGAAAAAGCCGGAAGTGATGCTGTGACTCAAATGGTAGAGTGCTAGCCTTAAGCAAAAGAAGTTCAGGGACAGTGTCCAGACCCTGAGTTCAAGCCTCAGGACTGGCAAAACAAACAAACACAAAAAAATCCAGCAAAACCTGTTTTTGTTTTTTTTTAAATCTAAATAAGAGTCTCACAGACTTCCTTTTTTTGGGGGGGGGGGTCTGGTCGTGGGGCCTGAACTCTGGGCCTGAGTGCTGTCCCTCAGCTCTTCAGCTCAAGGCTAGTGCTCTACCACTTGAGCCACAGTGCCACCTCTGGCTTTTTTCTTTTTGCTTATGTGGTGTTGGGAATCGAACCCAGGGCCTCAGGCATGCAAGGCAAGCTCTCTTACCACTGAGCCACCTTCCCAGCCTCACAGACTTTCCTGTCCAGGCTGGCTTCAAATTGTGTGCCTCAGGGGCTGGGAAGGTGGCTCAGTGGTAGAGCACTTGCCTTGCATGCATGAGGCCCTGGGTTTGATTCCTCAGCACCACATAAGCAAAAAGAAAAAAGCTGGAGGTGGCGCTGTGGCTCAAGTGGTAGAGCACTAGCCTTGAGCTGAAGAGCTGAGGGGCAGCGCCCAGGCCCAGAGTTCAGGCCCCATGACCAGACCCAAAAAAAAAAAATTGTGTGCCTCAGATCTCAGCTTCCTCAGTAGCTAAGTGTTACATACATGAGCCATGGGCACTTGGCTCTGTGAGAGAGAGAGAGAGAGAGAGAGAGAGAGAGAGAGACTGTCCTGGGGTTTGAATTCAGGGCCTAGATGCTATTGAATTCAGGACCTAGGTGCTATTGCTGAACTTCTTTTGCTCAAGGCAGCATTCTACCATTTGAACCCCAGCTCCACATTTAGCTTTGTTGGTAGTTTATTGGAGATGAGAGTCTCACAGGTTTTTCTGCTTGGGCTGCCTTCAAACAGTGATCCTCAGATCTCAGTCTCCTGAGAGGCTAGGATTGCAGGCATGAATCACTGGTGTCCAGCTTTTTTTTTCTTCTTCTTCCTCCTCTCCCCCCTCCTCCTCCTCCCCCCCTCCTACACCCCCCCTTCCCTCCTCCTCCTCCTCCTCCTCTTCTTCTTCTTCTTCTTCTTCTGGTCTGATTGTGTAGCCTAGGTTGACCTTGAATTTGAATGCCTCCTGACAGCCTCCCAAGTGCTGGGACTACAGATATATACCACTATGCCTGGTCTTGGTTATTTTTTTCTCTCCTCATTAGCCACCTACCTGGGGTCAGGGTCTGTTCATTCCCTGAAGATCTGGTCTTCCATTAGAGTATCCCAGTGGTTTCTGAGAAGTCAGGAGATGCTGGCTTCGGGGAAATACATTGGGAGAAGGGACTAGGTCTACTCTAGCTGGGCAAGGAAGGTCCTCCCATTTAGGTCCTTGAGAGGCTTGGAATTTATTTAGGGATGAGCCCAAGGAAGTACTGTATCTGGGAGGGTCACTAGTGCCATTTCCAACTTCCCTGTGCGAGTACCCCCTCTCAAAGGGAGAGAGAAACTTGAGGAATGGGGGAAGCTGATTTGTCTGGTCTGGCGGAGAAGCAGGTGGTAAGGGTAGATGAAATTGCAGAGGTGTGTTCACCTGGTTTGTTCCGGAATGCCAAGAAGTCAGCCTGTCTGAGGTCAGAGTTCTTCCTGAGGGCTGGGCCAGGAAGATTATGACTCAATTTGGCAAGGACTTTGAGACCAGAAGGGCAGGTTCTTTATGTTTCCGGAGCCAGCTGTGTCTTGGCACCGAAAAGCCTAAACCGCCAGACACCTAAACTCCAGGTTTTCTGATTTTCCTTCGAGTTCAGCAGCTTGGAGGAAAGTTCTGCATCTTGGTTTCTCCATCTCTACGATGGGAATAAGGCCAACAGGCACTTCAACTTATTTAAAAATTTTTTTATTCATTTTTGTTGGTGCTGGTACTGACAGTCTTATACTCTTGGCTTTCTTGCTCAGTGCGGGCATTCTGTCACTTGAATCATGCCATTCCGGCATTTTTCTGGTTAATTGGAGATGGAATCTCATGGATTTTTCTGTCTGGTATGGCTTCTAACTATGACCCTCTAAGTTCTCAGTTTCCTGAGGAGCTAGGATTACAAGTGTGAACCACCAGCCCTTGTAGGATTTGGGTTTTTTTGTTTGTTTGTTTTTTAAAATTTCTTGTCCTTCCCTCTCTCCAGTCTTAATCTGTCCTTTCTGCCCAGTGCTCAGGCCCAGAGAGAAAGGGTCAAGGCAGGCCAGTTTCAGTGTATAACCCTGACCCTCACATCTTCCTACCGATGGTTCTTCTATTTGTTGTGTGACCCTGACTAGGTTTCTGCCTGTTTTCCCTTCTGTACTCTGGGGGGCGGGGTGTGTGTGTGCAAGACTCGGATTGCTGGTGTTAAGGTTCTCCACCTTAGATACCCTTGTCTGAGGGAGAAATCACAGTGCTCAAGAGCTCTTACCTAGTCTCAGGAGGGGGGTGAACCAGGTCTCTGGGTACTGGGAAACTTCCAGAAGCTGACCAAGCAGCTCTATCCGGCAAACAGCAAGCCCAGGCTAGTGTCAGGCCTGATTCTGCAAAGCCTTTCACCCTCAGAGCACGTGAGGCAGCAGTCAGAGAAAACCAGAGGTTCAAGGTTCTGTCGGCTTCCATGGAGCCCCTGCTACAATGGACTGCTGGGCTCCCACACAGCACACAGAGCCTGGGAAGGGGCTGAAGGTTCAGGAGTACCCCCAAGCCCGGTGGGTGAAGCAAGGAGGCCTGGAGGCCCAGAGACTCGGGGGAGGAGATGGACCATTTTGTCCTCTGGTTGAGTTTAGGTTTAGTTCTTGAAACAGTGAGAAACTAGATAAAACCAGCTTCTGCAGTCTTAGGTCTGTCAAGAGAGGTTAGAGGGGAGAGATCTCCCAATCTATTTGTTTCATCCTGTTAACAGACTGGGATTATTGTCTTCTCCCTGAAATTCAAGTTGAACATTGTATTGGGATTCTGAATCTTTCTCACCCAGGGCAAGAGCTGTTCAAGTTTAGAAGACATTTTCATTAGATTCCCTGCCCTATAGCACAGCTACATTTAGGACTGAGCACAAACGTTGACTTTATCACTGATTCCCAGCCACAATGCCTGAGACCCTGACAGCACACCACTCCATCTCCAGGTCTAACAAGATGTACCAGGTCCCACTGCCGCTGGACCGGGAAGGGACTCTGTTCCGGCTCCGCTTCACCATGGTGGCCCTGGTCACAGTCTGCTGTCCACTTGTCGCCTTCCTCTTCTGCATCCTCTGGTCCCTGCTCTTCCACTTCAAGGAGACAACGTCTACACACTGTGGGGTAGGGCCTACGGGACACTGTTGCTTCAGGTTCAGGCCTATCTGATTTTTTGGGGAGGGGAGGATTCTGATTCACTTTTAACAGGATTAGCCAGCTCTGCAGAGAAATCTGTCAAACATACTGGGCTAGTGGCAGGGAGGAGGGCAGGGTGCTTGCAAATTGTAATCTCAAGTGTGGTTTTCCTCCATGTTCCATGAAGGTGTTCTAGGGGTTGAGGTCACTTCAATGACCTCAAAAGCCAGACTCAATAATTATTTCATAGAGGGCAAATTTAGGAGCCCCCGGATTTTCGAAGGGTAGAGAGAGAATGGGACGGGACTAGAGGGCATTTGGGTCACATATGGGCCTGTGGGTTTGTGCCTGTTTTTATAGGAATGTGATCATGTAGGGGTGGTGTGTGTGTGTGTGTGTGTGTGTGTGTGTGTGTGTGTGTAATTGTAAGGGATATGACTATATAATGGCTTTAAGTGAGACATATATAGAGGAGAAAACCATATCTATGCCTGGTTTTTGTACTTGTGTTTGTAGGTAGGGCCCATATTCTTTAAAGTTCTATAGATTACTAGCCATCTCTGGCAGAGATATAGGTGCCTGGGCCACAAAGAAAGATACACAAATTCAGTCCGGCGCCGGTGGCTCACGCCTGTAACCCTAGCTACTCAGGAGGCTGAGATCTGAGGATCACAGTTCAAAGTCAGCCCGGACAGGAAAGTCCATGAAACTCTTACCTCCAATAAACCACCAGAAAACCGGAAGTGGCGCTGTAACTCAAGTGGTAGAGCGCTTGCCTTGAGCTAAGGAGCTGAGGGATAGTGCCCAAGCCCAGAGTTCAAGCCCCACGACCGACACACACACAAAAAAAAGATACACAAATCCATTCTCCATATCAGAGTAATATCAGAGTAAATGTGGTGAGACCTGTGTTGACCTCTGTTGTACAATTCATTCACACCAACTCTGTATAACCTGAACTTCAATTTCCCATTGTCTATGGTGAGGCCAGTAATTCCTGTTCTGTTCCTTTCCAGAGCTAGTATAGTGGTCCACGTAGAGGAAGGACAGGAAGGTGGTTTGGGAGTATGAAAGATGAAAGAGCAGGAGGAGGAGAAGAAAGAGACTGTCAGACTGGAAGGCAGGGCAGGAGATGAAGTTAGCCTAGGGGCTGTAGGTGGAAAATAGGTAAGGCTTGGATATAACCCTTGAGCTGACCTCAGCGAGTGCTCAGAAGGCTCACAGCAAGCTTCCTTTATAGGAAGGTCCCCATTTAGTAGTACTAGACATATTGACCCTGGGAGTATTTTAGCCTCACTCCCTAGAATTCGTTTTTTTTTTGGTCGGTCGTGGGGCTTGAACTCTGAGCCTGGGCGCTGTCCCTCAGCTCTTCAGCTCAAGGCAAGTGAGCGCTCTACCACTTGAGCTACAGCACCACTTCCGGTTTTCTGGTGGTTTATTGGAGATAAGAGTCTCACAGTCTCTCCTGCCCGGGCTGGCTTTGAACCGTGATCCTCAGATCTCAGCCTCCTGCGTAGCTAGGATTACAGGCGTGAGCCACCAGTGCCCGGCCCTAGAATTCTTCTGTTGAGTTCACTTGAGGCTTTTCATATATGCTCTCAATTTCCCATCTAGAATATCCCAGAATGGCCAGTGTGAGTCCTGAGGCTAGAAGCAACCTAGGCTAACACATCTATAAGTTCTTTGTGTTTATTTTTGAGATGCAGTTTCTCTATGAAGCCCAAGTTGGCCTGGAACACACTATGTAACCCAGATTGACCTTGAACTTGTGATCCTCCTGCCTCTGCCTTCTAAATGCTAGGATTACAGGCTTGCTCTTCCATGCTCAGCCAACACATTTATAATTGATGAGTTTGCCTCTGCTTGCACATCTCTAGTGATGCTTTAGGTGCTATTCTAAAGAGGTATAGTAACTAGCATATATCAATCAGTTTTTTAAGATGAATACAGTTTTGTTTTTTGTTTTTGTCCTGATTCTGGGGCTTGACCTCAGAGCCTGGACGCTGTCCTTGAGTTTGTTTTTTGCTCAAAGCTAGTGCTCTACCACTTTGAGCCACAGTGCTATTTCCAGCATTTTAGATTTTTCTTTTTCTTTTGGTCGGTCGTGGGGCCTGAGCTCTGGGCTTGGGCACTGTCCCTCAATGGTAGACTAGAGCTCTACCACTTGAGCCACAGCGCCACTTCTGGCATTTTCTGTTATGTGGTGCTGAGGAATCGAACCCAGGGGTTTATGCATGCAAGGCAAACACTCTACCACTGAGCCACCTTCCCAGCCCAACTTTTTAGTAGTTAATTGGAGATAAGAGTCCCACAGACTTTCCTGCCCAGGCTGTCTTTGAACCTAGATCCTCAGATCTCAACCTCCTGAGTTGCCACCAGCTGGACTTTTTTTTTATTTTGACCGGTCGTGGGGCCTGAACTCTGGGCCTGGGCGCTGTCCCTCAACTCTTCTGCTCAAGGTGAGCATTCTATCACTTGAGCCACAGTGGTTTTCTGATGGTTAATTGGAGATAAGAGTCTCACGGACTTTTCCTGCCCAGGCTGGCTTTGAACTGTGATCCTCAGATCTCAGCCTCCTGAGTAGCTAGGATTATAGGCGTGAGCCACCGACACCCAGCTCCAGCTAGACTTTTTAATTTTTTTTTTTTTTAATGAATCTCTGTTGTGCTTGGTTCTGGCTCTGTTTTGATAGTCATGGAGCTACTTTCTCCTTCTGACTTTAGCTCAGCCCGACCAAAAAAATAGGCAGCAATAGTGGAGATTTCTGAGCCTTGTCTTAGCGTAGCTCTAGTCTCTTCATGCAACTGTTATAGGACTGAGTCTTTAATCTCATCCTCACCCTCATCATGAATGGTTTTGTTTTTTGTCGGTCGTGGGGCTTGAACTCTGGGCCTGGGCGCTGTCCCTCAGGTCTTCAACTCAAGGTGAGCACTCTACCACTTGAGCTACAGCGCCACTTCCGGTTTCCTAGTGGTTTATTGGAGATAGGAGTCTCACGGTCTTTCTTGCCCGGGCTGGCTTTGAACCACGATCCTTAGATCTCAGCCTCCTGAATAGCTTGGATTACAGGCGTGAGCCACCAGCACCTGGCATGAATATGTTCTTAGACTTGGACTTGGCCCATTTGGTAACTATTTTCTCCTTCTGGGCATCAGACTCCAGGTGGCCTGGGCAGGACAGAAAAAAGAAAAAGAAACAGTATTGTTTGTTCTATTGATGCACTGAGTTGCCATTAGCTGTTTCTGCACAGCTACAGGCTACGCATTAATATCTCATACTCATGCTTGACTAGATATCATTTGGATCCTCATTCTATTATCACAGGATTAGGCCACTCTCTGATGTAGCTGAACAAATATACTTAGTCTTGCTTTAATCAGAATGGGCCCTATCAGCCAGGCGACAGTGGCTCATATCTGTAATCCTAGCTTCTCAGGAGGATTGCAGTTAAAGGCTGGCCCAGGCAGAAGAGTCCAGGAGATTCTATCTCCCAAATAAACAGCAAAAAGCTAGGCTGGAGATATGGCTCACGTGGTAGAGCACAGCTGAACAAGCATGAAGCCCTGAGTTCAAACCCCCAGAACTGGCAAAAGAAAAGAAAAAAAGAAAAAGAAAGGAGCTGGATTATTCCATTCTGTTTTTCTTTCCCTTTCTAGAAACCTGTCTGTGTCCCTGGACACAGCCCTCAGAAAGGTTCCCACCCCCCACCCCTGGCAAAGAAGCTACCATGGGTTGACCTCAACCACTATCACTTCTTACAGTTTCAGAGTGTTCTGGGATTTATGAGGTGGCCTTGTTGATTCTGGGAAGGCTGTGTGCCTGGGCAGGCGTGGAGAACTGGGCTTTGTGGGCGGGAGGGCAGGCCTGGAGAAGCTGGGGGTGGGACCCTCTCATCTTGGAGCAGTCTCAGTCTGGCTGGAGTCCTCAACCCAAGCCCCGGATTCTTCAGAACCCAGTGTGAGTGTTGCTTGGTGAGCCCCCTCCCTCCACCTATCCCAGAAGAGGAGCTGGATTAGACTGGGGTAGACTGGGGTCTCCTTAATGGAGGGAGGTGAGTTGCAGGGGGAAGTTCCATTGTAGGCTTTTTAATACAAAGCCATCTCTGATCTTCCCCAGCTTACCTAATACTGGGAGCCCAGCTTCCTTAGTTTGCATCCAACCTGGACAAAAGCTTCCTGGATCTGGCCAAGAATAGCAGGCTGAGGCTAAGTAGAGAAGGTTCCCATGACCCTCAGATTCCTCCATTCTTTAGGTAATGTAGTCTCCTGAGAGGAGAATGCACTGAGGGACTAGGCCTCGACAGGGACCCTTATATTTCAGGATCAAGGTGCTGCTGGCCTGAGGCTTGGCTCATTCAGACCCTGGGGGTGGGATAACTAGTAGCTTGTGACCCCACTAACATAGGTTCTAGCGTACTCTTGTTGTTCCTAGTTGAACATGGTTGAGGAGGAGGAATGTAGTCAGACAGGGTCAGTAGGAAGAGAGCTGCAGCCAGTTTGAACCAAGGGTCCTTTGTCTAGGTTACTTGGTTTGAAGGAAACCTTGACTTAAGCTGTCATGTAGCAAGAGGCTACACGAAGCAAGAGGCATTAGTACCCCTCCCGTCCAATCCTGGCCCAATTCTGGGCCTCAGTCACTCTCCTGTGGAGGAGAAATACCCATTCCAGGTGAGCCCTGAGTTCCTTTGTCCAGATCCCTGGGAGCCTCCTCCTTTGTCCAGCCTCTTCAGAAGGAGGACCTGAGAGAAGGCTAATTTGCCAGGGGATTCCTAAGAGCTGTCCCTGCCTGTCTCTATTGCTACTTTCCCACTTTCCTCTGTTCCTCCTCCTCTGCACAGTCTTCCTTTCTTCTCCTTCTACTCTGCTTTTCCCTCCTACTCTGAGGAGCCAGCTCTGGAAAAGCCTCCACTTTTCCAGGCCCAACCAACTCATCAGACCCCAAGTTGTGTCCCTCGCCCCGCCTGGGTCACTCCCTACAGGATGTTCTCTGCGGCCTCCCTACCCTTGGACTCCGATGGGACCGTGTTCCGGCTCCGCTTCACAACTTTTGTCTTGTGGGTCATCACTTTCCCCATGTTCGGCTTCTTCTTCTGCATCACCTGGTCCCTGCTGTTCCACTTTGAGTACACGGTGGCCACTGACTGTGGGGTGAGTGCCAGGCTCCGCAGCACCCGGGTCAAGGCCAGGCCAGGGGACAGCAGGAGAAAAGAGAGTGTCAGAGAAAGAAACAGCACAAGAAGATTGGGAGGACAAGTCAGAGTTAAAGAATTTGGGGGCAGAAGCTCAGAGCATAGAGTCACAATCCTTTAAGAATTAGAAAAATGGGCTGGGAAGGTGGCTCAGTGGTAAAGTGCTTGCCTTGCATGCATGAGGCCCTGGGTTCGATTCCTCAGTACCAGAAAAAAACAGAAAAAGTGGCGCTGTGGCGCTAGCCTTGAACTGAAAAGCTGAGGGACAGCGCCCAGGCCCAGAGTTCAGGCCCCATGACCGCCCCCCCCTCCAAAAAAAAAAAAGGATTAGAAAAGGATTATAGAAGGTGTAAAGGAGTGGAGGAAGTGGGGAGAGAAGAGAAGGGGTTGGGACCCAGCGGTAGAGATTGTTAGAGGGAAGAGGAGGCTGAAGAACAACCAGATTGGATAGGAAACCAAAACTGAGGAGATTCAAAAAGGCCAGGAGAGGAATGGCTTTAGACCAGATCAGTAGACTTTCCTTGGAATATCCATAGCCCTTCTTTGGGGACCATAGGTTGTTCCCCCACCCACCTGCCCCCTACTGGCAGCTTTAGCCCAGAGTTCTGCTAGCTGGAAACCCAGAACGTCTCATATCTATCTGTCCATTAGGTCTTTCCTGACAGCCTAGGGGTAAAGGTTCTATGTCAGAAGCATGGAGTTGATTGTGGACTTGCCCTTAGCATTCTCATTCCTGCAAGAGACTGTCCTTAGACAGTCACAACATAGTGAATTGGGATTCTTTTTGTGTATGCAGTCATGGAGCTCTGTCCCTGAGATTTTTTGCTCAAGGCTGGTGCTATACTACTTGAGCCATAGCTCTACTTCTAGCTTTTTGATGGTTAATTGGAGGTAAGGGTCCTAAGGACTTTTCTACCTGTTTAGCTTTGAACCACAACCCTCAGACCTCAGCCTCCTGTGTAGCTAGAATTGCAGGCAGGAGCCACGAGTGCCCAGCATGAATTGAGATTTTTATTGTACTAAAAGGGAATGAATGCAAGGACTGTAAAGTTCAGAAGAGATACTTAACCCAGCTTGGATATTGGTGAAGACTTCCTGGAGGAGAGGCTTTTGTTGCTAGAAGGTGAGGGTGGAGGTGAAGAAAGATCAGTGTGAATGCCAGGCTGACATTTTGGATTTTATCCTGAGGGCAGTGGAGAGCTTTGGAAAGATTCTAAGCAGGAAAGGAGATGTAATAAGATCATAGAAGAGGGGCTGGGAAGGTGGTTCAGTGGTAGAGAGCTTTCCTTACATGCATGAGGCCCAGGGTTTGATTCCTCAGCACCACATAAGCAGAAAAAGCAGGAAGTGGTGCTGTGGCTCAAGTGGTAGAGCACTAGCCTTGAGCTGAAGAGCTGAGGCACAGCGCCCAGGCCCAGAGCTCAGGCCCCATGACCAAAAAAAAAAAAGATGTTAGAAGATCATTCCAGCTTCTGACTGAAAAATAGATTTAAGGGAAGGACACAGCGCCACTTCTGGCTTTTTTCTTTTTGCTTATGTGGTGCTGAGGAATCGAACCCAGGGCCTCATGCATCAAGGCAAGCGCTCTACCACTGAACCACCTTCCCAGCCTCATGCAGTGGCTTATATTTCTGGAGACCTGTGAGGATAGAGAGGAAAGTATAGGGGGGCACTGGTGGCTCACGCCTGTAATCCTAGCTACTCAGGAAGCTGAGATCTGAGGATCACGATTCAAAGCCATCCCAGGCAGCAAAGTCCATGAAACTCATCTCCAGTAAACCACTAGAAAACTGGAAGTGGCACCGTGGCTCAAGTGGTAGAGTGCTCACCTTTAGCTGAATAGCTAAGGGACAGCACCCAGGCCCAGAGTTCAAGCCCCCAACCGACAAAAAAAAAAAAGAGGAAAGGATAGAGTCCATTGAAAAGTAGCAAGTAGAATTGACAGGAGTTTTGGTCCATTTGGCAAGGAGTAGAGAGAACAGAAGTCATCTATAACTTGAGACTACTTTCATCAGTGGCCAAAGGAATGATTCTAGTGATAAAATCTTATCAGATATAAGATTGTTGTTGTTGTCATTTTTTATTTTCCTTTTATAAACTTCTCTTGCCCTGCCAGAAAGGGGTTTGTCTATCCATCTTGTAGTACTGGGCTAATGGGGAGGTTTGGAGAAAGCTGTGTATGAATCTAGTCTCTAATAGCTCTTAATGTTTCTTGTTGCTGGCACAGTTGGTGAGTATGAAACTTACATGCTAGGGATGGGAGTAGAAGTAGGGGTTTAGTTATTGGGTTGTGTGTGTGTGTCTGTCTGTCTGTCTGTCTGTCTGTGTGCACATAATGGGCAGACATGGTAAGCCCTGTTCTTAAAATTCTGCCCCCACTATTAATCAGAGAGAAGTTTATGAAGATTGACTGCTAGTCACAGAATCCTAACTCTGTTCCTTCTGAAGTC
The DNA here is from genome assembly GCF_000151885.1 of Dipodomys ordii. NCBI lineage: Eukaryota > Metazoa > Chordata > Mammalia > Rodentia > Heteromyidae > Dipodomys > Dipodomys ordii. The sequence continues at coordinate 1,658,938 of NW_012267238.1, read as the reverse complement.
CCCTATCATCTCTGCTCAATACTTGTTCCCAGAACCAGTCAGGATTCAGTGCCCTTGAATGTTTTGTGCTGTCCTAAGATGTCTGGCTCTGCCTTTCTTTTCTTTTCTTTCTTTTTTTTTTTTTTTTTTTTGTGTGTGTGTGTGTGGCTTGAACTCTGGGCCTGGGTGCTGCCCCTCAGCTCTTCAGCTCAAGGCTAGCGCTCTACCACTTGAACCACAGCATCACTTCTGGTTTTCTAGTGGTTAATTGGAGATAAGAGTCTCACAGTCTTTCTTTGCCCAGGCTGGCTTTGAAATGTGATCTTAGATCTCAGTCTCCTGAGTAGCTAGGATTACAGGCGTGAGCCACAAGTGCCATGAGTGCTACTCACAAGCAGCTGAGTTGAGGAAGCAGTCTTCAGAGCAAATATTCCAGGAAGCAGAGGTAGCACTCTCACTTTCATTTCACTCTGGAGTAGCAGAGGTTCAAAAATTAAGTATGGAGACTTACAGATTCTACTATGTCTGGTGTCCTCCCTCTACCCTGTAAGTACTTTTGTTGTGCTCAGTGGCCAAGTAGCTCAGTGTCTTTGTAGGGAAGTCTGCCTCTAATGCCAATACTTACTGTACCCACTGTATGCCCAACACTGATGGTATTTCACATACAATGTATTTAAAATTGATTCACTCTGTAAGACAGGATGTGTTATACCAGTGCTGCCAATGAGTAAATTGGAGCTCAGAGAGATGAAGTGCCTTGTTTGAAATCACCAGGCTCTCGACAGACACTGATGACTCACACCTGTTATCCTAGCTACTCAGGAGGCAGAAATTTAAGGCTCAGGTTCAAGACCAGCCTGGAAAGTAAAGAGTCTCTGGCAGAGTCTCTTATCGCTGATTAACCACCAAAAAGCCAGAAGTAGAAAAAAGCCAGTGGTAGACCTGGCCTTGAATCAAGATAGCTAAGGGATAGCATCCAGGCTGAATTCAACACGCACGCACGCACGCACGCACGCACGCGCACACACACACACACACACACACACACACACCCCTACTGAAGGCAGAGCTGGGATCCAAAGCCCCCACACTACTGTTTGGGAATGAGCCTGGTTTCAAGCCATAGTACCTCAAACATGATCTTGAGGGCAGTGCTTTCTCTTGGAGAACTCTGCACTTAGCTTCTTCTAACAGTGCTGAAGAGAACCTAGCTCCTTTTTTGTGAGCTGTGAAGTGCCTGGCCAACCCTCCATCATGGCTCAATATGAGTTACCTCCCATATTTCTTACTTTCTTAGCTTCCAGATACCCATTCGATATTTCCATTGAAAGAAAGGAAGGGATCTATCTCTGAACACCAGTCCCTCCATAAATATAACAGGATCATTCCTTTGCTGGGTTGCTGGGCTCCAGCACTGCCCTGGTCTAAAAATAATCTATGGAAAGTGTGAGTATTGGATTGGCAGCTTCCTGTTGAGGTATTTAAAAAGTGCCGATTCTCAGGTTCAAGATTTGCATTTTCACACAGTCCCTTAGTGAATTATGTGTATTTTAAAATTTGCAAAGCACTGGCTTTCCCGGCCCCATCTGAACTACCCCATTTGTCCACCTCTTAGCTAAGCAATACCAGTCCTGCTTGTCCTCTTTCATATTTTACTCTTGTTGATAGTGGGACTTGAACTCAGAGCCTGGACATTATCCCTTAGCTTTTTCACTCAAAGCTGGTGCTTTGCCACTTGAGCCATAGCTCTACTTCTGTACTTTTGGTGGTTAATTGGAGATAAGAGTCATACCAGTTGTTCTACTTTGAACCTTGATCTTCAGATCTCAGCTTCCTGAGTAGCTAGGATTATAGGTGTGAGCTACTAGCCCCAGCTCTTCCTCTCTTGAAGAGTGAGGCTACAGCTGGGCATTGGTGGCTCATGTCTGTAATCCTAGCTACTCAGGAGGCTGAGATCTGAGGATCACGGTTCAAATTCAGCCTAGGCAGGAAACTCTGTGAGACTCTTATCTCCAATAAACTACTCAAGAAGAGGAGCTGTGGCTCCAGTGGTAGAGCATTTGCCTTGAGCTGAAGAGCTGAGGGACAGCGCCCAAGCCCAGAGATCAAGCCCCATGACCAACAGAAAAAAAAAAAAAAAAAGGGAGGCTACAGCACCTTAAGGAATGAGTTTCAAAGATGAATAGAGATGATGCATAAGACCAGGGACTTCTCAAACTATATGGAAAGTTAGGATCACTCAAGTCCTTAAACCTGACCAGGATAGGGGTAGTCTTTGGCCTAGCTCCCAGGATCTCACAGTACTCAGGGGAATGAATGAAGCGGGGAGCTGTAAAAATACCAGTTCAGGTGGGTAGCAGTACTTTTCTAAAGGTCAGGTGTTCTAGGACTCATCTTTGTGACTCATCTTTGTCCTCAGGATTGAATCTAGTGTGTTGGGATTCCAGAGACTCCCACAGGATCTTCTCTTAGGCCAGCTATGAGCTACCAGCCTGCCCAAACACACAGGTTCCAGTTTGGGGTTAGATAGACAAGGCCTACTCTGCCCCTGGACAAATCCTGGTCTGTTTGGGAATGAGAATCAAGCACAGTGGCTACAGGCAGGATTTGGGAGAGCTCTAGATGTGGCCTGAAGGACTCCTGGGAAGGGAAGGGGCTGAGACAGCCTTCCTGAAGGTCATTGACTTTGAAGACAGATGGGGAGGAGAAGGGTCTCCCTGTGCGAGGGGACTGGAGGGGCTGGTGGAGGCTATACCTAGACCCCCTCATAACTCTCTCTAGGTGCCCAATTACCTGCCGTCAGTGAGCTCGGCCATCGGCGGGGAGGTGCCCCAGCGCTACGTGTGGCGCTTCTGCATCGGCCTACACTCAGCACCCCGCTTCTTGGCGGCCTTTGCCTACTGGAACCACTACCTCAGCTGTGCCTCACCATGTCCTGGCTACCGCCAGCTCTGTCGCATCAACTTTATCCTCAATGTCATCGAGAACCTCGCACTGCTAGTGCTCACCTATGTCTCCTCCTCCGAGGACTTCAGTGGGTGCCCAGATGAGACAGGGGGAGGGAGGGAGAAGGGTTGGTAAAGGGGGGAACCAGGAACACATCCTGTTCCTTCCCACACATGGTCCTTCGTGCGTAGGGGTGAGGGCGCTGCCCGCTATGAGCCCTCTCCACCCTCCTTTTCTCCCCTCCAGCCATCCACGAAAATGCTTTCATTGTGTTCATCGCAGCATCTCTCAGTCACATGCTCCTCACCTGCATTCTCTGGCGGCTCACCAAGAAGCACACAGTAAGTCAGGAGGTACGGCCTGCCCCACCTGGGCACCAGGTGGCCCAGTTCAAATCAAGGACATCTATCCTCAGGATACCGGTAATGACAAGATGGGCACTGGATTCCATTGGGTACCTTGGCAGAGGACTGGGTGGGGGACAAGTAGAAGGGATTGACTTGTCAAAGTCCAGGACTGTGTTTGGGCAGTATGGGAGAAGAGATGAGAGGCTCCAAATGGGGGTAGAGAGATAACAGCCAGGCCCCTGTGGGTTAGGAACACTGTGTTGTAGAAGTAATACCCCACCCACTTATCTTCCTTTCTTTCCACAGTACCTGGAGGTGTTGGTTGGTGGGTCATTCTGTGTGCTTTTTTTTTTTTTTTTTTTGGTGCCAGTTCTAGGGCTTAAACTCAGGGCCTGAGTGCTATCACTTAGCTTTTTTTTTTTTTACTCAAGACTAGCTGTAGGGGCTGGGATGTAGCTTATTGGCAAAGCACCTGCCTAGCAAGTGCAATGTCCTGGGTTTGATCCCCAGTATCAAAAAAGACAAAAAAAATAAAGTAAAAAAAAAAAAAACCCCAAACAAAGACTAGCTGTCTAATCATTCGAGCCACAGCTTGCTTCACTTCCAAATTTTTGGTGGCTAATTGGAGATAAGAGTCTCTCACTGACTTCTCTGCCCAGGCAGGCTTTGAACCATTATCCTCAGATCTCAGCCTGCTGAACAGCTAGAATTATAGATGTGAGCCTGTCATACTTTAGAATTATAGATGTGTGCCTGTCATACTTTAAGTACTTCTTTTTTTTTGGGGGGGGGGTCCGGTTGTGGAGCTTGAACTCTGGGCCTGGGTGCTGTCCCTCAGCTCTTTAGCTCAAGTCTAGCACTCTACCACTATGAGCCACTGCGCCACTTCTGGCTTTTTTCTTTTTGCTTATGTGGTGCTGAGGAATGGAACCCAGGGCCTCAGGCATGCAAGGCAAGCACTCTACCACTGAGCCACCTTCCCAACCCATTTTAAGTACTTTTAATACTCTTATCTCCCTGAAATGGGAGGGGAGAGATGCCACTGCTCCTCATCATTCCCCGAATGCAGGGATGTGAAGATGCTTATCACTCCCGCTGCCTGTGCCCCATGTTCCGTGACTGCTGTGGGAACTAAGGGAGGAAGGCCTGGTCCCTTAGAAGCTGGGGTGAGAGGGAAGGCTACCCATATATACCCAACAAGCACAGTGTGATCAGATAGCTCCTCTTCCAGGATCGCAAGTCCTACAGCTGGAAACAACGGCTCTTCATCATCAACTTTGTCTCCTTCTTCTCGGCATTGGCTGTCTACTTTCGGCACAACATGTATTGTGAGGCTGGAGGTGAGACAAGACTAGCATCCATAATCATAAATCACTATGGAGTACTTGTGATGTATTCATTCATTCATTCAACATATTTATCCGTGCTTTTTCTCAGGCTTGAACTTAGAGCCTTGGCACTGTCCCACTTGAGCCAATGCTCCACTTTGTCTTTTTTTTTTTTTTGGTGGTTGATTTAAGAGTTTCATGGACTTTCTTGCCTGGGCTGGCTTTGAACAGCAATCCTCAGATTTCAGCCTCCTGAGTTGCTCTGATTGCAGGCATGAGCCCTAGACACCAGCACTTGTGATGTTTTTGGATAGCGGGCAATGGCTGCCGCCAATGTGGGCTAGTCTTAAGAGGATCCTGAAAGAGTGTAACAGAAGGTTCACCATTCTGTTCCTTGTGTCCTTACAACAGTGTACACCATCTTTGCTGTCCTGGAGTACACTGTTGTCCTAACCAACATGGCATTCCACATGACAGCCTGGTGGGACTTCGGGAACAAAGAGCTGCTCGTAACCTCTCAACCTGAGGAGAAAAGATTCTAAATCCTTCTATGCTGCTAGGAAAAGGTATACAACTGTTTAGAAACAAAACTGGGCGAGGGAGAAGGGTATAAGACAAGGCTGACCCCAGTAATGATGGCTTCTCTCAGCCTTCACCTAGGCACAGAGGCTTTCAAGCAACATCACCCTTAACTGAGAAGCCCTAAGAAGCTAAACTGGCATAAAAGCTCCACCATTTGGTGCTAAACAACAACAAAGTCCTGAGGCTCATGACCACCATCTAGTTTATGGCCTTTTTATAGAAACCTTTGACTGAGGTATGAGACTGCTGAGCACTGGCTGCTACCTGAAAACCAGTCATTTCTCTCCAGGTCATTTACTTAACTGTGTCTAATGAGGTACTGTGTGCATCCAGGCCTGTGGCCATAGTGCTCTGCTGAGTGTCCCTACATGTTCCAGCTCTGACTTCACCACTTTGATCTGGTGTGGCTCTAGGGTGTATACCTTTCCCTGTCAGCCTCTCATTATGTCTATCCCTGTGTATGATGGGGGAAGGTGGGCTGTTAAATAGCCAAAGGCTTTGCTCGTGTGGCTCTAATCTCATCTGATGGAGGTGTTCTGTACCTGGAGGATGACCCATCCCAGAGAAGAACCCAAGCACTGCATGTATTTCCCTTTCCTTCTGAAGTCACTGGCTTATGGACTCTTCCTCTTCTCCAAAGGGAGATGGGTCAAAGGCATAGTTCCTAATGGGTTCCCTGGTGTTTCTCCATTTTCCCTACAGCCTCAGACCAACTCTGAGCTCTTTTGGTTGTACATTTTATTGCAAATAACAATAAATTTTTTTTCTTTTGCCAACAATCTAGGCCAAGCATGCAAGTCTTGGGGCCCACTTCCATAATGGGACCTGAGGTAGGTGAGGGGCTCCAGAAGGGAGTGAGTAAGTCCACCTTGGTCTTATTCCATCTGGCACCCATCACTCACCCTGGCCCCCACTTTCAATCTGGTTGTCTCTTAAGGCTAATATGAGCCTCCATTTTAGTGATCCTGACTGGAGTGATTGTAATGACTTCAGGGAGAGTTAAGATCTGTCCCATGGAAGGGGATGAGGAATAGGAAAAGAGGTAGAGTGCCTACTTAGCAAGTGTGAGGTCCCAAGTTCAAGCCCTAGAACCCCCACCACCATGAATCCTCTTAGAAGTATATATTACAGGGACAGTTCAGATGCATGAGCACCTGGTTTCAAGCTAATGGCTCCCATTCTCTTTCTGAGTCTTAAACCAGGAAGTCTTTCTTCAAGCTTTGCATCTTAATTCACTAGAGCATCAGTGGCTGGGCTCAGAGCTTTGTTAGGAAAATTGGGGGTTGGGGGAGATCAACAATGAAGTCTATTGTCACTTGTCCCCTCTTAGTGCAAACAAAAGACTCCCAGTCTCTGGGGAGCCCTAGCCCATGCCCACCCCCTAATGCCCAGCACAACAGGGAGGAGCCAGGGCCACTGAAAACAGGAGGTTTTATTGATGCTGATGGGGGTAGGACAGGCCCCCAGGAGCACGGGGGGCTGAGTCAGTCAGCAGATGCGTAAGGCTTGGACACACTGAGCAGGTTAGGGCACATTTATCTTCTCAGGTCTATAGTTCCTTCCTTGATGAAGGGAAGAGCACTTCGGGGTTTGGGGTAGGGCAATTCCAAGAGCAGCAAGGGCAGAGGTTAGAGATGGCTGAGCCCCTAACCTGAGAGGAGGCACCACAGTAGGCACGTCGTAGAAAGCTGGATGAACTGGTCAGTAGCGGAAAGTGGAGGGATGGCACTGGGTTGGCCTCTTGGGAGAATCAACCTTGGCCTGGGTAAGCTCATGAGAATACCTGATGTTCCCAAGCAGGTTGGGGCAGGGCCCAAAGCCCCTTTCCCTGTAGGCCTCCTTAAGGAGAAAAAGGCATTCCAGGAGCTCCCCAGGCAAGTGAGTGCCAGAATTAGTCCTTAAGGCACAGCTGGGGGCAGACAAGGCGCCAAGGCACAACTGGTGGGGGGGCAGGGGCAGCCTTTAAGCTGAGGGCCAGGGTCACAAGAGGACACAGGACCGCCCACGCTTGATCGGTGTGGGGTTGAGCACAGCCCGGACAGCCTCAGCAAACACTTCCTTCACGCCGTCCTGCTGCAGGGCCGAGCACTCGAGGTAGCGCACAGCGTGGATCTGCTTGGCCAGCGTCTGGCCTTGCTGGGGTGTGATGGGCGCCTGGCCCTGCTCCTTGAGGCGCCGAAGGGTGTCAGGCTGGGCTCTCAGGTCCTTCTTGGTGCCTACCAGGAGGATGGGCACGTCAGGGCAGTGGTGGCACACCTCTGGATGCCACTTGTGCCTCACATTCTCATAGGAGGGCGGGCTGGCAATGGAGAAACAGATGACAAAGACGTTGGTCTGAGGGTAGGAAAGTGTGCGGAGGCGGTCATATTCCTCCTGGCCCGCAGTGTCCCATAGGTTCAGGTTCACTGTGCGCCCATCAACTGCGCTCTGGGCGCTGTAATTGTCGAACACCGTAGGAATATACTCCTTGGGGAAGGCATTAGTTGTGTAGCAGATGAGCAGGCATGTCTTGCCCACAGCCCCATCGCCCACCACCACACACTTGATGCTCTGCATTGTGGGTGAAGTTGCTGTAGGGGAGGCGGTGCCCCCTCCCTTTCTTGGGCCCCTCTGGAAGCAATGACCTGTGAAGAGGTAAGAAAGACACTCCTAATTAGGCTTCGATATATATTGCAAAGAAAGATTGGGGGTACAGAGAGAAACCAACTCCTGTTTTGTTAACTTGACAGGATTCCAAAATCTCAGTAAGACAGACATCAGAAAGACAGACAGACATTGATAGGTATTGAGCAAGATGTTATAAAGACGCAGTATAATGTGGCGGGAAGCACACAGGGTCAAGTGCCAGACCAAAGGAAAAATCCTCGTTCTGCTATTTTTCAGCAGTAACAGTAGACAAATCACTTTCCCTCCCCATGCCTATTGTAATTCAGTAAGATGAGGATAAAGTAATACCTATCTCATTTGGTTATAAGGATAATATACATTAATACACGTAAAGCACTTAGAATAGTATTTGGTCAAAGAGTATTGTTGGGTGGGGAGGGGTGTACACATGCATCCTGGGGTTTGAACTCAATGCCTGGGCACTGTCCTTGAGCTTTTGAGTGGTTAAATAAGAGGTAAGAGTCTCACGGGCCTACTGGCCTGGGATGAATTCAAACCATGATCCTCAGACCTCTGTCACCTGAGAAGCTAGGTTTTACAGGTTTGAGCCCCACTAGCTCCCCACAATATTAGCCATTTTTCCATTTCCCTAGACAAAGGAGGGTGCCCAAGGGTAGAGATCTACTAGCCCCTACTAAAAGTAGACCCATTCCACCAGCTTGATCTCTCATCATTGGTTAGAAACCTCAAAAATCAGACCGTGTGGGCGGCCACATGCAGAAGACTAAAAGTGGACCCCAGCCTATCACCATGCACCAACATCAACTCAAAATGGATTAAAGACCTTAACATTAAACGTGAATCTCTGAAACTACTGCAGGACAGAGTAGGAGAGACACTTGAACTTATAGGCATAGGAAGGAACTTCCTGAACAGAGTCCCAGGGTCATAACAAATTGGAGAGAGACTCGACAAGTGGGACTACCTTAAAATAAAAAGCTTCTGCACAGCTAAATCTATCGCAACCAAGCTAGAAAGACAACCAACTAATTGGGAAAAAATATTTATCAGCAATATATCAGACAAGGGGTTAACATCCTGTATATACAGGGAACTCAAGGAAACTAATCCCTCCCAAACCTAACAAACCAATTACTAAATGGGCAAGGGACCTAAAGAGAGACTTCTCAGAAGAAGAGATAAAAATGGCAAAGAAACACATGAGGAAATGTTCACCATCCCTGGTGTGAAGGAAATGCAAATAAAGACAACCCTGAGATACCACCTTACCCCAGTCAGAAAGTCCCACATCCTCAAGTCAGCCAACGACAAATGCTGGAGGGGATGCAGAGAAAGAGGAACCCTAGGCTGGGAAGGTGGCTCAGTGGTAGAGCGCTTGCGTTGCATGCATGAAGCCCTGGGTCCGATTCCTCAGCACCACATAAGCAAAAAGAAAAAAGCTGGAAGTGGCGCTGTGGCTCAAGTGGTAGAGTGCTAGCCTTGAGCTGAAGAGCTGAGGGACAGCACCCAGGCCCAGAGTTCAGGCCCCACGACCGGACCAAAAAAAAAAAAAAAGAAAGAAAGAAAGAAAGAGGAACCCTATTACACTGCTGGTGGGAATGTACGCTTATACAACCATTTTGGAAAGCAGTCTGGAGGGTCCTTAGAAAGCTAAATACTGACCTTCCTTACGATCCAGTCATACCACTTCTAGGCACTTATCCTGAACAACAGGAACCAGTATACAAGGACACATGCATCTCTATGTTTATTGCAGCACTGTTCACAATAGCCAGGATATGGAAACAACCCAGATGTCCCACCACAGATGAATGGATCCAAAAATTGTGGTATCTATACACAATGGAATATTATGCAGACATTAGAAATGACAAAATAATGGCATTTGCAGGGGAATGGAGCTAGAAGAAATGTTGAGTGAGGTAAGCCAAGAGCAAGGAGACAAATGGTACATGGTCTCCCTGATAAGTGGATATTAAATCCAAAATGTTAGGTGATACGACAAAATTAACAGGATTTAAGAAACAAAGGACTTCCACTCATCTGGTCAAATCACTACTAAATAACCTCATTGTGCTGATCATATGTATGGTATATATGTGTACACTGGAGGGGAACCAGGAAGATGACACAGAACTAGAGGGAATCAGGGAAAAACATACAACAGCGGGACCCATCAGCTGCACTGGACATTGACCAAAATGAACTAAGCAACTTAATGGCAGTGATGGGAGGGAGGGAACAAGTGGGAAAAAGGGAACAGCTGATGCTATGCAAAACAAAAGAAATGTATATACCACCCAATGTGGAAATAACTATCGCAAAGCTCACAGAACTCATAAATGTTATAGACCACAATAGACAATTTGCTCCAGGAAAGTTAGAATGTGTTTGTGACTTTAACTGAGCATCACTATCCCACAATACTGTGAAATTTGGGAAATTATGTAACCACTTAATCACAATAAAAAATTTGAAAAAAAAGATCAGACAGTGTGCAAGTGTAACAGTGGAGGGGAATCCCCTACCCAAGCAGAAAAGGAACACTGGTGGTGTAGGGGCTACAAATGACACAAGCTTGTCCCAAGCCACAGCTTCCTGTGGGACTAGCTGGAAGCGAAATGATTTCAATCTATGCAATTACCTCTTTTGATTCCCATTAACATTATTTTCATCTTATTTGCATTAAAAAGTGTGTTGTGTATATGCATAACTTCATGTCGTTTAGACATTTAGAGAGTAGTCAGGGAAGAAATCCAAAGACCCAAGTTTGAGCCTCAGCTCTGTTGACTACTACCAAACTACCAAACTTAAGATACTGAGGCACTTTTGTTTTTGCCAGTCCTGGGGCTTGAACTCAGTGCCTGGGCTCCAGTTTTTGCTCAATGCTAACACTGTACCACTTGTGCTACAACTCCCAGCTTTTTTTGTTTATGTGGTACTGAGGAATTGAACCCAGGGCTCCATTCATGCTAGGCAAGCACTCTACCACTAAGCCACATGCCCAGCCTCACTGAGACACTTTTTCTCTCTGCGTCTTAGTTTGTTTTCCTTTCAGGAAATGAAAATAACCAACTGGTTATGGAAGCACATGCCTGTAATCCCAGCACTGGGAAGGCTGAGGTAGAAGGATCATGTGTTGGAGATCCTTCTATATATGTTCTGTGTAGTAAGACCCTGCCTTAAAAAAAAACAAAAGAGCATGCTGGGCACCGATGGCTCATGTCTGTAAGCCTAGCTACTCAGGAGACAAGATCTGACAACGGCGGTTCAGTGTCAGACAAGGCAGAAAAGTCCTTCACACTCTTATCTCCAATAAACTACTCAGAAAAAGCCAGAAGTGGTAGTGTGGCTTAAGTGGCAGAGTGCTAGCCTTGTGCAAAAGCTCAGGGACAGCACTGAGCTCAGTCCTCAGGACTGGGGCACACATGCACACACGCACACACACACAGCCTATGACAAGAACACTAGGAGACTTTACTTGTGTACAGTGGATTGTGTGGGAGGGCCTAGCATCCCACAGAACTGGGGGGGGGCAAGAGGCTGTAGTTTTTAGTTCGATAGAATGAGTGGGTGTGTCAGTATGCCTGAGACCTCTCCCAGACAAGCCCAGCAGAGGGCTGGCCCAGGCAGGAGGGCATGGAGGGAACTCTGGCTCAAGACTGAAAGTACAACAGGCTCTCTAGGAAGGTACTTATCAACCAACCATCAGTAAATCAATGTTCAAAGGAGATGGGAAGGGGAAGAGGGTAGTTTCCTAGCTGGCAAAGGAACAGGGACCGACACCGGAAAAGGATTATGAATGAGGTATGTCCAAAACAAGGTGTGGTACAAAGCTAGAGCACCAAATACCTGCATCTGACCTGGGCACCTCTTCTCATCTGCACCCTTGATAAAAAGCCCTCATACGGTCAAAACAAAAAACAACAACTAGCTAGCCTAGTATTATGTCATTTAATCTTTACTACCAGTTTACAAATAAGGAAACAAATTCAGTAGTTAAAATAATCCAATGTTACCCAACTACCTAATATGAGAGGATAGGACACAAACCCAGTTTTGTGATCCAAAGGTCCTATGTTTTTCTCAATATATCACACAGCTCCAAGTTATCCCTTACCAGCCAACTGTGTGAATTTGAGCAAGTTAAATCATTCCTCTTCCTGAAGCCTTAGTTTCTTCATCTGTATAACAGTAGCTGGCCCTGCCAGTCTCACAGGACTGCATTGAGGATCCTAACTAAGAATGAGAATGAATTTGCTTTTGTAAGTTGTGATGTGCTGTGAACACAGGAGGTGACTGTAGCAAGCTTTTCATCCCAAGAGGCAGGAAGCACGGAGTTTGCATATGTCTGAGTGGTGGCATCAGTCCAGTTCTCCCTATTCAGATCGAGTTCAGACCCTCATCCTCTCTCCCAAGACAACTCTTTTCTCTAAAATCCTTTGGCAGGAATTGGGTTCAACAAGTTCCCATAGTTCATATGCTAAAGCTGCCAGATAGGAAGAAGGGGTGTTAATGCTGAACTAGGAGTAGCCTGCCTGAGCTTGTGTTTTGACTTACCACTAACTTAAAAAATTTTTTTTTTTTGTCTAGCAAATAAGTTGATATTTGCAGATTTGTACTGTATAGCCAAACTTGTTCTGGTATTTATTCCAATTTAATTCATATCCTTTTTTTTTTTTGCCATTCATGGTGCCTGAACTCTGGGCCTGGGCACTGTCCCTCAGCTCTTCAGCTCAAGGCTAATGCTCTACCACTTGAGCCACAGCACCACTTCCAGCTTTTTCTGCTTATGTGGTGCTGAGGAATCGAACCCAGGGCCTCATGCATGCAAGGCAAGTGCTCTACCACTGAGCCACCTTCCCAGCCCCTAATTCCTATCATTTTGTTGTTCAAAGTTGTTCTGAAAGGAATTTTGGAGTCACAAAGATGCCAAAGGTTTAAGTCATAGTTCTGCCACTTATCAGCTGTGTGACCTTGAACTTATGAAGGGTTACTTCTCTAAGCTTCAATTCAGCTTTCAAATGAGTCCCAATAGTACCTATTTCATAGGGTTGCTATGAGGATTAAATGCATTAATATACAATATATGTGCACAATGTAGATATTTTGTAAGCGAGTTCCCATCTTGCTCCTGAGGGATCCTCAAGGTCTCTGCTGACAATCCCTCTCGCCTCTCTAACATTCAGACTCCTGGAGGCCTAATTTAAGTCTCATCATTCCACGAGGCTACTGAATTCCTTAAATTTCCATCATATAGCCCTTTAACTCCAAGAATCATATAAAGTTACCCAACTGTGGATATCCTTAAATAATAGGCCTAGCTTTTCTCAACTCATTCACAAAAAAAGCTATGACTATATGGTGGGACACACAGGAGTGTAAAACACTGTGATTTACTTGTACCACCTATCTTCATAACTGAGGCCTGGACACAGACCACTTCTGGCACCCAGAACTAAACACCTGAAATGCTAAATCTTTTTTTTTTAGTCTATCATGGGGTCAAAATACTGGGCCTGGGCACTGTCCCTCAGCTCTTCAGCTCAAGGCTACTGCTCTACCACTTGGGCCACAGTGCCACTTCGAGCTTTTTCTGTTTATGTGGTGCTAAGGAATCGAACCTAGGGCCTCATGCATGCAAGGCAAACACTCTACCACTGAGCCACCTTCCCAGCTCCAGAAATGCTAAATCTTAATAGAGAACAAGGATGGGCAAGTCACTCTTCCTACACTAGCTCCAGCAGAGTCTGCGGGAGCACCGCTCATGGAGCAGAGAGAGGAGAGGCAACACTACTAGAGTGGGGTCCTTGGTGCCCAGCTTACATCTACTTACTCCTGGCCCTGGGGTGTAGCCAGGCAGACCCAGAGGGAGGAGGAAAAGGAAGCACTGAAGTGTTCTTGGTTGCCAGATCTCTGTGGCGGTTAGAGCAGGGGAAGTGTCCCAACTGGGAGTGGGGGAGGGGGAGGATGGGCTCTATGACATGGGAACTTACTACAGCCTTCTAATCTGCCCCTACTATAGAGCTCCTCTGCAGATCTCCCTGAACCTCATTCTCACCATAATATACCTCTAGACATTCCAACCCTTACCTCTGGCCACACCATCCTGATCTACAAGGTAGCTTCCATATTCTCTTCCCTAAACACAAGTAGAAATATTCATAGAACCAAACCACTGCTACTTGCTCCAGGAAAATTTTTATAAACTATCCATGTCATGACTTATTCTATCCAATGTCTGATGCCTGTCTCTCTCTCACAGGTACTTACTTGGATCACTTGGGAGACTGATCTGAATCTTTTTATTTTTAGGTTTTTTTTTGTTTTTGTCAGTTGAACTCTGGACCTGGGCCTTGTCCCTGAGCTCTTCAATTCAAGGCTAGGGCTCTATCACTTTGAGCCACAGCTCCACTTCTGGTTTTCTGGTATTAATTGGAGGTAAGAGTCTCACAGACTTTCCTGATTAGCTGGCTTTGAACTATGATCCTCAGATCTCAGCCTCCGGGCTCTGATCTGAGCCGTATCTCCTGTCATTCCATTGGGAGAGCCTAGAAGGCAAGGTCCAGGCTAATTTCTATCTCCCTGGGCTAAGCCCAGCACACATAGGCTGGGCTCAGTAAAAAAACTCGGTGAACTCAACCAGTCCTCTGTCTTCACACGAGGTTGTTTCTGTTTCTGAAATGCTGATTGTCCCTTCAGATTTTTTTCTGCCCTCCAAGGCTCAGTTCTCCTCTAAAACATCACAATGACCTTCTCTTCTGCGTACCTTTCCTTCTGATCGTTGTGCTAAATTAACTAGATGCTTCACAGGGAGAAGAGTTTGTCATTTTAATTCATAGGACGAAGCAGAGGGCTAAGCAAAAACTGTAGACTGACATACACCTCTTCTTCTTCCATCAATCCAGACATTGAAGCTGGGAATAAGGAAATTCTCTATGACCAAAAGACACAGGACAAAGGTTGTCAGCTTCTGCCTCACTCAGAGGAGCATGAAGTTAGGATACTGAACAACATGTAAGCTAGTTTACTTTGTCTTCAGCTTGAAGAATAAGGGGCAAAGGAGTCAGAGCTAAGGTTGAAGATTGGAAAAAAGCTAAGGTTTGGATTAGAATGTCTGAAGACCCTTAGGGTAGAGACAGAACACTCTTGGAAAGGTTCTACAAATTTGTTTATTTTGAAGGGATGAAAGAGAAGAGGTGACACAAGGAGAATTACAGGGGCTGCAGCTGCTTGCAGCTGGACTGGGAGGAGGAAGCGGCCGGGGGAGACATGAGGTCAGTGTAGGGCTGGGACCAGGCCAAGGGCTGAGTCTCTCTTTTCTTCCCCTTCTCATAAGCAGGGAAGAACTCAAGAGAGCTTAGTTCTCATATTACAGGACTCTACTACATGTTCCCATTTTCCATCCTTCAGTACCTACAGAGGATCCTGCACTGCAGCCACTAGGGGAAGAGAAGTTGATGCCATCCTCTAGGGACTGGAGAGGAAGAAGCAAAACAGGTGTCCCTGACCAAGATATAGGGAGTTGAGATCCTTTCTCGAATCCCTTCCTTTTTCTCTGGCCATCCTAGTGCTCTGGGTGTTCTACAAAAAGTGAGGAGCATCAGGGCCAGGACAGCACTGGCTGGGGAAGCCGGGGGAAGACTCCTCCTCCCTCCCCCCACCAAACCACCAAGAAAAAAGCTCTTCTCCTCCCCCCTCCCCCCTAGCTGCAGCTCAGCAGTCCCTGGGCCCCATGAAAGGCCCATGAAGTGGCACCTCCTTTGCCTTTCCTCATTACACACAAGGCTACACAGACTACCAAATCCTGTGCCCGCTAGCCGAAAATACCCACAGAGAAACCCAGGGCTGCCCAGTCTCTTTAGGCTTACCCAAGGACTGAGGGGGCTTTCCACAAGGGAAAATAATATCAGGGAGGAAATTCCACTATCTGTTTTCCACGGTCAGTGGGACAGGGTACTCCCCAATCTTGCTGTCCCCTGTGAAATCCCCAACACTCTCTGCCTGACTTCATAGTAATCCTTGTGCTTTGGGGAAAGAGCCATAGAGTTCTGCCTTTGACATATACATAGAGGCCTGGCAGATCAAGGTTAACTGAGAAGGAAGGTGTGTGTGTGTGGGGGGGGGGGAGATGTGGAGAGGGAGGGGGGGTGGTTATTAGGAATCTTTTGTGGGAAGGGAAAGTCAAAGCTTTCACTGTGTACTTTGGAAGTATTGATAATCCAACTCTTCAATGTTGACAGTGAACCAAGAGAAAGTAAATTGTACACGGTTGATCGTAAGCCCAGGACAAGGACCTGGATCTCCTAACCTTGAGTTCCACAAAGAAAATGTGTTACTCCAGGCCTGGAAACAGACCCACCATCCCTCTGACTTCATTCAGAGGGCCCTACCATGGTTTGTGAAAAGGGCCAAGGGAGGCAGGTTAGCCTATGTTTGAGCTCTAGGCTTCTAAGTTTCTAGGCCACCATGGTTAGCCCAACCTGTAGTGTTCATGAGTTAGCACTATCATGACTGGACAGCCAGCTATCCTGGCCCTGCTGCAGCCAAGCTCCTCCTCTGGCCTTTAGCTCCTGGGGAGATGCCCTCCCCCCATATCAGATGAGGACAAAAGAGGAAGCTGGACCCTGGACAGGAAAACCAGTCTGATCTGGGGAGGTGGCTCACGCTTTGTCTTTAGTTTCCCTTCTCAGCTCTTCTCACGGACCCCTATAACCCTTCCCTTTCTAATGGATCCACCACTGCATATAGAGAAAAGGGTCTTTGGCTTGAGTCCAGTCCCCGTTCTTACTTACAGTTCCCCAGCTACTATCATCCTAATATAATCACAATCGTCTCACTATAGCTGCAGCTTCTCCTATCTTCCCGCTCATAACCACCTAAAAGCTCAGAGCAACCACCCCATCTGCCCTAACCTCTTGCTAGAAACAACTCTCCAAATCCTAGCTTCCCAAGCAGGATATGTAGCAATCTCACACCACCACTTTGTTTTCATGAACTGTCACAATTCAATGCTATTTTTTTCCCCTTTCTCCTGTCCTGAGGCTTGAACTCAAGGCCTGGGCAGGCCCTGTCCCTGTGCTGGTTTTGCCTGAGCCACAGCACTACTTCTGGCTTTTTCTGTTTATGTGTACTAAGGAATGGAACAGGGCTTCATGCATGCTGGGCAAGTACTCTACCACTAAGCCACATTCCCAGCCCATCAATCCTACTTTTTTAGCTAAGCCTTCCACAGCATACTCAGTTGTAACATACTATTTAGATCCCTTTCACTCTGGTCATATTTTTCCAGCAATGATTTTCTTGCAATTGGTTCAAATTTTCAATGAAGCCTAGGAAAAAAAATCTATTTCTTCTGCTTTATCTTCACTCTCAGAGTTCAGCAGGTTGCTTAGTTATGCAGAAAGAATACTAAAATAAGTACAGGTTTGCTAGGCTGGGAATCAGGACTCCTGGGGATTTTTATTGAGCTGTGATGCTGGGAAAGTGCCTTGTATGCACATCAAATTCCCTGAGCTGGGATTTAATACAGATCCCTTGGATTTCCTACTGGGCCTGAACCTCTCTCTGTACATCCCAGAAAAGAGTAAAGGGCAGGATTGGAAGAAGGGACAATTTATGGGAGAGGAACAACTGTGAGATGGTAAGAGGATAGGATGAAGGAGGATAGCTCTTAAATTTAGCTGTGCCTTAGAGATCCCCAAAATGTTTCACTTGGTCCCCTCCACTTCTCTCTCTTTTTTTTTTTCTAGTGGAGTGGAATGAATACAGAGGTTACAGGAGGTGGAGAGAAACAAGATCTCTAAGCATGCAGCCCAAAGGCCTGAGGAAGCAGCTCTAGAATGTAGACAAGCACTTGAAAAAGCCAGGAGAGACTCAAGTTAGACTTAGGAGAAATGTTTCAGAGAGAGAGCAGAGAGGGTCCTTGACAGAGGATATATTAAGGATGCCTGAAGGAACAAAGGTCAGCAGAGGGCTTCCTGGTAACCCAAGCCCTAAAGCAGATAGGAATATGTGGGTACCCAGCTTGGACAAGCCCCAGAAATCGGCAGGGAAAAAGGGACAGACACCTTTACCTCCTATCTTTCTTTTCCTGATTCAAAATTAAAATGGTTAAAACTAAAGTTAGAGCAGCTGCAGTCTTCCCTCCCGAATCCCCATCTGTGCCCTATGTCTTTCCTTTCACCACACCAGAATGTTCTTCTGCCTAGTCTACCCACCACCAGACAATACTGAAACCAGTAGGTGTTGCAGTCTATTCTCCCAGCCCCCAGTCAAAGCCTCTTCTTTATCATGCACCCAAATGGGGTAATTTTGATTTTCCAGGGCTTCTCTCATCACTTTTATTCCTGTCTTACCCTACCCTGACTGTTACAGTTTCCTCCTACTTAACCACAAAGTCACCCACTCCAAGTCCCTTTCACTCTGTTAGCTTCTGGGCCCTCTCAAAGCTGAGGGCAGCTATTTTGTCTCCAAGAGATAAAGATATAGACACACAAGCACTTGCATGTTCATGCTCTTGCATGCATGTACACAAATTGCCAGCCCTTTAATCATCTCTATCACTAAAGTTGCAGCCTACCTCTTTACACTAGAAAGGTTTGAAAAGTCTCTCAAACTCCCAAGTAGTCAGGTGTGGTGGCTCACAACTGTAATCCTAGCACTTGAGAGCCTGAAAGGAGATGAAGAGGCTGAAACCAGCTTTGGCTATGGAGGCCTTGTCTCCAAAAAGCAAACTAGAAGAACAAAATCACACACACACACACACACACACACACACACAGAACTCACCAAGTCTTCTACAGCAATTTCTGACCCCAAAGCTGGAGATAAGTGGCTGAAAGGGAAGGAGACAGAAGGTGACAGGCTGAGGGATGAAGGAAGAGGCTGCATGTGTGCTACACCAGAGGCAGGGGAAAAGGAGGCTGCAGGGGACCAAGAGGAACAGAGGGACAACTGAGAGGCCATCAAGGCCTAGGTATGTCTGTGTATTTGGGTGGGGGGGGGGAAGGAAGGTGGGAAAACAGACCGAAAGGGAAGAGAGTGGGTAGACATTAAAGGGGTGGAGGAAGACAAGATAGACATCTGTAGAATCCTGTCACTGAACAGGAGAGAAAACAGTAGGAGATGGCTGTCAAGTCCTTCCAGGAGGCCAGAGCCTCTGGGGCCTCCCCCAAAGCCCTGTAACTCTCAATATCTCTACGTGAGTCCCTCCAACCCCTTTATACCAGGCAAGATCAGGCCTTTTCCTTCCTTGGTTTACTCCCCAAAGAACAAGGCCAGGCTCAGGTCAGTGAGGCACTAAATACCTGTTGCTTGGCTTCCAGAGATGAAGAGGTTGGAGCTCATAAAAACAGACACTCCCGAGGAGGAGGCAGGTTGGCAGCGCTCCCCACCGAGTCCTCCGGATTGCCAGGGACCCTTGGGGTGGCAGCCTGGGAGGTTTGACATCGATCTCCCAGGAAAAGGTTAAAAAACAACAACAACAAATTCCCCCCAAACCCCAGACATCGCCCCCTTCCCAGCCTAGCAAATGTCAGTACCGCGGGGCGCCCCCTCCAGCCCAAAGGCCCGCTCCCCTCACCCACTAATGAACACCCCCCCAACCACACACTCAACTTTAGGGCACCCCGCCTTGGAGCCCCAGCTCCCAGCTCCGAGCCTTCCCACTTTTAAAGACCCTTCTCCAGGCTCCAACTTTAGGGGTCCCTCTGCGGTCACGGGACCCCTCGACAAGGCGCCAGGACCCCCCGACTCTCCGAGCCGCCCCATCTCCGCCCCGCCCGCCCGCCGGGCCGGCCGCGCCCGCTCGATGAGTGTGGGGGGGGAGCAAAACCCTCCCGCCCCGCGGCCTCCGGCAAGCGAGCTTCCCGGCCCGCGCTCGGCTCCCGATCCCCGGTGGGTCGGACTGCTCTCCGCCAGACCCCCCCAACCCCTGCCTGCCGCCCGCCGTGGCCGGGCCTCACCTGGAGCCCTCCCCGCGGCGGGGGAGCTGGGGGCGGCGGCAGCAGCTCCGGGCTCGAGAAGGAAGTGAGAGCGGGAGGCTGGAGGAAGTGGGGGGGTGGGGGGGCGGGGTGCGGAGGCGGGCCGGGGCGGGGCGCAACCAGGAAGTCGGCGGGCGCGCTCCCCGCCACTCTCCGCCCCGGCCCCTTCTGCAGGCTTCGCCCGCCCCCCCCCCCAAGTCTTCAAACAAAAGTCCTGTGCTCCCCGCTTCCCCCTTCCCCTCCCACCACCTCACCCCGCGCCGGGCGGCCCCGGGGATCCTTCAGATCGGGCCTCTCAAGGTCAGATCTCCCCGCCTCCGCCTGGCCATCCTGCCTCCAGCCCGGGCCTTAAACTGGGCACTGGACGTTTGTCCTCGTCCTCTGGATCTCACCCCACCAACCTCCGCGGGAAAGGCAGAGAAAGGCCGGTCCCTAGGCCTGGGTGTCTGCCGCCGAGCCCCAGCGGTGGCCGCGGCTGGCCAGGGAAAGGGGACGTTCGTCCTGGGTCAGGCCGGGGCAGTCCCCAATCCCCGGGGAGCGCTGGTAGAAGTGTGTGTGTGTGGGGGGGAGTGTGATTCAGCAACGGGTAGGTCTCAGACCCCTGGGGAGGCTGGGGGGGGCAGGGGAGCTGTCGTCAGCGCTTGATCAGCCAGAGGCGCAGGCGGAGCCGCGAGCCCCAAAAACAGGATGTCACGTCGTGGTTCCGCACCCCGCGACTCGGCGCTCTTCGGGGGAGGGGACGAGGCGGACCGAGGCCGGGGGGTGGGGGGGGGCTGTCCTCGCTCGTGGTCCCTATCTTCGATGTCCGGGCGGGCAGATGTTTGGAGCAGGAGGGCCGCACCCAGGCCTGAGGTCCGGCTTGGGCCCCGGGGACGGGCGGGCGGGCGGGCGGCCTCGTGGGCGCCCTCTGCCGCCTCTGAGCCCCGGCCTTCCTGGCGCGCGGAGTTTTGACTTGACAATTCACATCCTGGGTACTGCACGAACTTTCTGAGTGAGCGCCAACCACGTGCAGAGCTCCGTGCTAGGTGCAGTGGAGGAAAGGGGGGAGGAGGGGGGAAAGCAACCAAACACCCACAAAACTTATTTAAGACAAGGGTCCCTGTCTTCTAGAAGTTTTCTACATAAAGATGAAGATCCATTCCTACATAATTGAGCCGTTCTGTCCTGGGTAATAATCATACCTTCTCCGTCTGAGGGTGGTCAGTGTGTTGCCAGTGTAAAGAAAGTGCAGTTAAAGGCTGGATCAGATGCAAGCTGCGTAGATGAAGGCATTCTTCCGGAGCCTTCTCCCCTCCCAAGCAGCCTGTGGGCTGCTCTCTCATTCTGGTCTTTAAAACCCTTCACACTCCTCCCTGGGGGAAAAGGAAGACAGGAAGAACAAGAGGGACCTTTTATGGACTTAGTGTTGGTGTTTAATGAAGAGAAGATTGTAAGTCCCATAAAATAACAAGGGCTCAGACGTGGACCACACAGTTAAGTGGCTTCTATGAAACCATTAAAAATTATGTCTTACAACAAAGTTAGGGTGTTTTGTTGTTATTTTTTAGATGGGAGTGTACAGCTACCCAACCCAGGCTGTTTTTCATCTCCTGGGCTCAAGTGATTCTCCCTATTCAGCCTCCCAAATAGCTGTGCTACCGGTATATATACCACCATGCTGGCTAAAGGAGTTGGTCTTATTTTGTTGTTATTGTTCGTTGTTTTGTCAGTTGTGGGGCTTGAACTCTGGGCCTGGGGGCTGTCCCTGAGGAGCTCAAGGCTAGTGCTGTAGCACTTGACTCACAGCACCATGTCCGGTTTTCTGGTAGTTAATTAGACATAAGAGGCTCTTGGCTTTCTTGCCTCTGCTGGCTTTGAACCTTGATCCTCAGATCTCAGCCTCCTGAATAGCTAGGATTATAGGCATGAGCCACCAGTACCCAGCTTCACTCAAAGAGTTTTGAGTTTGTGTTCCTTACAGTCCTTCTCAGGACTTGTATCCTTTAGCATTTCTTTTTTTCTTTTCTTTTCTTTTTTTTTTTTTTTTGCCAGTCCTGGGGCCTGAACTCTGGGCCTGGGCACTGTCCCTCAGCTCTTCAGCTCAAGGCTAGCGCTCTACCATTTATGCCACAGAGTCACTTCCAGCTCTTTCTGCTTATGTGGTGCTGAGGAATCGAACTCAGGGCCTCATGCATGCAAGGCAAGCACTTTACCACTGAGCCACCTTCCCAGCCCCCTCCTTTAGCATTTCTTTCTCAAGAAAATAATAGGAAAATAGGGAGGAAAATAATAGGCTCTGGACTTTTTCCCCTTTATCTAGTGTCCTGGT
This sequence comes from Dipodomys ordii, assembly GCF_000151885.1. Lineage (NCBI taxonomy): Eukaryota > Metazoa > Chordata > Mammalia > Rodentia > Heteromyidae > Dipodomys > Dipodomys ordii. Next base: position 1,636,836 of record NW_012267238.1, on the reverse strand, counting down.
GTCTTGATTAAAGAGCTCATGACAATTTTTTTTCCTCAAACAAGTATTTGAAAGTCAAGCAGGAGATGTAACTCAGTAATCTAGCACATACAAGGCTGTGTACTAGCACTGAAAACAATAAGATTTAAGCATATATATGTGAATATATTTGTATATGAAAAATCCATGTAGGGGTCATAGCAGTGAGAGTAGTGTATACTTTGTGATATCCACCTGTAATCCCATCAGGAAGGAAAGATGGAATGGATTGGCAGTCTAAGGTTAGAATGTAATTTCTGAGCCTCTGTCATAGGCTTGACTCCCCCATCCCCCTAGTTCAGGAGGAAGAACTACTCCAGGATCTCAAGGTTTTAGTGGGTTAGGGGACTGTTGCACATGAAGCTACCATAGGAGGAAAAAGCCCAGGGCTGAGCTTCAGGAGTCTAGTCTTGGCTCAGCCAGTTAGACTAGTAAGATCTTACGCTAGATCCTAGGACTGTCTCTGGGTCTCAGCTTCTTCCAGTGAAAAACAAGGATTAAACTAGATGATACCTTTGAGCTCTGACCTTCGATGATATACAGTGGAGAATAATAATTAAGTCATTAAGGTTTATGCATAGAGCATATTGCTCATAGTCCTTTAATATCACTTAAGTCATTGTGCTTTGTACAGTAGTAAATTGTATCTGTGTCTAATGTCTGTCTAGCTTACTGACTGTGAATCCTTTGAGGTTGGGTCTGATTCATCTGTGTCCACCCACTGGGCCTGCCGTAGGCAAGCCCAAGCAAACATTTACTTTCAGTAAACATCTGTGGAATTAAATTACTTTAATAAATTACTAATATGTGTAAAACCACTAGCGTCTAGGTAACTTGGAGTACCTTTTTTTAAATTTTGTCAGTCATGGGGCCTCAGCCCTTTAGCTCAAGGCTAGTGCTTTACCACTTGAGCCACAGCGCCAGCCACTTCTGGCTTTTTCTGCTTATGTGGTGGTGAAGAATTGAACCCAGGGCCTCAAGCATGCAAGGCAAGCACTCTGCCACTTAGCCACCTTTCCAGCCCCCTACTTGGAGTAACTTTTGTGGCACATTTGGCTCAAGTGGTAGAGCATCAACTATGAGGAAAAAAGCCCAGTGAGAACATAAGGACCTGAGTTCAGGTATTGGAACTGTTAAATACACCCCCCCCACACACACACAAGGAATGATAAGCCCTGTATGCTTTGTGGAATTGTAAGATTAAGTGAAATTATCCATTTGAACTGGCTAGTAAATTCCCCAATGCTACAACTACTAAACATGACTTTCCACACCCTCATGATGTTTTCACTCTTTTTCCTTTCCTCTTAATCAAAATGAAAGCTCTTAAGCTGACTCAGCCAGGTTGATGATGACTCATACCTATAATCCTAGCAACTCAGGAGGCTGAGATCTGAAGATTGTGGTTTGAAGCCAGCCTGGGCAGAAAAGTCTGTGTCTCTTTCTGTTTCTCTCTGTCTCTGTCTCTCTCTCCCTCCATCTCTCCCTGCCCCCTCCCTCCTCCCCTGAGACTGGGACTTGAACTTGGTATCTACTACTTTCAGTCATGGCTGGTGCGCTACCACCTGATCCAAGTCTGTGAGACTCTTACCTCCAATTAAACAGCAAAAAGCTGGAAGTGGAGGTATGGCTCAAATGGCCTTGTGTGCAAAGTCAAACGAGAGCATAGGGCCCTGAGGTCAAGCCCCAGTACCAGCACTAAATCAATCTGACTCCATTTCTCTGAAAGAGAAGTATGGACCGAGACAGAGGAGTGAATGAAAAGCTTTGTGTGATCTCACCGTTCTCTGCTGGCTTCCAAATAGATGTTCCAGGCTGGGAAGGTGGCTCAATGGTAGAGTGCTTGTCTTGCATGCGTGAGGCCCTGGGTTCGATTCCTCAGTACCACATATGCAGAAAAAAAGCTGGAAGTGGTGCTGTGACTCACGTGGTAGAGCGCTAGCCTTGAGCTGAAGAGCTGAGGGACAGCGCCCAGGCTCAGAGTTCACGCCCACGACCGGACCCAAAAAAAAAAAAAAAAACAACAAAAAACAAAACCCAAATAGATGTTCCAAGCCCTAGTGAGCAATTGAGCTCTAGTTCTTATAGTTTACCAGCTGCCCACAAAAGTCTTCGGCTTAGCCCTAGTCCCTAGCCTCTTCTGATACTAAGTCTGAATTCTTCTCTTGTTTCTACTGAGGCTTCATGGACTCTTCTTGATCCCCTTATCATATTTTTTTTTCAGCTTTTTTTTTTTTTGTCAATACTGAGGCTTGAACTCAGGGCCTGGGTGCTGACTCAGCTTTCTAAACTCAAGTCTGGCTATCATTCCAGTCATACCATCACTTTGGGATTTTTGGTGGTTAATTGGTGATAAGAGTTTTCTCTCCTGCCTCTGCTGGCTTAGGATCTTGATGGTCAGATCTCAGCCTCCTGTGTAGCTAGGATTATAGATGGGAGCCACCGCTGGCTCTCAGCCTTCCTGAAGAGTAAGTAGTCCCTTTATTACTCTTCTACAGATACTGCCAAGGATGAGCTTGATGTTTCATTCTATGGGATTTGATAGGAAAGATAGGAAAGAGCAGTAAGTATTAGTAAGGGAAGTGACAAGTTAAACATCCTTGAATCCATTGTTTAAAAAAATTTTTTTTGTCAGTCCTGGGGCTTGAACTCAGGGCCTGGGTACTATCCCTGAGTTTCTTTTGTTCAAGGCAAGCACTCTACCACTGGAGCCATACTTCTTCTGTTTTTTGGGTTTTTTGTTTTGTTTTGTTTTGTTGGGGGGTCCGGTCGTTGGGCCTGAGCTCTGGGCCTGGGTGCTGTCCCTCAGCTCTTCAGCTCAAGGCTAGCACTCTGCCACTTGAGCCACAGTGCCACTTCCAGCTTTTTTCTTTTTGCTTATGTGGTGCTGAGGAATAGAACCCAGGGCCTCATGCATGCAAGGCAAGCGCTCTACCACTGAGCCACCTCCCCAGCCCCGCATACCTCTTTTTCTGGCTCTTTCTATTCATGTGATACTGAGGAAGACCCAGGGCTTCAGGCATGCTAGGCAAGCACTCTTACCACTAAGCCACATTCCTAACCCGAATCCATTGTTCTTGACTTCCATGAGGAACTAAGAAGATGGAGGGAATGGAACCAACAGTCATGTCCTGTCCTTCAGGAGCAGCAGTCCCTCCTCCAAGGCAGGCAGTACAATAATTTTCCTGTTTACTAAAACATCTGTATATGTTTGATATTCTCTAAACTGGGTGGTACCCAGGTTATCTTGCATAATCCCTTCTGTGAAATTCCTTCTCCTTCAGTCTGGGTGTTCCAAGAACAACTCACCTCTATAGATGTCTAAATGATTCATGTTTCCTGTCTCTTCCCTTCCTTCTGTTTTTTTTTTTTGTCAGTCGTGGGGCTTGAACTCTGGGCCTGGGCACTGTCTCTCAGCTCTTCAGCTCAAGGTGAGCACTCTTACCACTTCTGTTTTTCTGGTGGTTAATTAGAGGTAAGAGTCTCATGGATTTTCCTGCCTGGGCTGGTTTCAAACCACCATCCTCAGATCTCAGCCTTCTGAGAAGCTAGGATTACAGCTGGTGCCCAACCAAATTTTATATATATAGTATGGGTTTTGAACTCAGGGCTAGGCCTTGGGCTTGTAAAGGAGGTATCATAGCACTTGAGCTATATCTCCAGTCCCTTCCCCACTCCCCCCCCCCTTTTTTTTTTTTGCCAGTCCTAGGGCTTGAAGTCAGGGCCTGGGACTGTCCCCGAGCTTCTATTTCTCAAGCCAGAGAACCATTTCCAGCTTTTTCTGTTTATGTGGTACTGAGGAATCGAACGCAGGGGTTCACGCATGCTAGGCAAGCACTCTACCACTAAGCCACATTCTTGGCCTCCCCAGCCCTCTTTGCTGGTGTTTTTTTTTTTCAGATAGAGTCTTGCTTTCTGCCTGACTAGCCTGAGACAGTGAACCTCCTACCAATGCTTTCAGTAGCTGGGATCATAGATGTGTACTACTATTATCTGGTTCATTGGTTGATATGGTGGTCTGACTAACAACTTTTTTTTTACTGGGCTGGCCTTTAACTGTGATCTTCCTATTCTCTGCCTCCTGACTATCTGGAATAATATGACATGAACAGCATGAATATGGCATGAATAGCCATGTCCCCTTAAGAGAACATTATTGAATTTGTGTGTGTGTGTGTGTGTGTGTGTGTGTGTGTGTGTGTGTGTGTGTGTGAGTGCGTGTGCGCCATACCCGGGGCTTGAACTCAGGCCCCAGGTGCTGTCCCTGAGCTTTTGTGCTATGAAAAGCATTCTACCACTTGAGCTACAGCTTCACTTCTAGCTTTTTGGTAGTTAACTGTAGATCATAGTTTCCAGAATTTTCCTGCCTGGGCTAGTAGCTAGAATTACAGAATGAGCCACCAGAACCTGGTATTACTGGAGATTTTAACAATTTTTTTTTTTGTCAGTTGTAGATCTTGAACTCTGGGCCTCAGCGCTGTCCCTCAGCTCTTCAGCTCAAGGCTAGCACTCCAACACTTGAGCCACAGTGCCACTTCCAGTTTTTCTGGTGGTTATTTGGAGATAAAAGTCTCATGAACGTTCCTGCCTGGGCTGGCTTTGAACTGTGATCTCCTCCTGAGTACTAGGATTACAGGCATGAAGCACTGGTCCCTGGCAACACAAATATGTGTTACACTTATTGAGTAGCAACTCTATGAGGCAGATATTATAACCTCTATTTGATGGATTAAAAACACTTCCTGCTGGTGGCAAGTCTAGCAAGTGTGCAGACTTGGGTTTTATCTGCAGATATATAGTGGGGAAAAGGTGGGAAGAACATTAGACTCAGAGAAGTCTTTTTTGTTGTTGTTGTTGTTGGTCATGGGGCTTGAACTCTGGGCCTGGGCACTATCCCTCAGTGCTTCAGCTCAAGGCTAGCACTCTACCACTTGAGCCACAGCATGACTTCCTAGACTCAGAGAAGTCTTCATTTTGCTGGGCACTGGTGGCTCACACCTGTAATACTAGTTACTCAGGAGCCTGAGATCGGAGGATCACAGTTCAAAGCCAGCCCAGGCAGGGAAGTCCAGGAGACTCAACTCCAGTTAACTACACGAACACAGGAAATGGCACTGTGGCTCAAAGTGGTAGAGTGCTAGCTTTGAGCAAAAGAGTTCAGGGACAGTGCCCAGGCCCTGAGTTCAAGCCCTACAACCAATCAAAAAAAAAGTCTTAATTTTAATCCTTTATAAGATGGATCTAAATTATGTTACAACATCAGATTTCTGTAAACACTAATTATATGAGATAATACATAAGTTCTATGAGATCAAGAAATATTGCTTGATATAGTGCTACATTCCCCCGAGTGCCTAGGATAGTACCTGGTATGTAAATTCCCTGCATTGATTGAATGGATAATTGAACTTAGCATGCTTAACATAATACCTAGTACATAATGGTACTTTCTAAAGTCACAGCTATTATAATCATGATTCATCTTCATTCTTCACCTGGTTAGCTAATTAATCACCATCTGTTTCTCAAATCGGAGAAACACCTCTGTTCAAACTACTATTGCTTAGACTTCATATTATGCCTTAGGTCTTGCCTAAGATTATACTTTTTTTTGGGGGGGTCCGGTTGTGGGGCCTGAACTCTGGGCCTGGGTGCTGTCCCTCAGCTCTTCAGCTCAAGGCTAGTGCTCTACCACTTGAGCCACAGTGCCACTTCCAGCTTTTTTCTTTTTGCTTATGTGGTGCTGAGGAATGGAACCCAGGGCCTCAGGAATGCAAGGCAAGCACTCTACCACTAAGCCACCTTCCCAGCCCCTAAGATTATACTTTTAATAAGAAGATAAACTTGGTTTTTAGCCCAGGTTTGTCTGACCACCTCACTTGTCTCCATCATATAAAAGCAGAATGCTCTAAGAGCCAACTTCTCAGGCTTAGTTTCATTTTTAAAAGGAAATGACAAATACCAAGCGATTTGTGGGGCTGTGAGGTTGAAATCCCCTCTGATCTGTTCTCAGTGTTATCTCTAGAATGATCTCTCCAAATTACAAGTAGTCAGTTTTGGTGTAAATCTTCTCTTTTTTTTTTTAAAATAGAAAATGGTTATTATATGTTTGAAATATGTGAATCAAAGGATACCAATGAAGAGAGAATTAATTAGGCCAAACCAGAAAAGCAGTCATGTGGCTTTGTCTCCCAAGGTCTAGAATATTTGAGAGACTCACTTATAACCGCTTTCCATCTTATGGCCTTTCAATTTAACCTTTAGTTACAACTCACCACAATGGGGAAACTGAAGCTCTCCCAGCTTGGAGAAGCTATTCTCATTCTCTGACCCATGGCTCTTTACATCTTCTAAGGCAGCCATGGCAGGCTAAGCTCTACCCTCTGTTGTACCCCCTTTTAATGGCTCTTTTGCTTCCTCTTCTACATTTAAGGACCTTCCACCACATCAGGATTACCATGTAAGGCTACATATTCACAGGCTCTGAATTTCTGGGGGCTCATTGTACACGTACTTGAGAGTTAGAAACTCTGGGGTCCAGTCGTAGGATGGCCTTTTACATTTTTGAGTTTGCCACTAGATTCTCACAGAGTGAAACCGGGGGGAAAAACCCACATGCTTCTATTAGGGATCCAGTTTCTGGTCCTGCTCTGTCCCTAGGAGGAGGAGGCTGTAAGTTGTCAGATGTACGAGCTGTTGTTCTCTCTCTTTTTTTTTAAAAAAATTTTTTTTTTGGTCGGTCGTGGGGCTTGAACTCTGGGCCTGGGTGCTGTCCCTCAGCTCTTCAGCTCAAGGTGAGCACTCTACCACTTGAGCTACAGTGCCACTTCCGGTTTTCTGGTGGTTTATTGGAGATAGGAGTCTCACGGTCTGTCCTGCCCGGGCTGGCTTTGAACCGCGATCCTCAGATCTCAGCCTCCTGAGTAGCTAGGATTACAGGCATGAGCTACCAGCGCCCGGCTGAGCTGTTGTTCTCTATGAACAATGTTAGTAAGATTCCAGGCACTTGGGAGCACAGGCTGAAACCCCTGGGAAGTTCATTTAGTAGCAATTCCACTGATTGGCGGCCACATCATGATCAGGATCCAGATAGTCAGGACCTGAAGATAAAGTTCTTCTTCAAAGTGCATAATTTGGGCAAATATCAGGGTGAATCTGGTCTTTTCCTTTCTTTCTTTCTTTTCTTTTTCTTCTTGTGGAGGTTTAGGGCCTGAACTCAGAACCTGGACACCACTATCCCTGAGCTTATTTGCTCAAGGCTTGTGCTCTATCACTTGAGCCACAGATCCACTTCTGGATTTTTTGGTGGTTAATTGGTTTTAAGAGTCTTACAGATTTTCCAGCCTGGGCTGGCTTTGAACTGCGATCCTTAGATCACTGCTTCCTGAATATCTAGGATTAGAGGTGTGAGCCACTATGACCAGTGTGCTTGGCTGAACAATGTGTTTTCTTTTCTTTTCTTTTCTTTTTGGGTCCGGTTGTGGGGCCTGAACTCTGGGCCTGGGGCTGTCCCTTCAGCTCAAGGCTAGCGCTCTACCACTTGAGCCACAGCGCCACTTCCGGCTTTTTTCTTTTTGCTTATGTGGTGCTGAGGAATTGAACCCAGGGCCTCAAGCATGCAAGGCAAGCGCTCTACCGCTGAGCCACCTTCCCAGCCCACGGTGTGTTTTCTTGAAGAGGAAGTTCAAGTCCTCTAGTGCTCACAGGTCGAGGAGTCTGTGACTTTAGCTTTTGATAAACCTAGGTCGTCCATGGTTATTCAGGGTTATTATTGTTAGGAGATGGAGAGTTTTCAGGGGCTTCCTGATTCCTGATTCTAAGTGTATTGTTGAGGCTAGGATCTTGGCTAGCCATACTCCACATTGGGAGGGGGGACAGTCAAGTGTCCAACCCTTCCTTCCTTCCTCCCTTCTTCCTCCCTTCTTCCTTCCTTCCTTCCTTCCTTCCTTCCTTCCATCTTCCTTCCTCCCTTCCTTCCTTCCTTCTTTCCTTCCTCCCTCCTTTCCTTTTCTTTCTTTTCCTTTCCTTTCCGCTCTCTTCCTTCCTTCCTTCTTCTTCTCTCTATTTTTAATTATCCCTCCCTCCCTCCCTCCCTTCCTTCTTTCTTTCCTTTTCTTTCTCTTTGTGCCTGTCCTGGGGTTTGAACTCAGGGCCTGTGCTGTTCATGAACTTTCTTGCTCAAGGCTAGTGCCCTATTACTTGAGCCAAAGCTCCACTTGTGGTTTTTTTTTTTTTGGGGGGGTGCTTAATTGGAGATAAGAATATAACAGACTTTCCTGCGCAGCCTGGCTTCAAATCATGATCCTCAGATCTCAGCCTCCTAAGTAACTAGGGTTATAGGAAGGAGCCATGGATGCCTGGTAAAGACTCCAATTTAAATTCCTTGCAGAATATTGAGTCCACATTTATTGAGCATATAACTCTCTGCTTGGCACTATTCTAATTGCTTTACAGATATTCTAAGCTTACAGAATATTCCATTTTTATATGGGAAACTGAGGCCAGAGAGGTTGTTTAGATTCCTCAGGATCAACATCAGAGCTTAGATGGGAATCCAGGCAGTCCAATTCCAGACCTCCCCTACACACACACACCAACACACATGAAATCTGTGTCCCTGCACAGTATCCTTGGCTGCTTTTAGCAGTTTGTCCCCCCTCTGATCCATTATCTACCCCTTTATCTCTCAAAACATTATCACTAAGTACTGTCTCCTCATATATGTATGTATAAAACTGCTTTGTGGCAGGAATGAGATTTTTATAAATAGATAACCAGTAGATATTAAATGAATGAATGAGTGAATATTGGCAGTAAGATTCTAGATGCGGTATTAGAAGGGGAGATAATTCAGTTTCTGAAAGCTAAGTAAGCCAGACCTTGGGCACGTTCCCAGTAACAGCTATTCTTTCATTTGGACAGCAAGGGGCGCCAGTAATAATGCTGCCCAAACAACAATTCCTAAACTTGTCTGAGCAGATAGATGTAGGACACTTTTTGTTTTGTTTTTGTTGGTTTATGGTGTTAGGGATCCAAACTTAAGGCCTGTGAAATACTAGGCAAGTGATCTGTCACTGAACTACACCTCCCAGCCTGAATCTCTTTATTTTAATCAAGTGTAATCTCCTGTTCAACACTTCTGTTTCTAAAGGATAATCAGAAACCCTGAGGTATAGAGGAAGGACACTTAGTTTGCTGTATAGAGCATATCGTTTGTCCATACTTTAAGCAAAATGTTTATGTACCTGCTAGGTATGGGGAACATAGCCTATTAGAATATAAAGATGTAGGAAATGCAGTACTTTATGAGCTCAGGGGCTGACAGGAGGAGATAGATACTAGCTAATCAAGTCAAATGAAGAGAAGGAAGGGTAGAAAATGCAGTTAAAAATTCAGTGTATATCTTACAAAATTAAGAGAAGGGAGGAAAGGGGGGTGGAATTGGAGGGAGGAGTGAGAATGTTCAAAGGAATAACATTGACCAAAATGCATTGTTTTTTTGAATGGCACTCCTTTGTACAACTACCTAAAAAATAAACCAGTTATATAAGTACTCTAAAATATAGCAGAAGGGCTGGGAAGGTGGCTCAATGGTAGAGTGCTTGCCTTGCATGCATGAGGCCCTGGGTTTGATTCCTCAGCACCACATAAGCAAAAAGAAAAAAGCCGGAAGAAGTGCTGTGGCTCAAGTGTAGAGCGCTAGCCTTGAGCTGAAGAGCTGAGGGACAGCACCTAGGCCCAGAGTTCAGGCCCCACGACCAGACCCAAAAACAAAACAAAACAAAACAAAACAAAACAATAAAATATAGCAGAAGTCTGAAGAGATAGGACAAGTTTGGGAAGATACCAAAGGAACAGATGATGTTTTAAAGGTTTTTTGCTTTTTTTTTTTTTTTTGCCAGTCCTGAGGTTTGAACTCAGGGCCTGGGCACTGTCCTTGAGCTCCTTTTGCTCCATGCCAGCACTCTACTACTTGAGCCACAGTGCTACTTCTGGCCTTTTCTGTTTATGTGGTACTGAGGAATGGAACCCAGGGTTTCATGCATGCTAGGCAAGCACTCTACCACTAAGCCACCTTCCCAGCCTAAGTTATTTTTTCAATCTTCAAGTAGTTAGACAAAGGCGGTTTTATTCAACAAAGCAGTTTGTGAATACATGCATCTTGAGCAATGTCACTTCTTTCAACATTCTCACACATCCCTTCCCTCCCCACTCCTCCCATCATTCTTCTTAATTTTGTAGGATATACATTGAATTCTTTTTAAAATTAATATAATTTTGTTGTTATTGTGTTGTACAGAAAAGTTATTGTTTCATGTCAGGTAAGGAGTACATTTCTTTTTTTAGACAATGATGCCGATTCCTTCACTTTCCCCCATGTTCTCCTCCTGTCCCTGCCCACAAGTTACATAGTTCATTTTCCACATACTGTATGCTGAATAGCATGATTGCATTTGTCCTTCCCTTTCTGTACCCTTCCTTTACTCCCCATAAAAAGCCCCAAAGCAAACAGATGAATTTTTAAAGTTGAGTCTCCTCTTCCTCTTCCTTTTCCATCTTTTCTTTCTTTTTGAGTACTAGGGATTAAACTCAGGGCCTGATACTCTTGTGTGGCTTTCTTTGCTTAAGGCTGGCACCCTACCACTTCAGCCATGCTCAGGGATCGTGCCTAGACCCTCAATTTAAGTTCTAGACCAACAAGAGGAAAAAAAAAAAAAAGGAAGAAGATGAGGTTGCCTGGGCACCAAAGCCAGCCCAGGCAGACAAATCCCAGAAATCCAGAAACTCTCATCTTCTATTAACCAACATAAAATCAGAACTAGAGGCATGGCTCAAGTGGTAGGGTGCCAGCCTTAAGCAAAAAAGCCAAACATGAGTATTATTTTTCTGCGTGTGTGTGGTACTGGATTTGAGCTTAGGACCTGGTCACTGTCCTTTAGCTTTTTCTGAAGGCTGGTCCTTTACCACCTGATCTACAGCTTCACTTCCAGCGTTTTGGTTGTTATTTGGAGATAAGCATCTCAAACTTTCCTGCCTGGGCTGGTGCCAAACCTCTCTTCTCAGATCTCAGCCTCCTGAGTAGCTAACATTACAGGCATAAGCCACAGGGGTTGGAGTTGGAATCATGATATATTTTTCTCTTGTGATTGGCTTATTTACTTATTTACTTACTTTTCCTAATCTATGTTCTATCATGTGCCAGAATTTACTGTACCAGAATTTTATTTATTTATTTATTTTATTTTTTGCCAGTCATGGTGCCTGAACTCTGGGCTTGGGCACTGTCCCTCAGCTCTTCAGCTCAAGGCTAGCGCTCTACCACTTGAGCCATAGCACCACTTCTAGCTTTTTCTGCTTATGTGGTGCTGAGGAATCAAACCCAGGGCCTCATGCATGCAAGGCAAGCACTCACTCTACCACTGAGCCACCTTCCCAGCCCCTGTACCAGAATTTTAAGGTTATACAATATTCTGCTGTATGTACTTAACATTTTGTTTATCCTTTCCCTATAGATTCCGGGGTTACTTTGAATATTTTGCTTTGTGAATAATGTTACTATGAACATGGCTGTACAAATATTTCTTTGAAACCCAACTTTCACTACTTTCAGGTATATACCCAAAGGAATATAAATTGGATCTTTGCTAATTCTATTTTTAGATGGAAAATGTGATTTTTTGCCTCACAGGAAATGTAAAAATTTCTGAAAAATTCAAAGTCTTGATGTAAATTGGTAACTGGCTGACCGTGGTTTCTTGTTTCTAAGACTCAGACTTTTTGTGCCAAGTAGGTCATGTACTCATATACCCAAAGAAATCATGCGGTGGCTAAGGGAAATGATGTAGTCAAATTTGAAGGAAGTTGTGTTAAGCATGCTTTACTTTGCACTTTTTTAAAAAAATTCTATTTTGGTGCTTTTGAAATAGGGTCTTGTTATGTTGAGATAGGGTCTTGTTATCCAGGATGGCTTCAAACTTTTAATCCTCTGGCTGCCACTTCCTGAGTGATGGGATTACAGGGATGTTCCAACACAGCAAGCAAAATGGCTTTTCTTTTCTTTTCTTTTTGATGTGGTACTGAGGATTGAGCCCAGGACTTGGCACTTACTAGACAAGTGTTCTACCAGTTGAGCTACAACCTCAGCACTTGCTCATTTCTCCTTCTTCCCTCTCTCCTTCCTTTCTTTCCCTCTTTTGTGTGTACAGGCCATTTTCATTTCTGGCTTTTTGCTAGTTAATTGGACATAAGCATATCATTGACTTTCCTACAAGGCTGGCTTCTAACCTTGATCCTCAGATCTCAGCCTCCATGCTAGCTAAAGATTATTGATGAAAGCCACCTGCCCTGGAAGGTGTGCAGTTTCAAAGGAAGAACAGCTATATGAAGAGCTGCGGGTAGGGAGGAAAGTTTCAGGCAGAAGCAGCCGCACACAGAAATCGAGGCTGTGAATGCACCAAGAGTTAGGTGTGCATTGGCAACTTCACAGAAGGCTCTAGGATGGGGGTGTGACACAGTGGTGAAATGCTTGTTTAGCAAGCCTGATGCTTGGGTTTGGATCCTCAGCACTACTAGGGAAGAAAGGGAGGGAGGGGGGAGAGAGAGAAAGAGAGCGAGCAGCGAGAGAGTGAGAGCAAGCAAGCCAGCCAGCAAGTCAGTGTCAGGGCCAGCTAGAGTGGGGAGAGTGGTAGTAGCTGACGTTGGATATGTATTTTTATATCAACAGCCTACCCATTAAGCCAGGCAGCTGTTGGACAAATCCAAGCTCTAGTGTTCAAAGGCTTTCCTTAGAACAGGAGCTGGTTTATTACTGTCAGAGGAACGACTGGGCCTGATTGCTTCTCCTGCCTCCGGTGGCAAGGACAGGGTAGGGCACAGAGGTTTCAGTAAAGATTTGCTGACGGTATGCTCGAGAGCAGGAAATGCAGCTTTGCTGAAGGAGGCTCAGGCCCGGCTTGCTCTTTCCTGGGGCTCTCATTCTCAAGTCGCTGCCACTTCCCCCCACCAGGCTCAATGGGTAGGGAGAGTGAGATGCATGGGGGAACTGGCCACAGGCCCTTCCCGCAAAAACCTCAAGAGGGTGGAGCCTTGAGGGGCAGGTAGGAAAACGGACAGGGAGTGTTAAGCAAGGGCATCCGATTTAGCTTGAAAAGGAGGGAACCGGGGGGGGGGTGGGGGGTGTCAAGAAGGCAGTTGTATAAGTGGGACTTTATCCAGAGTGGTCTGGACATTTTAGTTGGCTTTTTGCAGTAATTTCCTTTGGAAAGACTCGCAGACTCTTCATGAACCTCTAGGGGCGGCTCCTAGTTTCTCACCTCAACCCTTTCTGCCAAGAGACCCCGGGGCCTCCCGGGAGCTCATCTGGACTGCAGTACCTAGAATTTCCCACCAGAGGTCGCTACGTACGGGAGCCTACGTGCACTGGTTCCTAAGCCGCAGAGAGGCGGAAGCCGATTGGTTGTGAGGTCGTAAGGAGGGCGGGGCTTGGAAGGCCAGTAGGGGTGGTGGGTGGGTGGGTGGGGGGGTTGGGGGAGCGCGCCCCCAGGCCAAACGCAGCGGGGCCGTAGTCACCTCCCGCGACGCCCCGGGCCGACTCTCGTTGCGTGGGGTCCTTGGTCCAGCTTGGGATCTAGCGCTGAGGCGAGTGGAGCAGCACCGCGGCCCGGGTATCTGGGCGGGGCAGTTGCTGTCATCGCCGCCGCCGCCGCCGCCACCGCAGGCCTAGGTTACCTAAGCAACTGCGTGTCGGGCCCTCCGATAGGCGGGCGGTTAGCGCGGGAGACTCGGGGGGCGGTGGAGGGAGGCTGAGGTAGGGGTCCGGACGAAGACCTTGAGCTGGGGTGGG
>NW_012267238.1:1614818-1622795 GCF_000151885.1 Dipodomys ordii | reverse complement strand
TGTCGGCCCGCCCGAGAGCCGCTGTCCCGGGCCTGGCCCGTGTGCGTCCGCCTGCTGGAGCGGGGCAGCGCGGGCCCACTGGGCACGGGACTGAGCGAGCGCACTGACCTCGGCCCGGGAGTCTGAGGATCCCGGGCACCTCCGCGCCCCCTGGGGGGCCTGCGGGTCGCACGTTTTCCCTCCGGAGCTTCCGTGGCTCGGACTCCTCCTCGGCGGGGCGAGGTCAGGTGCCTCCGCTTCGCACCTCGTCTCCCTCGCGCTTCCTCCGCCACCCCGGCGGAGCCCGTGCGCCCCTTCCCGCGTCGGCCGGCTGCGGAGCTGACTGCGGCCCCCGCGGCCACCCTGTCCTAACTCTCCGGAAGCGGCCGGAGTGGAGGCCGCCGCCGCCCAAGCCCGGCCCGACCCACACCGTGGGACCCTCTTTGCGCCCAAACTTGGGAAAGCACTTGACCTTTGGCTGTCGGAGGAGGCAGGCCCGCAGGTGGCTGGACAGCTGCGGCGCGGCGAGGGCAGCTTGCCTAGGAACTGTGGGCTGCGCTCCCGGGGCTCCTGGCTTTGCCTCCGGGATCCGAAGGTGTCCACACCAGGCGTATGGTGACTGAGACCGACAGTCATGGAGGTGTGCGCCCGTCTTGCCCTGTGGCTTCTCTGGGGGCTCCTCCTGCACCAGGGCCAGAGCCTCAGCCACAGCCACAGCGAGAAGGCGGCAGGAGCCGGTTCCGGGGCGACTAACGAGGAGTCCACTGCAGCAGGTAAGGCCTTGCTGCGCGGGCCGGACGGAGGCTGGGGGCTTTGACTCACAGCCCAGTGATCTGAAGCGGGCCGTTGGAATCTACATGGATACCCGTGGGTTAGTGGAGGATCCACACATGGCCCTGCCTAGTCCTAGTCTGAGAAGTTTTGTTGTTTTTTATTTTCTTTTTCTGTTTCGTTGCGCTGGCTAATGGTACGTGTATCTCCCGAATAAACTTTCTGCATCCCTCCTCAGAATGCCTTTTGTTGGCGGTGGGAAGCCTTTGGGGGCACATCGCCCTAGCAGATCAGCAAGGCAAGACCCCCCTCAGGACTGGTTGTTTAAAGAATGCCCTGTCCAGATGATACCTTCCTTCCCCCCTCCTCCCCCACCAAGTTTTAGCACTTAGGAGCACGAGTGTGCTGGGGTTGGGGGACTGAGAACATTTGGGTTGGGCCAGCTGTGTTGTGCTTCTTGCCTATCGTTCAGGTGTGCCTTTCTAATCCTTCTTACTATGAGAATCGTAGTCCTTCCCGTCCCTTAAGGAGATCTGCTGTCTCTTAGCTCTGCCCATATGAAATATCAAAGCAGGTCCTTAGATGGAATCCTATTTACCAGTAGGGAGTGAAATGGCCTTTTTTGACTTTGACATAGTATAGTTCTTGGGACCACTTGTTGACTTATTCTGGTTCTTCTGCCAGAGTAGGGAATTCCGTGTTATTTTTCGTATGTCCTGATTTCCTTCCCCTCTACACTTGTGAAGCCTTGTCAGGCATTTGGATCGCTGGTATACGCTTGAAGTAGAAAGGAGCCCTTTTAAAATACAGTTATATAGCAGAACATGTAGTTGATCTTTTCTCAGTTATTTCATCCTGTAACTGATCTGCCCAAAGCTGTGGCCTGAAGAGTGGTATTGTGCAGATGTGTGTGTGTGTGTGTATGTGTGTGTTAGGGAGGGTAGAGGTGGGGGAGGTATAAGTAGGGTGGGGAAAGAGTTTATACTGGATTGTTTTGACATTAAGCAAGCTCAAGTGAGGGAATGTCTCTTTGAGTATCTGCTGATAGAAGTAGGAAAAGGAAGTTCAGGTCTTCATGGGTGAGGTGTCTCATGTATGGATCCAGAGGCTGATATTCGAGGTAGACCTTTTCTTGGGAAGCCCCCCTTTAGTTTCCATGCCTGGGCTGGATATGATTCCATATCCCCCAAGAACAGACTTTCAAATGAGGCTTGTGTACTAATGTAGCACTCAGTCTGTTGAGTTCAAGATAGATCATTCTTGCAAATTAACCTTGCAGTTGCTCAGGCCTCTGAAACCCAGCTCAGAGCTTGGTTTCATTGGACTGTGAAAGGAAAGACAGGTGGAACTGTGAGGTAGGCCCCGAGTAGCATCTCTCTTGTCCCAGTGACAACTATTTTTGCTGATATATATTTTTTAAACTTTTTTTTCTTTTTGTCGGTCGTGGGGCTTGAACTCTGGGCCTGGGCGCTGTCCCTCAGCTCTTCAGCTCAAGGCGAGCGCTCTACCACTTGAGCTACAGCACCACTTTATTTTTTAAATTTTAAAATATGAATGCCTGACAGAGGAGGTGTTTTAGATTTTAGACATGAGCTAAAGGGATGAAGTTTTGAATTTTAGGTATCAGCTGTTAGGAAGTTTGTGTGTGTGTGTGTTTTAAGTTTTACCTAGAGAGTCTGGCATTTCTTAGGAATATTGCAGAGGTTGAGCTTATAGGGACAGCACTCACATCATATTTCAGGGACCTAGCTCTGCTGATTCTACCACCTAGAATCAGCTCATCATCCAGACAACCGTGCTATCCTCTTCAATGCTCCACCACCACCACCACCACTGCTCTTCATGTCACAGCTTTGGGCAGAGATCACAGTAACAGAATGAATGAAACAAGGAAAAATGAACTTTTTCCTCTTTTCCACTCTCTCAGTTCAGAAACTGACTCCTGTTGTTACAATAACAGTGAATTCCAGGGCAGAAAACGTCTTGGACAGAGACTGTAGGAGAATGCTTATGATTTGTGTGGGAACTTGTGTGTCCCCACTGTCGTTCTGGTAGGTTGTCCCTTTCGTTCTTTCTGGGGCTTTGACTCAGACTTACTTTTGTCAAGAGGTGGCTCACAGACCAGGCTCTGCAAAAGGGTTTTGAGGGAAACACTTCTATGCAGCTAGAACCTCTTACAGACTTTTCAATTCCCCTACTTTTGTTTTGTTTTGTGCTTGTTACTAGGGCTTGAACTCAGGACTTTATGCTCATGGTTTGCTTGCTCAGGGACTGTGCTCTACCACTTGAGCCACCCCTTTTTATCTTTAGAACACAGAAGTTGTAACTGCTCCTAAAGCTACCATTTTCTAAGTCATATTTAATATGTGTTGAACATTTCTGTTCAAGTTTTCTATAGAACGTCACAATGTCTCAATTAGAATGTATGGCTAGATAATATATTCCTATTTCTAGGGGTGAAAAAGCTGCGTCCTGTGCTTGGTCTTGTAGGCAAGTCTTCTAATGCTAAGTCTTGGCCTTCTTCCATCCTCTCATGTTCTGTCCTGTTAAAGGAGTGCTAGGTGGGGCCTAGAGAATATTGCTCTTCTTCTGTTAATTAGGCAAGCTCGGTAACACTATAGCTGAGACCCTAGAATAGAGATGCCTTTTTCTCCACTGGAAAGTGTGTTTAGGGGTTCAGAGAATACATTTTTTAGGGGGTGCCATTTCTGGGGCTTGAACTCAGGGCTTGGGTGTTGTCCATGAGCTTTTTTGCTCAAGGTTAGTGTACTTCCACTAGAGCTAGAGCTCCACTTCTGGCATTCTGGTGGTTAATTGGAAAAAAAAGTGTCATGGATTTTCCTGCCCAGGCTGACTTCAAACCATGATCCTCATATCTCAGCCTTCTGAGAAGCTAGGATTACAGGGGTGAGCTACTAGTGCCCAGTGAGACTATATTAAAAACATCAATTAAAAAATATGTTGTACTCATCTATTTCCTTTCAGTCAGTTACAGAATTTGATTTTTTTTTTTTGTCTGTTGTGGGGCCTGAACTAAGCATGGATGCTGCTCCATGGCTCTTCAGCTTAAGGCTAGTGCTCTGCCACTTGAGCCACAGTGCCACATCTGGCTTTTTCTGCTTATGTGGTGCTGAGCAATTGAACGCAGGGCCTTATGTATGCAAGGCAAGCGCTCTACCATTGAGCCACTTTCCCAGCCCAGAATTGGATTTAAAAAAATGTATTGTTTTAGAGGTGATATATAACAGGGTTACCTTTACATATGTCAGGTAATAAGTACATTTCCTTTCTTTTGCATAGTATCATCTATTCTCTTATTCTCTCCGATTCCCTTTCTCCCTACCATCTCAGCTCATGAGTTGTGTGGCAAAATTTGATTTTTAAAAATATTTTTTTCCTTTCTTTTTTAAGCAGGTTAGTATTGTTTATTGGGGCACAGCAAGGTGCCACAAACCTTCCTTCTTTACCGGAATGCAGGTTGTGCACACCACTTTGAAAAAAACTCATTTTAATGTATTTTTTCCTTTTCTTTCTTTCTTATTATTTTTAGCCAATCTTGGGGCTTGAACTCAGGTCCTGGGCACTGTCCCTGAGCTGCTTTTGCTCAAGTCTAGCACTCTACCACTTGAGCCACAGTGCTACTTCTGGCTTTTTCTGTTTATTTGGCACTGAAGAATTGAACCCAGGTCTTCATGCATGCTAGGCAAGCACTCTATCACTGAGCAACATTCTTAGGCCCATCTTTTATTTATTTTTTATGTGGTACGGAGGAATTGAACCCAGGGCCTTATGAATGGTAGGCAAGCTCTCTACCACTAATCCACATTCCCAGCCCCAAAATTTAATTTTTTTGGCTATTAATTTTAACAAAATTTGATTTTTAAAAAAGTTTAGTTGCCCACGAGACCCCCATCTCCAATGTTTCTTAAGATGGCTTGAAATGGATACTTGGAATCTCTGTTAGCCTGTAGGCTCTTTGTCTCTAGAAACTAAAAAACATTTTCTCTTGAATGTGGGTGAGGACTGAGGGATAGCTGCAGTTGTGGCTGCCATTGTTGAGAAGAAGCTGGGCATTGTGGCACTCACCTGTTATCCCAGCTATGACAGGGAGCTAAAATAGGTCCAGGCATGCTTAGGTAGGAGGCAAGACTCTCTAGGAATGTGGCTTAGTGGTAGAGTGCTTGCCTAGCATGCATGAAGACCGGGGTTCGGGTCCTCAGAACCACATACACAGAAAAAGCCAGAAATGGCACTGTGGCTCAAATGGTAGAGTGCCAGCCTTGAGCAGAAGAAGCTCAGGGACAGTGCCCATGCCCCGAGTTCAAGCCCTAGGACTGGCCAAAAAATAAAATAAGTTGAGCGCCAGTGGCTCAAGCCTATAGTCCTAGCTACTCAGGAGGCTGAGATCTGAGGATTGTGGTTCATAGCCAGCCCAGGCAAGAGAGTCTATGATACTCTTATCTCCAGTTAACCACCTGAAAACTGGAAGTGGTAGAGCGCTCACCTTGAGCTGAAGAGCGCAGGGATAGTGCCCAGGCCCAGAGTTCAAGCCTCATGAATGGGGGAAAAAAAAAAGCCAGTGCATAAAAAGGGCTGGAAATAAGGCTTATTAGTAGAACACCTCCCTAGCAAGTGTGAGGCTCTGAGTTTAAAGCCCAGTAATGCCTCCTCAGTTAACAAAACAAAACAAACCACCCAAAAAGATTTAGTTTCAATATTTATGGTAGGCTTGGAGGTATAGTTCAGTGGCAGAGTGCTTGGTTAGCATGCAAAGGCTGTGGGTTTAGTCCCTCATACCAACCTCCTCACCAATACAAATGTTTGTGAAATTCTCTTGCATAAACTCAATACTGTTAAACCCATGACTCTGCTTGAAGACTGTCTTGTTGGGCAGAAGAGAACCCTGACACTTGCTGTCTTTTTTATACTTTCACACTTAGCTGTGCTAAATTGCTTTCTCAGTAAAGAACTGTGCCTGGTGCAGGGCTACACAGGAGGCTGAGATCTGAGGATCTCAGTTCAAAGCCAGCCCAGGCAGGAAAGTCCGTGAGACTCTTATCTCCAGTAAACCACTAGAAAACCAGAAGTGGTGCTGTGGCTCAAGGTGGCGCGCTTGCCTTGAGCTGAAGAGCTCAGGGACAGCGCCCAAGCCCAGCGTTCAAGCCCCACGACTGACAAAAAAAAAAAAACAAAAAACAAAAAACAAACTGTGCCTGGCTACTACTTTAGTGCCTACATTTCTGAGGATGACTTGAAATGGGTACTTGGAACCCCTGTTACTCTGTAGGCTCATTGCTTCTAGAAACTAAAAAATATTTTCTGTAGAGTATATGTGAAGATTAAGGAGCATCTGCAGTTGTGGCTGCCATTGTTGGAGTATTGAAAATTTCTAATCAGAAACTGTGGTTTGGTTCATTTAGCTAGAAGCAGGTATGGGAAGATAGGACTCTAGGCAGTGTGTATGGTGCAGGCTAGCTTCTCAATCATCTGATGGAGTGTCAGGCTCGAGCCCTGTCTGCCTACCCAGTTAGTTATTGCTGCCTCCAAGGCTATAAATGGGTTGGCCATCTTGGTAGCTATGCTAATTTTAGCAGAGGGTTGTTCCTAGAACTGGGATGGGGCCAAGAGCAGGTAGGTGGGGCTTGCCTGAAGTTAACACAGCTGGGGAGAGGGACACCCTAATCCTGGAACAGCCTGGATGTATCTGTTTGAAGGCCTCAGCTTTGACAATCACCTTTAGCTGGGTTATTTGATTCAGCAAGCAGAGAACAGTGCCAGCTCATGGCCTATTTACTCAGCAAGTATTTGAGTGACTGCTCTGGGTCAGCTACTATCTATGTTTTCTGTGGAGAGTTAAGGATGAACAAAGCAGATGTCTTCCCTCCTTCCTAGAAGTTCGTATTGTTGGGAAGACAGAAAATAAACACATACATACATGCATATTGTGGTGTGGAAAACAACACAAATGGGAGAAATAGAGATCTAGCATTCAATGTCTAGTAAGGTAGTATCAAAAATAATCTTAACAACCTAACAGTTTTTTGTTGCTTATTATGTGACAGGCACTCTTATCAACAAATGTCTCGTGTGATAGATGTTCTTTTCTTCATTTTATAGTTGAGAAAATGAAGTCATAGTGAGGTTAAAAACTGCCCAAGATTACACAGTTAGTAAAGAGAGTCAGAGACTGAGTCCAGGAAGTCTCCTTACCTCTCCTTCAGCAATTAACCTTTATATCCTGAAACTATCAAAACTTTGTGATAATGCTGTTTTAGGTGTATTGTATGTATACATACATATGTACACACAGAGAAAACTGTGGGAAGCCCAGAGGAACAAGTGACTGTATCTGGGAGAGTTGAGGGAGGCTCTATAGTTTCCCATATCATTTTTCTAAGATCCTGAGGCGATAAAAAATGGCAATTTAGGGCTGGGAAGGTGGCTCAGTGATAGAGTGCTTGCCTTGCACGCATGAGACCCAGGGTTCAATTCCTCAGCACCACATAAGCAGAAAAAGCCGGAAGTGGCACTGTGGCTCAAGTGGTAGAGCACTACCTTGAGCTGAAGAGCTGAGCAACAGTGCCCAGGCCCAGAGTTCAAGCCCTAGGACAGACAAAAAAAAATAGGCCATTTAATTAAAAAGTTAAGAGACTGAAATATCAGTTCAGCCTACTTGTTTTCATGTGTGAGGAAATTGATACTTAGGCATTAAATACAAGTTTCATAGTAGGTTAATGGTAGAACACTAGACTAGACATTTGAATAGGGATCCTGAAGTAGTTACTGAGTTTATAAGTGAGAAAAATGGATGTTGCTTGCTTTGTACTGTGGAAGAAACTTAGGTCTACCAAAGAAATCTGAGTCTTGTAGGGCCATATATATTTAGGAAATAATAAATATAATGTAATGCCTAAGCTTATTGAAATGTAGGCAAAGGGCTGAAAGAGGTTTATATGGGCTGAGCTAGGCTAACATGGCTAAGGAGGGCTTTTTTAGAATGAGAGGTTAGGTGAAGGCAGAAGAGAATCAGGAGTCAGTCAGGTATTGTAGATGTCTGGAGTTACTAGTATCATCATATGGTATCTCACTGTTTAGTGGCTGGTAACTGAGCAGAATTACTTCACTGTTAGCTAGCTACCTCACATGAGTACCTGCAGGTGGGATGGTTGCAGTCATGTGTAATTTAGTGGTGATTCTAATAATTACCTCAATTTTTTTTTTTTTTTT
>NW_012267238.1:1570107-1613623 GCF_000151885.1 Dipodomys ordii | reverse complement strand
TCTGCCTATCCCTTTTCAACTTTTTTTTAAAACTCTGATTTTTGCCATTTTAAAATCGATGAGTTGTAGCAGAGAGATTGTTTTCTGTATGACATAGTTAAAAAGTGGCAGGATCAGTGGAGTGTTATTTTTACCAAAACATATTACCTGTCAGCATAACCTAAAGAAAGATCTGGCACTCAAAGCCTCAGTCCTCAATAGTCTGTCCATACCTGTATAGACAAAGATATTTGAATAGCAAAGTCACTCATTACAAAGTAGTGCTGCTTTGGAGGATAGATAATTGATTCTATAGCGTTAGCAGCTATGCTGTACGGTTACCTCTTTATGTACCTGCCTGCATGCCTGCTCTTCTACACCCTAAACTCCTCAAGAGTTAGGTTAGTAGATGTTCAGCTTTTAAAAATTGTTATTATAAAGGTGATGTACAGAGGAGTTACAACTATATAAGTCAGGTAAAGAGTATATTTCTTTATGAACAATGTCAATCCTTCCCTTGGATGTTCAACTTTTTTACTGAAGCTCCTAGCACAAGGTTTTGCATGTGGCATATTTCATGTACTATAAAGCCTGTAGAATTGAGTTAAACTGTATATATTATCTGGTTCTGAGTCTATTATAATTTATGAAGTATCTGATTGAAAGTTGAAAAATACTTCCTTTGAAAGGGATTAGGTGAAAATAGGCTTTACATTTATTTATTATTTACTACTGATGCTTGATGAATGTAATATGGAAGTGTTTGTTTGAAAAAAAAAGCAACAAAAAAAGCATCTGTGAAACTTTAATTCTCCAGAAGACCCATTTTAGGAAGTTGGGAAATTAGGGGGAAGGGCTGGATAGAAGCTTAGACGTATAAAGTGTGATGTTGCTTTTGGTTTACAGAAAGGTCTAAGGTGGCCACACCCATATAAATATCCGATTTCTTGAAAGCTTTAGAATTCTAGGCCCTTTCCTTATTAGCTCTGTTTATCCAGTGGATGATAAATCACTTCATCTCTCTCAACCTTAGATTTTTCTTGTTTTGTTTTTAAATTTTGTATTGTTATTATAAAAAATTTAAATTATTATAAAGGTATTATAAAGGTGATGTACAGAGGAGTTACAGTTATATAAGTCAGGTCAGAGTACATTTCTTTTTGGACAGTGTCACCTCTTCCCTCTCTGTCTCCCAGTTTTTTCTTTCCATCCCTGTCCACAGTTGTATAGTTCATTTGCAACATTGTGTATAAGACTTTTCATTTGTAAAAAAGGAATAAGATTAACTAATAAAGTTAGTGGCTTGCCAGGTGCTGGTGGCTTACACATGTAATCCTAGCTACTCAGGAACTGAGATCTGAGGATAAAGGTTTGAAATAAACTCAGGCAGTCCATGAGATTCTTATCTTCAAATAACCAGCAAAAAGCCAGAAGTAGAGGTGTGGTGTAAGAGGTAGAACACCAGCTTTGAGAGAAAAAACACCCATTTTCTGAGTTCAAACCCTAGCACAGGGACAAAAAAAAGTTGTGGTGAGGTGAGGATAAAAAAAGACAATGTGGGCTGGGAAGGTGGCTCAGTGGTAGGGCGCTTGCCTTGCATGCAAGAGGCCCTGGGTTCAATTCCTCAGCACCACATAAGCAGAAAAAAAAGCCGGAAGTGGCTCAAGTGGTAGAGTGCTAGCCTTGAGCTGAAAAGCTGAGGGACATCGCCCAGGCCCCGAGTTCAGGCCCCACAACCGGACCTCCTCCCCCCCCAAAAGACAATGTTCATGAAGGATCTTTATAAAAGGATATATAGGTAGTTAAGTCATCTCAGCCTTCTTTTTTCATTTCCGAAAAAGCTTAGAATTTATATATCTGCTTATAGTACCAGTCTCTGAGGGTAGTTGCACTCTGAATTACTGTAGTTCCATTGTCTTTTTTCAAGTATACCCACTGGATATATAGGCTTTGGGTATGCCAAGCCAGGCTTTTCTTCAAGGCTTACTTTAGACCATAGGAAAATTGTGAATAAAGTCTAGGTGCTAGTATTTAGCCTAATTTCTGGCCTACACTCCTTTTACTTTTCTGTATATAACCGCTTCCTTAGTCCCACCTGTGGTCTTGAAATGGCTGAGCAGATGGGCCAGGTCCCCACTTGGGTTGGTATTTAGTGGTGCATAGCAAATTATGACAAAATTAGAGGTTTAAGGTATTACTTTTTTTTTCTTAAATCTTCTTGATTCTGTGGATTAGGAATCTGGGTGCAGTTTACCTGGGCATTTTTGGCTCAAGGTCTCATGAGATTGCAGTCAAGCTGTTGGCTGGAGCTGAAAACTCAACTAGGGAAAGAGTATTTGCTTTCAAGCTAATTTACATGGTTGTTGGCAGGCCTTGGTCCCCTGCCACATGGACCTCTCTACTGGGCTGCTTTATGACATGACAGTTGGCTTCCTAACCCCAAAATAAGTGATCCAAGAGAGCATGAGAGAGTGAGATGAATGTCCCAGTCTTTTTATTGTCTAATCTTGAAATCTGTATGCTACCACTTCTTCCATATTCTGTTTGTCAGAAGCAAGCCAGTAAGTCCACTTCAGAGTCAAGGAGATAGGATTACATAATAAGGTCACTCAACACCAGGAGGGCAGGAATTACTGGAGCCATTTTAAACAATACCCCCAGTATTACCAGAACCATTCATTTGGGGACAATAACTTCTAAGTATTGTGACCTTTCAGGTGTTTTTTTTTTTTTAACTTTGCTTATTTCTTAGAGCTTCATGAAGTCTCTCTGTATTTCTTTGGTATCATGTGCCACTGGTTGCTTTGCTATATTCCCTCTATATCTCTTAGTCTCTCCTGAAGCCAGCCCAATCCTGAATTAGTTTTAACTAGGCTTTAGTCCTGTCTCTCAACTTCTTTTTTGATAACTTTGATTATGATGTCTCTTGTATAGCTATTGATCTTGGAGCCTTTACCAGTCCTACTTGGCTTCTGAAAATTAGACTTACAGATGGCATTGTGTTAGAATTCATACAGCAATAGATGATAGACTTGCTCAGAGCTGGGGATGTGGCTCAAGTAATGGAGTTCTTGCTTAGCACACACATGATGCCTAGGGTTCAATCTCTAGTATTGCAAAAAAGAAAAAAAAAGAAAGAAAAGGGAAATCTTTATATATTTATTTACATTTGGGCTGGTCCTGGGGCTTGAACTCAGGGCCTAGGTGCTGTCCCTGACCTCTATTACTCAAGGTTAGTGCTCTACCACTTTGAGTCAGAGCTCCATTTCTATTTTTTAGGTGATTAAGTGGAGATAACAGTTGTGCAGACTTTGCTTCTGGAGCTGGCTTCAAACCATTATCTTCAGCTCTTAGCCTCTTGAGTAGCTGGGATTACAGGCATGAGCCACCAGTGCCTGGCTACTTCCAGTTTTTTGGTGGTTAATTGGAGGTCAGAGTCGCACACAGACTGGCCTGAGACTGGCTATCCGTGACTCTTTAGACCACTTGCTTGGTATTAGGTGTTGGAATGAAACATTCTAATATGTCATAGATAGAAGGGATTTTAGAGGCCATCTCTTCCAAACTTTTCACTGTACATATGAGAAGAGCAAACTTTCACAAGGCTTTGCTAAGTGAGGGCTAGGATGTTACTTTTCTCTGATTTTCAATTGTTGTTGTTGTCCCTACTTGGTTGTAGAGCCTTTCTATCATAATGTAGACACTTTGCATTGTTAGGGTCTGGGACCTACATAGTAGAGAAGCAGAAAGCTGTCTATAATATTGCATTATATTCACAGAAATTGGTGCTTTCTAGGGTCCCAGCTAGGGAGCATTTATGTTAGAAAAAAGTGCCCAGTAAATATCCTTTGCTTATGGAAGCTCTGTGCCTCTCTTTTGGCATTATCAGTTCAGAGGAACGAGAGATCCCTCCCTGTTGGGTTAGCATCTGAGTTAGCATCTGAAGGATGTGGGTCAGAGCCTTATGTCACATGTCTTACGTGCCATATGCCATATGCAAGTTGTATTACAGATTTGGAGCCTCCAAGATAAGTGTATCTAAAGCCTTGTGAAGTTACTTGTGGCCACCCAGAAAATGCCAATGGAAGCTTTCTGGGTACTGAGAATTGTGTGGAGACAATTCTCCAGGGCAGGTGAGACTTGAATAGGGATGGCTGTGTGTCTGTCATATTTATCAGTGAAACAGATTCATTTTGTGTGAAAGGCCATGGAAAGAAAAACCTGAAATGAGCCAACAGTACTCCACAGCAACTTTGTTTTCTGCTGGGGAGCTTGAAAATCTCTTTGTGGGTAGTGGTTGCTTTTCCAAAATCTCAGGGTTCTAACCACAGAACACTCACTTACTTGATCTTTCTCTGTTACTTTCTGCATTCTTGGTGGCCCAGTTTTTTTTTTTATATATGACTTGTTCTACAGAACACACCATTATTTATACTGCTTTTTTACTTTTTTCTTTTTTTTTTTGTTGGTCGTGAGGCTTGAACTCTGGGCCTGGGTGCTATACCTCAGCTCTTCAGCTCAAGCTAGCGCTCTACCACTTGAGCCACAGCACCACTTCCGGTTTTCTAGTGTTTATTGGAGATAAGAGTCTCACGGAGTTTCCTGCCCAGGCTAGCTTTGAACCGTGATCCTCAGATCTCAGCCTCCTGAGTAGCGGATTACAGGTGTGAGCTACCCGTGCCCGACTTTCTTTTTTTTTTTTTATTGTGAAAATACTGTACAGAGGGGTTACAATTACATGGGCAAGATAATGAGTACATTTCTTATCAAGCATTGTAGCCTTCTCCTTTGTTTCCCCTTCCCATCCCTTCCCATCCTTCCCCCCGCCCCCTGACTTTCTTTTTTTAATGTATGTTTTTTATTGTAAAGATACTGTACAGTGGGGTTACAGTTACATGAGTAAAGAGTACATTTCCTATGAAGCATTGTTACCCCCTCCTTTGTTTTTCTCCTACCATCTCTTCCCTCCTCACCTCCCCAACTTCTCCCTATCCCCCAAGGTGTAAAGTTCATTTTGAACATAGTACCTTGTACATCTCATTGTTACAATGGGTCAACCTGTATCCTTGTTTCAGCATTTTGTTATTTCCCTTCCCCTCCTCAAATTAGAAAAATGTACATACAAGATGCAGGGCACCGGAATCAAATACAGTGAAAACAGGGGTTATACCATGGAGGAAGAAAGTAGAAAAGAAACACAAAAATCACATAGTACATTAAAAATAACAGCAAGAAAGATAAAACCACTTGTGTCCCTAACTTGGGGTTCATTTTGCTTAGCATCGTCTTATATAGTCATATGTACATAACTTTTGACCTTTTCTGCTTGTCTTAGACGTATACTCGTTATTGCAAATAAGGGAAACCATGGGACTTATGTTTCTTTGGGCCTGGCTTACTTCACTTAATATAATTTTTTCCAAGTCTTTCCATTTCCTAACAAATGGGGCAGTGTCATTCTTTCTGATGGAGGCATAGAATTCCATTGTATATATATGTATATATATTTGTGTATATATGTATATATGCACACACACACAAACCATATTTTCTTTTTCTTCTTTTCTTTTTCTTTTTTTGGGTCCGGTCATGGGGCCTGAACTGTGGGCTTGGGCGCTGTCCCTCAGCTCTTCAGCTCAAGGCTAGCGCTCTACCACTTGAGCCACAGCGCCACTTCCGGCTTTTTTCTTTTTGCTTATGTGGTGCTGAGGAATTGAACCCAGGGCCTCATGCATGCCAGGCAAGCACTGTACCACTGAGCCACCTTCCCAGCCCCCCAAACCATATTTTCTTGATCCATTCATCTACTAAGGGGCATCTGGGTTGATTCCATATCTTAGCCAGGGTGAATAATGCTGTGATAAACATAGTTGTGCTGGTAGTTTTAGTATGGTCTTGTTTGTGACTGTTTGGGTAAATGCCCAAAAGTGGGATTGCTGGGTCATAGGGGAACTCTATGTGTCTTTTTTTTCAGAGTGGTTAAACAAGTTTACACTACCACCAATAGTGTAGTAGGGTTCCCTTTTGGCCACATTCCCTCCAGCATCTGTTGTTAGTAGATTTCTTGATTATAGCCATTCTAACTGGGGTGAGGTAGAATCTCAATAGATGAAAACTAAAAACCTGAAAAAGGAAATTAAAGCCGAACTAAGGAAATGGAAAAACTTCCCATGCTCCTGGATTGGGAGGATTATCTGTGAAAAGGGCAATACTGCCAAAGGCTATCTACAAATTCAATGTGATACCTATCAATATCCCAACCTCATTCTTCAGTGAAATAGAAGAATCAATCCAAAAATTCATATGGAACAATAAAAGACCCCTGAATAATTGGAGGAATATCAATACCGAATTTCACACTCTACTCCAAAGTCATAGTAATCAAAACAGCTTGGTACTGGCACAAGAACAGACCTGAGGGCCAATGGAATAGAGCTGAAGACTTTTTTTTTTTGTTTTTGGTCGTGTGGCTTGAACTCTGAGCATGGGCACTGTCTGTCACTCTTCAGCTCAAGACTAGGTCTCTACCACTGAGCCACAGCACCACTCTCCTGCCTGGACTGGCTTTGAACCGTGATCCTCAGATCTCAGCATCCTGAGTAGTAGGATTACAGGCGTGAGCCACCTGCACCTGGCTTATTTATACTTCTTCTTCTTCTTTTTTTTTGTCGGTCGTGGGGCTTGAACTTTGGGCCTGGGTGCTGTCCCTCAGCTCAAGGTGAGTGCTCAACCACTTGAGCTACAGTACCACTTCCAGTTTCTGGTGGTTTATTGGAGATAAGAGTTTCACGGACTTTCCTGCCTTGGCTGGCTATGAACCACGATCCTCAGATCTCAGCCTCCTGAGTAGCTAGGATTACAGGCATGAGCCACCGGTGCCCAGCTTATTTATGTTTCTTTTACTCCTTTTTTCCTGTCAATTCACATTCCTTCTTGAGTGTTCTCCATCCTTCTTTATTTTCCCCCAGTCTCTCAGTTCTCAGTATTATCCTCTCATCTTTGATTAGTTTCTGGTACTTACTGTCTGCAGTAGTCTGCATTTGATGACTTGCTTTGGCCTTTCAGTGAGAGGCAGTTTGATGGCTTTAGACCTTGATGAGAGTGTGATTCAGATTCTCCTCACTTGAAAAATGGAGATAAAAAAGTTATATATGTCAATGAACAATGCAACTTGTAGGCTGGGACTGGAGGGGGAAACTGGGGAAGTGAAGGAAGAGGTGAAATTGTCAAAAAGAGAAATGTATACATTCTCTGAATTGTGAAATAGTAACTGCACTGTACTATACCTTAATAATATCAATAAAGTTAATTAAAAAGTTATATATGAAAAACAAAAAACAAAAAAAAAGTTACTGTGTATGAGAGGGTTATATAGAGTTTAAAGTTCTTTTGTTTATACATATCCCTTTCTCTACAGGACAGGAGCCATGTTAGTTTTTCTACCACTGCAGTGTATTACACAGTATTGGTCAGAGAATGTGTGCTGTCCAAGAGATGTATTTGTTAAACAAATTTGCTTATTTACTTTTTCCAGTATTGATTGAACTGAACATGATGGATTTTCTGAGAAGTTTTTTTTTGTTTTTTTTTTTTGTGGGTTGTGGGGTTTGAACTCTGAGCTTGGGCGCTGTCCCTGTGCTCTTCAGCTCAAGGCAAGTGCTCTACTGCTTGAGACACAGCACCACTTCCGGTTTTCGAGAGGTTTATTGGAGTTAAGAGTCTCACGGACTTTCCTGCCCGGGCTGGCTTTGAGCCGAGATCCTCAGATCTCAGCCTCCTGAGTAGCTAATATTACAGGTGTGAGCCACTGGTGCCCGGCTTCTGAGAAGTTTTGTGGGATGATTTTTCTATCTGACCTATTACTTTATCCTTTTTTTTGGTCGGTTGTGGGGCCTGAACTCTGGGCTTGGGCACTGTCCCTCAACTTTTCAGCTCAAGGCTAGTGCTCTACCACTTGAGCCACAGCACCATTTCCGACTTTTTCTGCTTATGTGGTGCTGAGGAATCGAACCCAGGGCTTCATGCATGCAAGGCAAGCACTCTACCACTGAGCCACCTTCCCAGCCCTACTTTATCCTTTTATTGAGCAACTACTTATTGTGCTCATTGATAGTTCTCAATCACACTATGGAATTACTTGGCTAGTGACTCTGGCTGGCATTTTCCCACGCGTGCGCACCTCCTCCCCCCGTCATGGGGCTCAATCTCTGGGCCTGGGCACTGTCCCTTAGCTCCTCAGCTCAAGGTTAGTGTTCTACCACTTGATCCACAGCACCACTTCCAGTTTTCTGGTGGTTAATTGGAGATAAGAGTCTCACAGACTTTCCTGCCCAGGCTGGCTTTGAACCGAGACCCTCAGATCTCAGCCTCCTGCGTAGCTAGGATTACAGATGTGAGCCACCAGCATCTGGAATGGCTGGTATTTTTGTACACTACCTCAGTGGCTTCTGCAAGTGGCTACATTATGAGTGGAGTAAGGAAAGACTTGACACCTGTGGGCGAGGCCTCCTTGGATGCTGCTGCTCCCTGTCTTTAGTTCCACAGCCCACATGGGTTTACCTCAGGTCAAACTTGAGGCAGCCAAATGAACAGAATGAACTTTAACTGCTTTTCTTAGCCTGGCTTGTGGGATGGAGGAAGGAACCTTTTCTGGTTCCCACTGCTGGGCTTGTGTAGCAGGGAGATAGTATAGTCTTGGAATGATGTCTGTCTGCCCTTCTTTCTTTCCTTCCTTCCTTCCTTTTTTTTGTGTGCTGATATTGAGGGCTTTAACTCAGGGCCTTACACTCTTGCTTAGCTTCTTCACTCAAAGCTGGTCCTCTACCACTTAAGCCACACCTTCACTTCTAGCTGTTTTGCTGGTTAATTGAGGTTATAGTCTCTCAGATGTTTTTTGCCTAGGATGACTTCAAACCTTGATTCTCAGATCTCACTGTCTTGAGTAGCAAGGATTACAGGTTTGAGACACCAGTGCCTAGCAAGATAGCTGAGTTTTTATTTTATTTTTGGTAGCTGGCTTAAAAAAATGTTATCTCTGCTGCTGAGAACTCCCTGAGCTTCTGAGAATGCCAGCCTGAGCAGAGTTAGAGTCCCACTAGCTTTTCTTCAAGGCATTAAGGAGGATCTTTTTTCCAGACTTGTTAGAAGAGGTCAGTGAGTAAGAGTCAAACTATCCTGTCAATGTAGCCTATGCAGGACAGATCTCTCCTTTTCCTCTCTTAGCCTATTTACAGAGCTGCCTCATGTTGAGCTCTGGCCTAGGTAATGACAAGAAATCTCACTGGCTGGCAGTCAGACAGACCTACAAATCTCATGTGTCTCTAAATTTTGAAGTGTGATTCAATAGCTTGCTCTTGTTTGGCCTCTCTGGGTTATCTCAGGCCTCTTAGGAAGCTCTCAGAACTCTCATCACTACAGCGCATGTTAAAACAAATGTGTCTGTATCTGCCAAGCTCTAAGAGCCAGCTTCTGAAATGCAGTAGCCAGGGAAGATGGGTGCCCCTCAGATACAATATACATATACAGATTAGCAAACTGTTTTGCTTTTGGTTTGTGTTTATTTTGGGGGGAGGTCAGATTTGTGGAGGTCTTGTTTCAAGAAACTTTTGCTGATCAGGGCAAAGGTCACTTGAACTCTTCTAAAATGATACATATTCAAGTAACTTTAATGATAAAGAATAATGATGATAGCTACAGTTTTTTGAGCAACTGGATAAGTGCTTTACAAGTATAGGACAACTCTTATAGGTCAATATTTTTCTTCAGGAGTTTAAGATAATTTTCTCCAAGAATTTAAGATAACTTTTTTTTTTTCTTTTTGCTCATGTGGTGCTGAGGAATTGAACCCAGGGCCTCAGGCATGCAAGGCAAGCGCTCTACCACTGAGCCACCTTCCCAGCCCCTTAAGATAACTTTTAAGATATTTTAAGATAACTTTTCCCAAAGTTGGCTGACCCAGGATTTGAATTGAACTACATCTGATCCCCAAACCAAAACTGTTTCTCTTTTTGTTTAATAACTTGCAGAGAGGGAAAGAAACAGCTATATGAATTTAGATAGAGATACACATTTTAATTAGAAACTATAGAACTGTTAGTGGCATTTGTTTAGTCCATTTTATAAGTGGCTTGGCAAAATCTAGAATTAGAGTTGGTGGGGGGGTTAAGGAGAAAGAAAGGAGGTTTGTATTTTACCTATGAATTGTGAGTGGATCATACCATGTTTGTGAAGCACTTGGCTACAGGGTTGTGTATATTCAGTTTGTATCTTCCAAAAATAGCACTCTGGTTGAGCTCCCCTTGGGACGGGGCTCTGAGTATGTAGCTCTTTTACCTCCTCTATCAGTGTTTAGCTTGTTTGCTATTGGTTATATGACAATCCCTGCCCCATTAGAAGGACTCAATACAAGGGTTAAGATGTATATCTAAGCTGAGCATCGTGACGCATACTTGGGCTATATAATGATACCTTGCTGCTAAATGAAGTGCTTGATAACTAAATTTTACATTATAACAAGAGTTCTGTTTTAATGTGAACCTATACTATATAAGGACTGGGTAAATACTCTTGCATACATGATCATATTTAATCCTTAAAACAGGTCTCCTATTCTATAGCTTATTGTGCAAGACATTGTCTAGGTTCATTGTCCTATGGTTGATACTATTAGTTCTGTTTGAAAGCAGAAAGGATCACTTCTGCCTAGAGAAGTTAGAAAAGCTTTGTGGAGGAAGTAGCAGCCTAGTTAAATCTTCTAGTACTTTAAGCAGAAATATAAGAAAGGTTGAGAGAAATATTTCAGAGGAAATGTCTCAAATGAAGGTATGGAAAGGGAAAAAATGAAGAGTTCTTGGAGGACATTAGTTCAGGCAGGTATGTATCTGCAGAAAAATGCTATAAAATAAGGTCAAAAGATTAATTGAAGAGAGATTACAGAGAGCCCCAAATGTCAGGTAAATAGTTTAGACTTTATTATGTAGGTAATAAGTAGGGTTTTAAGCAGAGGAGTGACATGATCTGAGTTTTAGCTTTAGGAAGATTAAATCTTACAGAACATGCATAATGCATAGAGCCTAGAGAGGAGACTTCAAAATTGTGAGTAGAGTGATCAGAGTGAATTGTGGAGGCAGAGTCAGTAGGATTTAAGGAGAGTTAAAGCTATATCAGTGTTTTTTTTTTTTTTTTGGTCCAGTCGTGGGGCCTGAACTCTGGGCCTGGGCGCTGTCCCTCAGCTCTTCAGCTCAGGGCTACCGCTCTACCACTTGAGCCACAGTGCCACTTCTGGCTTTTTTTCTTATGTGGTGCTGAGGAATTGAACCCAGGACCTCATGCATGCAAGGCAAGCGCTCTATCACTGAGCCACCTTCCCAGCCCCTACAAGACGATTTTTTAATTAACAAAATAGTCGATTATTCTCTTGTAGCTTCTGTTTAAATTTTTTTCCATTTGTTTCTCTTGAATTTTTCTTCTTAGCTTGGTTTTCTCGAGTCTTCCCAGTTTTCTTGGAAGAATATGTAGTTAAGAAAAAAGACCACTAGATTTGGAGTTAGGTAGAAATAGTTAGGTAGATATATGGATTATGATGCAATTGACCTGTCCGGATCTCAACCTTGCTAAGTATTGTGGGGATATCTTACAAGATTGATATTTGCAGATCTTATGAGGTAATGTAACAAGCATTTAGTCTTTTTTTTTTTTGCTTATGTGGTGTTGTGGAATTGAACCCAGGGCCTCATGCATGCAAGGCAAGTGCTCTACCACTGAGCCACCTTCCCAGCCCCAAGCATTTAGTCTTATATGAGCAGTTCATCATCATCATCAGTCATTATCATCATCATCATCATCATCATCATCCACTTTTCCTTCTCTCCATTATCTGACTTTATTCTTCACAATTATTTGACTCAACCATTTGATTTTTTCTATTTCTTTTTCTTTCACTCTCCCTCCCTCCCTCTCCCTCCTTCCCTCCCTCTCAGCACCCCTCCCTCCCTCCCTCCCTCCCTCCCTCCCTTCCTTCCTTCTTTCCTTCCTTCCTTCCTTCCTTCCTTCCTTCCTTCCTTCCTTCCTTCCTTCCTGCTTTTTTTCTGGGGCTTGAACTCAGGCCTGGGCACTGTCCCTGACCTTTGCTCAAGGCTAGCACTCTACCACTTGAGCCACAGCACCACTTCTGGTTTTTCCTGTTTATGTGGCAGTAAGGAATGGAACCCAGGGCTTCATGCATGCTAGGCAAGCACTCTACCACTAAGCCCCATTCCCAGTCCTTTTCCTATTTCATGTAGCCTTCATTTTTTTTTTTTAACTCTTCACTACCCCTAGCCCTGATCCATCCACTGCTGGGGATCAGATCAAGTCCTCAAGTGCTAGACAAGTACTCTACCACTGAGGTATATTCTCAGCTCTTTGTTTTTTGAGACTGAGTCTTGTTATGTAGCTTGGGTGACTTTGGTCTTGAGCTCTTTACCCATCTGCCTCACCATCCCTAGTGCTAAGATTCTAGGTGTGTGCCACAACATCTGCCCATCTGCCTGCTTTATTTTATTATTATTTTTTTAAGCTGATCCTGTGGATTGAACTCAGGGCCTGGGTGCTATCCCTGAACTTTTGAGCTCAAGGCTAGCTCTCTACTTCTTGAGCCACAGCTCTACTTCTGGCTTCTTGTTAGTTAATTGGAGATGAGAGTATTGTGGACTTTTTTTGCCCTGTCTGGCTTCAAACCCTGATCCTCATATCTCAGTCTCCTGAGTAGCTGGGGCTATAAGTGTGAGCCACTGGTACCTGGTTTATCTGTCTGTTTTTTAATTTTTAATAATTGAAAAAGTATGGTAACAGTGGTCTTGTTGAAAGGGGTAGACTTACAACTTGGAGGAAATATAAAATTCATTGGCTTTGGCATAATATGTCTTATTATTAACTTGAACACATCTTTGTACCCCTTTATGCCTCAATTTTCACATCTGTCACTAAGTTTATCACTATACTTCTTTTGAGTCTTGAATTCACTTTTTTTTTTGATGGATACTACCCTTTCTCCCAACCCTTTTAAAATGCAAGTATTACTGTGTTGAGGTTTCATTCTGATTTGAGGATTCAAATTTGCCTTTGCTATCATTTTAATATGAATTAGGCTGGTGTATAGTTACTGGGAGAATGAGTCACAGCAGGACTCTGCATTCGGGGGATAGAGCCTGGCAAAAGGAAAGTTCTGTTAGTCCCAGTTCACCTGTACAGGAAAGATGCCAGTGCCTCAGGGCATACTTTATGCTACCTAATAGACTGTAGCCAGCTGTTCTTCCCGAGCTGAACATGTGCCTGTATTCTCAGACAGAATTCAGAACTTGGTGAGTTTTATTCCCCAAAGAATTTAGTGGTGAAAATTAGGGCACTTGAATAGATCTAATTGACTGAACTGTGTGAAGGGCAGAGGCTTTCCCCGGGGGGGCTCCTTTTAATCTCTTATGCTTATAGACTTTTGAGGTTGGACTAATTAAAACCTGTTGGCAGCTGGACTCAATACTTTCCGTGCACTAGGTTCTGTTCCAGCCTCCTGGAATATCAGCAGTTGGTACAGGGCTGTCTTTCCTGTGGATCTGAGGAGTAGGTTTCCATTTCTTCATCAGTGAGGTGACACTTTTCAGAGTGGACTGCTAAACATCTGGTGGTGGAGAGTAATGTTGGCTATTACCTGGATATGGTCTGCATTTACTACTTCCAGACATTTAAGAGACCTTTTGGTTGATTCCCTATTTCATCTCCCACCTAACCCCAGTGACCTAATCTTTGAGCTTGCAGATCATTTCTATTGTCTTGGAGTATCCTTCCCTAGTATGTGTTCCTGTTCTAACCAGGGTAGATAAGATATTATGCCTTATCATGTGCCAGGTTGTGGCTAGTAGTTTACACAGCTATTGGTTGCAGTATGCTTCATAATGACCATTTTACTGATGAGGAAATAGATTTGGAGAAGGAAAATATCTTGATCATTACAGGAAACCTATTCTTTGTTCACATCTGAATCAGAATTCAAATCAAGCTTTTGGTTGTTTTTCTAAGGTAGTACAAATGACTCCCTCCCTTCTCTTTCTTGCTCCCTTCTGAAACAGGGTCCTTTGCCTAGGCTGGTCTTAAACAATCCTCTTACTTGCTTAGCTTTCTAAGTAGCTGAGACTGCATGCTTACCACCATACCCAACTTTATGTCCTTTTATTCTTCTAAGCCTAGCTAAGTTCTCACCTCCAGAAAATTCTCTAATTCCTTCAGCCAGGAAACGATTCCTGTGCCTTTTTCATCTGACTACTCCCATTTCTGCAAGGTGTGACACTCTGGGTGTATTTGTTAAAGAACAGAATGAAATTGTAGCAATGGAATTTTAGGT
This sequence comes from Dipodomys ordii, assembly GCF_000151885.1. Lineage (NCBI taxonomy): Eukaryota > Metazoa > Chordata > Mammalia > Rodentia > Heteromyidae > Dipodomys > Dipodomys ordii. Next base: position 1,599,270 of record NW_012267238.1, on the reverse strand, counting down.
GTCATGAGTCTTGGCTACCACTAGAATAAAGCTAGGCTTGTGTCTTCCTGATTTGCTCAGTGGGCTGCTGTATTGTTGAGGCAATGAGTTTCTGGCAAGGGGCCTCTGGTTTCCTAAAGGTGCAGGCATTGCTTCATTTAGATTATTTTTCTTGATCTCTGTGGTTAGGATTTGTTTCTTTCTTGTAGTCTTCTTGCAACCAATAAAACTAGGCTCATGCTCTTAGAGGTAGAGTGGTGTGACAAAGCCTTGGCCTTGGTTGCTGAACTCAGGGCCTGTGTTGTTGCTCAGCTTTCTTTCTTTTTCCTTTTTTCCCCCCTCTCACTGCTGGCACTTTGCCACTTTTATTACACCTTGCTTTTATCATTTGCTGGTTAATTGGAGGAAAGTGTCTCATGGACTTTTTTGAATTGGCTGGCTTTGAACCTCGATCCTCAGATCTCAGACTCTTGAATAGCTAGGATTACAGGTGTGAGCCCCTGTTGCCCAGCTTGGTTTTTTCTTTGTTTCTTTTTCTTGTGTGTGTGTGTGTGTGTGTGCGTGCAGGACCCAGGGCTTGCCTGGGTGTTGCTGTCTATGAGCTTTTGTGTTCAAGGTAGTACTCTACCACTTGAGCCACATGTCTACTTCCACCTTTTTTGTTGGTTAATTGGAGGCAAGGGTCTCATGGACTTTCCTGTGCAGGCTAGCTTTGAACCACAATCCTCAGATCTGAGCCTCTTGAGTAGTCAGGATTACAGATGAGCTGCCAGTGCCTGGCTTTAACACTGAGGGATATTTATTTATTTATTTATTTATTTTATGTGTGTGTCAATACTGGGAATTGAAGTTAGGGCCTAGGTGCTGTCCCTGAGCTCTTTTGCACTGGGCTAGCACTCTACCTCTTGAGCCATAGCTCCACTTCCAGCTTTTTGATGGTTAATTGGAGGTAAGAGTCTCATGGACTTTTCCCTGTTTGGACTGGCTTTGAACCTTAATCCTCAGATCTCAGAGTAGCCAGGTGAGCTGCCAGTGCTGGCTCCAACACTGAGTTTTTAATCCAGAATTTGGGTTTTAGTTTTTAGTTTTGTCTACTGGAACATATCACTTCAAAGGAAAAAAAGGGCTTACTTGGACAAAGGAAGCACATGTAAAAGCACTTTTAAAGTTGAATTTTTTTTCTCAAAGACTTGAAAATTATTATTATAGTAAAGTATTTTTAGGCCTTTTCTATGCATATAGCATATATTTAAATTTTAATATATATTTAAGTATATATTAAACTTTTAATATATATATTTAAATTTTATTTAAATTTAAGTTTGTTCCTTTGGGAATAAATGTCTAGTGTGAACATAGTGAAATACACTTAAATGGGGAAAGTGGTAACATACTAATGAAAATTTCACAATAGGATGAAACAATGTGGGTCTTTTTTGTTTTTACTTGTTTTGTTTTGATGCAGTATTAAATCTGAAGTAGTTTAGTCAATGGGATGAATTAGATAGTGACACAAGACTCCATTGGTTTCTCTGATGGGGAGAGTAGGGTCATGGAATGTTCTTAGGAGAAGGGGAGAAGAATGCATTCTGAAACTGGGGGGAGCTGCTGTAGTTTGGTATGTCCATGTGTTACTAAGCTTTCTAGATGTCAGATAAAGGGGAATAATACCTACCTTGTTTAATTTTATGAGAAAGTGAAAGTATCTGGTTAACTCTGAAGTACTATTTTCTTACTAACTCGGTGGCTGGAGCTCACTAACACTGCAAGGAAGCTTTTGATTTAAGATATGGCTTGATGTAAGAAGGAAGGATGCAGAATTGATGGATACACCGTTAAATGCTGTTTGGGGAGCGGCTGTGAGGAGTTCCTGTGAGGCGATGGAAAAGAATGCGTTCATTTCTCCAATGTGTGTTCATTACTGAGGCCTGCCTAGTGAGAGATAAATCTACCCACTAAATATGTCATGCTAAACTATAGAGGTGGCTTGGTGTAGAAGGAAAACTCTAGAGAGGTTTTTGTCTGTCTCATATGTTGCAATATAATCACCCAGGAGTAGTACCTGGCATGTAGTAATAGTCTCAGTTAAAACAAACACACAAATGGTTAAATTTTGGAAATAATAAGGACTGGGTTTATATATGACTAAAATTTGCTAAAACACAGTATTATATAACTTATGAAAAATGAACAAACAGTTCTACTCTCGCTTCCAGCCTTTCAGTAATCGTTAGCTATGGCTGTGAAAACGTGGGTTCAGCGTGACTCCTGTTCGGGATCAGCTGTAAATTCTCTTAAGACTTAGAGCAAACTTGGGTTAACAGGTATTTCTGAGTTGACCTTTCCTAGTGAAAATCTAATTTCCTCCTCATGTCTGAGTGACTCCAGTAGGTTCAGGGCCTGTTTGTGGGCATTCTTGGAACTAGTAGAACTGTGGCAGAATTGTCTGCCTTTGTCAGATCCTCGCAAACTCCATTGAAATTTATTCACCCTTGAGCAAGGAGCCACAAATTTTATTTATTTATTTTTGTTGTTGTTGGTCTGGGGCCTGAACTCTGGGGCTTGGGCACTGTCCCTCAGTCTTCAGCTCAAGGCTAGTGCTCTACCACTTGAGCTGCAGTGTCACTTCCGGCTTTTTTTTTTTTTTTTTTGCTTATATGGTGTGGAAGAATTGAACCTAGGGCCTCATGTATGCCAGCAAGCACTCTACCATTGAGCCACCTTTCCAGTCCCAACTTCTTTGTTTTATCATATAGCTTTAAAGTACTGGGAAGACTACTGTTTTCTCTCTGACTAGCATTTTAGATGTTGGGAGAAGGAATAAGCAAGGGAGGAATTATCCATCAGACAGAAAGGGCTTTTTGGTTGTGAATTGAAGACACTTGTAAGAAATATATGAGCAAAATTTCTGGATAGTAGTGATCAAGCATTGGCAATTAGAGAGTTGGTTTGGGACTTACTGGGTCTGATGCTCTGTAAGTATGGGATCAGTAAGTGTCTGGTATGTCTTCTGTGCCCTCCTTGGGGATCTGAGTATTGTCACAGGGGAGATCTCAAATTGGACTGGGAGAAGGGGAAGCTGTTACCATGCTAGATGATTTATATCATTTTTTTTTCTTTATTTTAATGACAGTCTTATGAGGTGTAGATATCATTACTTTTGTTCAAAAAGTGATGAAGGTTAAGGGTATAACTTGAGTGGTAGGGCACTTGTATAGCAAGCACAAGGCCCTGAGTTCAAACGCCAGTACCACCAAAAGAAATAATATTTTTTTAAAAAGGTGATGAAACCGAAGCTCAGAGAAGTTAAATAACCTTTTCAAGGTCACAGAGCTAGTAAATGATATAATAATAACAATAATTATTATTACTTACTGGGCACTTGGAAGGCAAATGCCAAGTTTTCTTTTTTTAATTCTGTAATAGAGGAAAAAAAATTTTTTTTACATTAGAATTAGCTTTGGTGCTGTGGCTCAAGTGATAGAGCGCTAGCCTTGAGCTGAAGAGCTGAGGGACAGCACCCAGGCCCAGAGTTCAGGCCGCGCGACCGGACACCCCTACCCCCCAAAAAAAGAAAATAGAATTAGCTTTGATTACTAATGGAGTCACTCTTTTAGCACTATCAATGAGGTAAGCGGGGGGGATACTGGAAACTAGGTCTGTCTGATTATAAAACTTACTTTCTTGATGGCAGTGTTATTCTGCAGGAGGAAGAGCAGGAATTCAAATGCAGAGTCAAGAGAGCAGAACATTTGGCTTACTTTCATTTGTATTCCCATAACCTTTGACAATGCCTACCACGTTGCTGACACTCAGTAAATGTTTGCAATGAAATGTAGCCCTGCTGTCTGCCCAGGGCTGTCTGCTCATGTTATCTGCAGTAGCTCCCTCCCTCTACCAGCCTCTAGCTTCCTCTCTTCACTCCCTAGTTTTACTTTACCCTGCCTGTTCTTTGTGAACTCCCTGATTCCACTGCAGCACTGTTACTCTCCTGCTTCTCCTCCTCTTTTGTTTATCCCTGTCTACATTTGTTCCTGCCATTGCTATGCATCACTCTCCAATCTTGTCCATTCTTTCATATTTTTTTTCTGTAGTTTCTCTGTTTAATCCCAGAGATTTCTCTTTTCAGACTTCTTAGTCTGTACCATGTAATTTGGTACCATGTTTTCTACTGTTTCACTTTGTATTGGTCACAGGGACATCTTCTCTCCAGCCAGCTGATGACCCCCCAGATGGATTTGTTCTCTGCACTTTACCAGGCACTTCTGTACTCAAGATGGGTCTTTGTTCAACATACCCATAGCAACTTTGAGATATGACAGCAGAGAATTGTTTTCTCCATATCATAGTGGAAAAAGCAACTAAAAGAAGACAGGTGGCAACTTCCCAAGGTTATATATCTGTTGCAGAACTAGTTCTATTGATTCCTGGTTTAATATTTTGTTTGCAGTCCCTTCCATAGTTGTGACTGTGCCTGATTTTCCCCCTTCAAGGGCCATTCAGAAAACTTGGTGAATTTCTTTTGGATTGGTTGGTGACCCTAGGAATGGCAGAGTAGCTTAGATAGCAATTTCAGATGTCACTCAGTGGGATCAGTGTCAGTCCTGGGTTACTGTTAGCCATGAGAGGTTCTGTCCTTGTGGCTGTGACTGCTAGGATTAAGAAGCAGTGAATGCCAGGCATTGTGTAATAGAAACATGCTTGTAATCCTTGAATTCAAGAGGCTGAGGCAGGAGGATAGCAAATTTAAGGACACCTTGGGCTACAAGGTTTCCTATGCCTCTTGAGGGCAACCAAAACAGCTTGTGGAAATCTGGGGGCATGGTTTCATGAAACATTGGTAGCTAAATTCTTTTTTTAATGAAAGACTTTAGCTTTAGGAGTATTGCTTCTGGAAAGTCAAGAACCTAATTGTTATTTAGAAATTTTAGTTATTGCTGGAACTAGATAGGGCTCTAAAGCCATGCTTCCTGAATTCCCACCCTCCCCAAAAGGAAGATAATCAGATCCAGACCTTTGTGTGATGTTGGCAGATTTGGCTTTCAACTGCTGCTTCAGAGAGGTCAGTCAGCTCCTTTCCCATTTGTGACCTGTCGGTGCTGCAGAGGAAATAGGGTGAAACACAAACATGGATCACTTGGACCCTGTTTAAAAGGGAGCTTTCCCTGGGTGTTGGTGGCTCATGCCTGTAATCTTAGTTCATGCCTGTAATCCTAGCTACTCGGGAGGCTGAGATCTAAGGATAGCAGTTCAAAGCCAGTCCCCACAAGAAAGCTTATGAAGTTCTTATCTCCAATTAACTACTAGAAAACTGTGGCTCCAAGTGGCAGAACTCAAGCCTTGAGCAATAAAGCTCAAGGACAGTGTGCAAGCCAAGTTCAAGGCCCAGGACTGGAAAATAACAACAACAGCAACAACAAAGGAGCTTTCTTTCTCACGGGATTTCAGACTACCTGACATACTGAAAATAACTAGAAACTCTAACCAAGGGAGCATAAGTCATTGCCAAAATGGCAGATGAGAGGGCCTAGGTTCCCTGAAGGGAAGGGTAGCTAGATAGAAAATGTATATGACTTGAATTTTCCTTTTCATGTAAGGTCATTCTTTTAAAAATTGAGCTGAAACTCAGATGATATAAAATGAACCATCTTGTAGTGCACAATTTAATGGTATTTAGTTAATTCATAATGTGTAGCTATCACCTCTATCTAGTTGGATGTCATTTATATTATTTCAAAGGAAACCCACACTTTTTTTTTTGGGTCCGGTTGTAGGGCCTGAACTCTGGGCCTGGGCGCTGTCCCTCAGCTCTTCAGCTCAAGGCTAGCGCTCTACCACTATGAGCCATAGCGCCACTTCCAGCTTTTTTCTTTTTGCTTATGTGGTGCTGAGGAATCGAACCCAGGGCCCATGCATGCAAGGCAAGCACTCTACCACTGAGCCACCTTCCCAGCCCCTGAAACCCACACCTTTTAAGCAGTTGCTTCTCATTCTTTCCTCTTGCTTTCCCTCTGGCAGCCTGCTTTCTGTCTCTGTGGATTTACCTGTTACTGCTATTTCATATCAATGGAATTATGTGATATATGACCTTGTGTGTGTGGTTCTTTTACTTAGCATAATGTTTTAGAGGCTTAGCTAGTTGCTGCTTTTATTTCTCGGCCTGCCTTTTATGTACATACACATGTATGTATGTATGTATGTATTGTGCTCAAGGCTAGTGCTCTACCACTTGAGCCATAGTACCACTTCTGGCTTTTTCTGAGTAGTTTATTGGAAGTAAGAGTCTTGTGGACTTTTCTGCCTAGGCTGGCTTCGAACTGAGATCCTCAGATCCTCAGCCTTCTGAGTAGCTAGGGTTACAAGCATGAGCCACTGGCACCTGGCTTTTTATTTTATTTTATTTTTCAGTGCTGAGGATGAAGCCCAGGACCTCTTGTATGCCAGCAATTACTATACCACTGTACTATACTCCATTCTTAGCCCGTGTGTGTGTGTGTGTGTGTGTGTGTGTGTGTGTGTGTGTGTGTACATTAACTAGTTTTGGGGTTGAACTCAGGACTTAGGCATTGTACCTAAGATTTTTTGCTCAAAGCTAGAACTCTACTACTTGGGCCACAGCTCCACTTCCAGCCTTTTGGTTAATTGGAGATCCGAATCTCACAGACTTTCCTGCCTGAGCTGGCTTCAAACTGTGACTGTCAGATTTCAACCTCCTGAGTAACTAGGAGGAGTGTGAGCCCATAATGCCTGGCTTCCAGCTCTGTTTTTTTTTTTTTAATCAGCATTTGAATTTTAAAAATTTGCATATAAAAATTGAACATAGTTATAGATTACCATGATACACACACACACACACACACACACACATTGTATAATGTTCAAGTACATATGAAGAGCTTTATCTTCTCAAGCATAATTTCCTTATAGTGAAAATATTTAAAATCCTTTCTTCTAGCTTTTTTGGAAAGCGTAACTACATTATTGTTATCCATAGTCACCCTATTCTTCAATAGAACACCGGAACTTAGGTTTTCTGTTAACTAAAACTTGGTCTCCACTGACCAGCCTTTCCCTAACTTTACCTACTCTCTACTTTCCCAGCCTATGCTAACCAGTATTCTGTTTCTCAACTTATATGAAATTAGCTTTCTTAAGCTCCACATATTTTTTGGTAATTTGCAGTGTTTGTCTTTCTGTACCTCTCTTTTTTTCACTTTCATGTAATGACTTCAACTACTCATGCTTTTGCAATTACAGGATTCCTTTTTAAATGACTGAATAGTATTTTACAGCATTTCTTTATAGCATATGTACAGCATTTCTTTATCCACTCATTAATTGATACCTGGGAGTTTTTCTTTGTTTGGCTATTGTTAATAGAGCAGCAATAAACTAAGTAGCGCAGATGTCTTTTTGACATATTGATTTTATTTCCTTTGGACACATATCAGTAATGATTGCTGGGTCATTTGATAGTCTTACTCTTCATTATTTTTTAGTTTTAGTTTTTGCCAGTTCTGGGGCTTGAACTCCTGTACACTGTCCTTGAGCTTCTTTTGCTCAAGGCTAGCACTCTTACCACTTGAGCCACAGTGCCACTTCTGGATTTTTCTGTTTATATGGTGCCGAGGAATCGAACCCAGGGGTTCATGCATGATACACAAGTACTCTACCACTAGGCTACATTCCCAGCCCTTACTCTTAATTTTTTCAGAATCTTTTATACTGTTTTCCATAATGTTTACCACCAGTAGTTGTTGAGTTCCCTTTTCTTCACATCCTTCTTTCTTTCTTTCTTTTTTTTTTGGTCAGTCATGGGGCTTGAACTCTGGTCTTGGGCACTATCCCTCAGTTCTTCAGCTCAAGGCGAGTGCTCTACCACTTAAGCCACAGCGCCACTTCCGGTTTTCTAGGGGTTTATTGGAGATAAGAGTCTCAGGGACTTTCCTTGCCTGGGCTGGCTTTGAACCATGATCCACATATCTCAGTCTCCTGAGTAACTAGGATTACAGGCGTGAGCTACTGGCACCTAGCTTCACATTCTTCTTAACCTCATTATTTTTTGTCCTTTTGATAATAGCCATTTTCACTGGAGTTAAGTGATATTGTGGTTTTGATTTGCATTTCCCTGATGGTTGGTGATGTTGAATATTTTTTCATCTTTAGAGAAATGTTTGTTGAAGTCTAATGCTCATTTGTAATTATATTATTATTCTTGCTATTGATTTATGTTCTTAGATAGTGTGGATGTTAATTCTTTGGCAGATAAATAGTTTGCAAATATTTTCTCCCCTGTTGAAGGTTGTATCTTCAATTTCTTGATGTTTCCTTTACTATGTAGAATCCTTTTAGTTTAGTGTAATTCTCTATATTTTTGCTTCTGTTTCCTGTGCTTTTGAGGCCTCATGGTTTTGATATGAATTTCCTTGATGACTAATGATGTTGGTCATCTTTTAATGTGCTGTTGACCATTTGTTTTTATATCTTCTTTAGCGAAATGTCTGTTCAAGGCCTTTGTCCATTTTTAGGCTTTTTTCCTTTTTATTGTTGAATTGTAGTCTTCTAGATACTAGATTGATCTATCTTATCTGTCTTTTCCTGTGATACTGAAGTTTGAACTCAGGACCTGTACTTGGCTATGAAAATAGTAGTTAAGCCATATCTCCAAGTCCTTTTTGCTTTAGTTCTATTTTGGATATTATTTTGCATTTTTTTCTAGGCTAGACTTTGACAATGACCCTCCTATGTAGCTGTGATTATAGGTGTGAGCTACCATGTCTGAGATGAGATCTCACTAGCTTTTTTGGGTATGTGTATGCTTATACCTGGGGCTTGAACTTGATCAAGATTGATGATCTATCACTTGTGCCATAGCTCTACTTAAGGCTTTTGCTGGTTAATTGGAGATAAGAGACTTTCCTTGCCTGTGGCATCTTGAACTTAAGTCCTAAGATTTGAGCCTTCTGAGTAGCTAGGATTACAGGCATGAGCCAGGGCACTTAGCTAGAGCCCATACCTTAAAGGTTGCATTACTTCAACTTTGCCATATTGGAAACCAAGCTTCTAATTTGTAGGGGACAAAGCATATCTAAACCATAACTGTGAGCATTATAGCTCAATAAAAACAAAGATCCATTGGGTCTGCTAAAACCTATTCATTTTAACACAATTGTAGGAAATAATATTTTATTTTCTCTTCTAATTGGAGATCTTCCTTTAGGACATTAGGATTTATTGGCCTTATTCTAGTTTTGCATGTCAGCCTGAACATGATTTTAGGTATGAGCCCACCAGTGGGTAGGGGGAGAGCAATAGTACTCTGTTTGGCGCAAGGGAATGTTTTCCGCCTTTGGCTAAGGATTGGCATGGATGAGTCATTCTACCAATCTGAAGGTTGTGTGATGTGAAGAATAGGTTGTTACCTCATTCTGATGACATCTTGTGTATCATATAGTTGTAGGCCATACATAGGTTCCAAGCCACCTGGCCTGAATTCTTTGTGGAGAATTCCTTGGGAACATCTGAAGAAATGGAAAAGATAATTGAATCCTGCGGGAACAACCAGTGAGAGATACCAATGATATATTTTGTTTGTTGGTTTTGAGACATGATCTTGTTACATTGCTAGATTAGTTTCAAACTCATGGGCTCAAGAGATCCTTCTGCTTCAGACTTTTGAATAGTTGGAACTACAGACACATTCCATTGTACCCAGCTGACACATTTTTAAATTACTTTTTCATAGATCAACAGTTACAGGCTGAAGGGAAATTTTTTTTCCCCATCTGTCTACAGCTATTGGTGGACTTCCTGTGTTTTCTCCAATAAGAGAGAGAAAGGCATCAGGTGCTGTTGGCTCAAGCCTGTAATCTTAGCTACTCAGGAGGCTGAGCATTCAGAGTGGTTTAAAGCCAGCCCAGGCAGGAAGTCTATGAGACTCTTATCTCCAGTTAACTACCAGAAAACCGGAAGTGAGGCTGTGGCTCAAGTGGTAGAGTGCTAGCCTTGAGCACAAAAGCTGAAGGACAGAGCCCAGGCCCAGAGTTCAAGACCTGGGACTGATGAGAGAGAGAGACAGAGAGAGAAAGACTAGTTCAGGATTGTGTACCGTAAGAGGAAGGAGATGGTTGTAAAGTAGACTGGGAAACTTGTTCTCAGCTAGAGCAGCATGCAGGGTGTATGCCTCCAGGAGAGATGTCAGGATGTGTGTGCTTCCTGTCATGTTACAATTTTCTGCTCAGCTTTGCTGTACAACTAACATCTTTTCTGAGCCTGGCTCTGCACTGGTGGAACTGTAAACATGGGCATGAAACTTGGGCTCTGCCTTTAGAAGAGCCTAATGTACTATGGAAAACAATGAACTCTACGGTTATAGGTCAAGGGGAATTATAGACAAATGGTAGTCTTGGTATTTAAGACTGTAGACTGACTGACTTGGAATTAGGTAAGCCTACTTTTGAGTAGGCATTAGGAGAGGGCCTGGAAAGGATCATCTTCTCTTTTGGCATTAAGGTAACCTTAATGCCAGAAAATGAAGAAGATGAAGAATGCTTCTTTTGAGGTTTGAGCTACTTCAGATTTGGTGCTCAGTGTTCAGAAATCTTTTTCTCCATCGTGCCTTCCAGCAGTGCTGGATGGACTGCAGAAGGCCATTTCCTGTTGTGCACTTGCTCCAGTGATGTTTTGGAAAGATGAAGTCTGAGAGTTGCCAGAGCTATGCCAGTTGCCACAGGGCCGGAAACAGGTGAGACTTCTATCTCTGAGTTGAGGAGTGAGAGATTGTCTTCTTCAGCCAGCGTAAGATCTACGTTTGCCATGAAATTGGATAAGTAGTCCACATGGCTTGTTTCTCATTTGGGGCTATTTTCAGCCTTAAGCCCAGCAAGGTGGAATGATTGAGATGCTTTTGTGGGGTTCAGGCTTTTGTTAGATCCTGTTTGCTAGGATTTGTGCCCAGCCATTTCCCAGGAGTACTAAAGGGAAGAAACACTTCCCTCACTCTCAATGGGTACTATAGGAAATGTGAGGGTGCATGTTCAGTTTACCACCAAGCTCCTAAACAGAGATAGTGTCTAGTTTGAAACATTGCCTTTAAATTGCCATTAGTCTTTTTTTTTTAACTGTATTTTTTTGTATTTTCTTTTCTTTTCTTCTTTTTTGGTACTGGGGATTGAACCTAGGACATTGCACTTGCTAGACAAGTGCTTTAGCCACATCCCAGCCCTGCCACTAGTCTTTAAAGAAATGTTGAGGGGTTCATCGGAATCCTTGTTTTTTCTTGACACTCTAGTGGCTAGGCTTACTCTGTGTGTGTGTGTGCATGTGTGTGTATGTGTGTGTGTGTGCGCGTGTGTGTGTGTGCATGTGTGTGTGTGTGTGTGTATGTGCATGTGTAGTTCTGTATCCCTAACCCTTTCATTTTTATTTTGTTTTTGAGGCATAGTCTAACATTGCCTGGGTTGGCCTCAAACTTATAATCCTCTTGTTTCTGTCTTCTGAGTAGCTGTGATTACATGTGTGTAGCACCTTGACTGGCCTGACACTAATGTTTTAAATTCAAGAAGATACTGTATTGGTTTATTTTGAGACGAGGTCTCACTGTGTAACCCATGCTTGCCTGGAACTCAAGATCCTCTTATCTGTGCCTCCCAAGCGTTGAGATTACTGGCATGAGCCACCACACCCAGCTTTAAAGACATTTTCTACTGTGGTTTCTTTCATTATTTGTTGGGTCAACTAGAGATCATGGTTTCTTGATTTTACCTCTGGAAGGTATAGTTTGAAAAGAGAGATTGCACTTCATTCTTTGGATTTTCACCTTTCTAGCACTGGGATAGAAGTTTAAGTTCTGGGGGGGAAAAAAAGTCTAAATTGTGCCAGGAGCTGGTGGCTCACATCTGTAACCCTAGCTACTCAGGAAGCTGAGATCTGAGGATCATATTTCAAAGCCAGCTCTGGCAGGATAGTCCATGAAACTCTTATCTCCAATTAACCACCAGAAAAGGGGAAGTGGCGCTGTGGTTCAAAGTAGTAAAGGGTTAGCTAGCCTTGAGCAAAATTGCTCAGACAGAACCCAGGCCCCCATTTCAAGGCCTATGACCCACAAAACAACAACAACAAAAATCTGTATTTATAAAATAATCAGTATGGGTACAACTTGGGTCTTTTGGGGGGGCACTACCAGGAAATCATAGAAATTCTTAAGGTACCACCAAGTCCATCACTAATTAGACAATTAATATGATTAATTCTGATAAAACCAAATGTAGGTAGAATATTTGTCAGATACCATTATACTTTTAAGTTTCATAACAGCAAATGACATAGACATTATTATTGTATCATTTTATAGATGGGAAATGTGAAGTTATGTTATCTAGTATTGGTAGAACTAGGACTGAAATCTAACTTGGAATTTCATGTTCTAATCCTAAAGCCTCCTTTTTTTGTTTTGTTTTGTTTTTGCTTTTTGTCTTTTTTTTTTTTTTCCAGTGCTGGCCTTGAACTCAGGCTTGGGTGCTGTCCCTGAGCTCTTTTGCTCTATGCTAGCATTCTACCACTTGAACCACAGCTATACTTCTGACATTTTTGATGGCTAATTAGAGATAAGAGTCTTATAAACTTTCTAGTATGGGCTAGTTTTGAACCATTATCCTCAAATCTCAGCTTCCTGAGCAGGTAAGATTACAGGTATGAGGCACTGGTGCCTGGCCCCTAAACTCTGTTGTTTTTTTTTTGATCCGGTTGTGGGGCCTGAACTCTGGGCCTGGGTGCTGTTCCTCAGCTTTCAACTCAAGGCTAGCGCCACTTCCGGCTAGAGCCACAGCTCCACTTCCGGCTTTTTTTTTTTTTTTTTGCTTATGTGGTGCTGGAGAATCGAACCCAGGGCCTCATGCATGCAAGGCAAGCGCTCTACCACTGAGCCACCTTCCCAGCCCTGTTTTTTTTTTTTTTTTTGAGTCCAGTCATGGGGCCTGAACTCTGGGCCTGGCGCTGTCCCTCAGCTCTTCAGCTCAAGGCTAGTGCTCTACCACTTGAGCCACAGCGCCACTTCTGGCTTTTTTCTTTTTGCTTATGTGGTGCTGAGGAATCGAATCCAGGGCCTCAGGCATGCAAGGCAAGCGCTCTACCACTGAGCCACCTTCCCAGCCCCTTTGGAGCTTGAACTCAGGGCCTGGGCACTATCCCTGAGCTTCTTTTGCTCAAGGCTAGCACTCTACCACTTGAATCACAGTGCTACTTCCAGCTTTTTCTGTTTATGTGGTACTGAGGAATAGAACCCAGGGCTTCATGCATGCAGGGCAAGCACTCTATCACTAAGCTACATTCCCAGCCCCCTAAACTTTTTTTTTTTTTGGTCGGTCATGGGGCTTGACCTCTGGGCCTGAGCGCTGTCCCTCAGCTCTTCAGCTCAAGGCAAGCGAGCGCTCTACCACTTGAGCTACAGCACCACTTCCGGTTTTCTGGTGGTTTATTGGAGATAAGAGTCTCACGGACTTTCCTGCCAGGGCTGGCTTTGAACCTCAATCCTCAGATCTCAGCCTCCTGAGTAGCTAGGATTACAGGCATGAGCCTCTGGCACCCAGCTCCCCCTAAACTTTTTAAACTAATCCGTTATGTGGTCTTTCCAGCATACATGGATATATGCTGATTATATATTTGTGGGTCAGGTTGCTTCATTAGGAAGAGGATAATATGGTTACTGTCTCATCAGGCTCTTTCAAGACATTTATTTTTAGAATTCTTGTTTGTCAGGTACTGGTTAGGTACCACAGATACTAATTTAGTTAACATTTTTCTTATTTAAAAATTTACCATTCATTTGGGCTGGCAAGGTGGCTCAGTGGTAAAGTGCTTGCCTTGTATGCATGAGGCCCTGGGTTCAATTGCTCAGTACACATAAGCAGAAAAAGCTGGAAGTGGTGCTGTGGCTCAAGTGGTAGAGAACTAGCCTTGAGTTGAAGAGCTAAGGGACAGTGCCGAGGCCCAGAATTCAGGCCCCACAACTGACAAAAACAACAAAAAAAATTTTACCTGTTCATTTATCAAGGTATACTTTAACTATCTTGTCTATAAAAATTGGCTTTGGACTAGGAAGGTGGCTCAGTGGTAGAGCGCTTGCCTTGCATGCTCGAGGCCCTGGGTTCGATTGCTCAGCACCACATAAGCAAAAAAGAAAAACCCAGAAGTGGCGCTGTGGCTCAGGTGGTAGAGTGCTATCCTTGAGCTGAAGAGCTGAGGGACAGCACCCAAGCCCAGAGTTCAGACCCACGACCGGACCAAAAAAAAAAAAAATTGACCTTGCATGCCTTCCTAGATTATTCATTTTTCCCTTTTGTGCCATTGCAAAAATTAGCATAGCCCTTAACTTTAATTCTTAACTACCATTGTAAAATAATTATTTACTTTTATTTCTTCCTACTGGGGTTTAAATTGCTAGAGAGCAGGAACTGATTACTATTTATTTCATTAAAACATATTGTCTGGCCGGGCACAGGTGGCTCACGCCTGTAATCCTAACTACTCAGGAAGCTGAGATCTGAGCATTTTTGTTCAGCCTGGGCGGGGAAATCCTTGAGACTCTTATCTCCAAAATGACCACCAGAAAACTGGAAGTGGCACCGTGGCTCAAGTGGTAGAGTGCTAGCCTTGAGCTGAAAAGCTGAGGGACAGTGCCCAGGCCCAGAGTTAAAGCCCTACGACTGCCACCTCCCCCCTCAAAAAAAAACACCAAAAAACATTTGTTATAGCAATAACAATACAGTAAAATTAATCAAATGCCTGATGAATTTTTACCAGTATATACAGATCTGTAATGTCTCTCTAGATCAACATACAGATATATTTCTGTATCTCCAGAGTCTAATAAAGACTACACAAATGTTTTCTGTTTAGACCCAAATAGTATTTCAGAACTTGATGGAGCCACACACCAAGTTGTAGCAGGACAGCTGCTGTAGAAAATATGTAAATCGATGTGTAGGGCTCTGTTCCAATAAAAATTTATTTACAAAAATAAGTTTTGGCTATCCTTGAGCAAAAATGCTCAGACCCTAGGTTCAAGCCCAAGGACCAGCACACAAGAAAATAATAGACAGCTACAGACATGTATATTTTAGCCATTTTGATCATATGTAGCTATGTGTCTTTTATTTTTTTATCGTTCTCATTTCTTTTTCTTCAAATACTTCTTTATTGAGATTACTTGACTACATGAATTTCATATTTATACTTAGCTAAAGCCACAAACACATTTTAATCTTTACAATGATAATCATCATCTTAATCTACAAAGCTTAGAACTCTACAAACTTTAACAGTAAAACTATTTCTTACAAATCGAGTGGTATGTATATCTCTTTCCTTTTACTTAGTATCAGCTGTTTCCTCTTTCTGTCATTTGTCTTTTAGAAATGACATTTATTTTAGTGATCCTGAAAACTGGACAGAGAGGTAGATGAGGCTGATGAAAGTCATCTTTCTCACAAATCTTTTTTGAGATAGAGATCTTGCAAGGCACTGCAGCTCTGGCATCCACTGTATAAAATTCAACGTGTGTATTCATAATAGTTTAAATTTACATACTGCTTTACATTTTATAAAAATGCATCCATATGTTTATTGTATGTGGAGAAATGTACCTCTAGGATCTGAGTCCTGATTTTGATTTTGTATATGGGTTGTGTGCTGTTTATTCTTTTCAGTGTACTTCTGTTTTGCCCTAAGTTTTCTTCTTTATTTCTGAACTGTGGTATTTGTAAATCATAGGATGCTTAATTTTGTGTTTTTTTAAAAAATAAATTATTTGGTATTGTTCTTACTAAAGAAAGCATTAAAAAAAAACCCAAATAGGTGTTGGGATGATTTGTCCTGAGGGACCACAGCCTAGTCTTCAGAATAGAAATTCAGTAAATGTTTGTTGGGTTATAGAAAATGACCTTGATCTCAGAAATCTTTTTCCCTTTCTCTTCATCCCTTCCTTTTTTCCTCCTTTCCTCCCCTCTTCCTTCTCCCTCCTCTTCCCTCTCCTTTTTTGCGCTCTTCCCCTCTCTCTTCCTCTCTCCCCTATCCCTTCTTCTTTCTCCCTTCTCATTTATTTAGTACTTGGCTCGGGGCTTGAACTCAGGGCCTGAGTGCTGTCCCTGAGATTTTTTGCTCAAGGCTAGTGCTCTACCACTTGAGCTACAACTCCACTTGCTTTTTTTTGGGGGGGAGGGTATGCTTAATTGAAGATAAGAGTCTCACAGATTTTCCTGCCTGGACTAGTTTCAAATCAGGATCCTCAGATCTCAGCCTCCTCAGTAGCTAAGATTACCATTATGATTCACCAGCATTTGACTGTTTTTTGTTTTGTAATTTTTTTTTGTTGTTGTTGGTTGTGGGGTTTGAACTCTGGGCCTGGGTGCTGTCCCTGAGCTCTTAAGCCCAAGGCTAGCCCTCTACCACTTGAGCCACAGAGCCTCTTCTGGTTTTCTGGAGATTAGAGTTTCATGGCCTTTCCTGACCGAGCTGACTTTGAATCGTGATCCTCAGATCTCAGCCTCCTGAGTAGCTAGGATTACGGACGTGAGCTACTGGCGCCCAGCTTGTTTTATAATTTTTAAAATTGTTATACAGTTCATGTACAGACTTCTTTTTTTGGTCAGTCATGGGGCTTGAACTCAGGGATGCGCTATGTCCCTGAGCTCTTTTGCTCAAAGCTAGTGCTATAGAGCCACATCTCCACTTCCAGTTTTCTGGCGGCTCATTGGAGATAAGAGTTTCCTAGATTTTCCTGTCCCAGCTGGCTTTGAACCTCCATCTTCATATCTCTACTTCCTAAGCAGCTAGGATTACAAATGCCTGGCTTTTTTTTTTTTTTTTTTTTTTGGGTCCAGTCGTGGGGCCTGAACTCTGGGCCTGGGCACTATCCCTCAGCTCTTCAGCTCAAGGCTAGCACTCTACCACTTGAGCCACAGTGCCACTTCTGGCTTTTTTTTTCTTTTTGCTTATGTGGTGCTGAGGAATCGAACCCAGGGCCTCAGGCATGCAAGGCAAGCGCTCTACCACTGAGCCACCTTCCCAGCCCCTGGCTTTTTTTTTTTAAGGTACCGTTGTGCCACATAACCTAGGATGCCTAGAACTCAGGATCCTCCTGCTTTTGCCTTCTGAGTGCTGGGATTGTAGGCATGACTGGAGAAACTCTTTTCTTAATTTTCCAGCTTGTATATCTAGGATAGTTTTGTAATTTTGAAGAGGTAAATTTCTGGAGTAAGCTACCTTTTGGCAAGTTATTTATGTTCCTAAAAGGATAAACATGTCGGGCTGGGAAGTTGGCTCAGTGGTAGAGCGCTTGCCTTGCATGCCTGAGGCCCTGGGTTCGATTCCTCAGCACCACATAAGCAAAAAGAAAAAAGCTGGAAGTGGCGCTGTGGCTCAAGTGGTAGAGTGCTAGCCTTGAGCTGAAGAGCTGAGGGACAGCGCCCAGGCCCAGAGTTCAGGCCCCACAACCAGACCAAAAAAAAAAAAAAGGATAAACATGTCACCTCCTGGTCTCAGGAACCTTAGGGTTCCATGAAATCAGTAGGGCAGTATGTTTGTGTGAATTCCCTGAGGCCATGGACTATTAGGTCTTATTAATTTTGTCCCTAGTGCCTAGCTAACATTGATAGACAATAATTCTTAGTAATTTTTTTCTTTTGGTACTAGATATTGAACCAAAGGCCTCCCAAAGGTTATGTTCCACAACACTTGGGTAGTGGAGGCTTTTTTTTTTTTTTTTGAGACAGGGTCTTACTATGTAGTCCAGGCTGGCCTCAAACTTACCATCCTCCTGACTCAGCCTCCGAAGTGCTAGGATTGCAGGTATGTGTCACCATAAATGACCAAAAGACTTTTTTTTTAAGTTAAAAAATTAGTGAAGTGTAGAGGGGGCTATTATTGGGACATGAAGAACCCACAGCTCTTCAAAATGGTTTACTTCTCCAACATAATTCCATGCTGATTGATTCTTTGACCTGACATTTGACAGGACATAAACCTGTTCAGTGAGTGAATGACCTTGAGTATAAATATTGAGCCAAAATAAACACCTGGTAGCCCAATGCTTCAGTGTTTGTATGTTTACTTTCATTTTTTTGTTTATTAGCAATATTAGCCCTTAACAATGTTATCAGGAAGCTTTGATACTTGTGTATGGTTGGTTAAAATCTGGATCAACATTTCTAAAAGAAAAGTAGTGATAATAAACACAGCTGGGTAGGTTGAATTCTTTGCCAGTAAATATACTTTATTTATAGACAAAATCCCTCAAAATACGAGGAGCTGTGGAGGATAAACTTAAGTGTGGATAATGGAGAAGTCTTGTTTTTTTTCTTAGTCAAGAATAGATAGTTAAACTCTGTCACTAAGCCTAAGTATTTTTTCCCCCCAATAGACAGCCTTTATCACAGTGCCTTTTTCTTACTAGGTTTTATGATTTGGGACTAAGTGTTTAGAAACTTGGGTTCTACACTGGGAAGCAGTGGCAGAAGAAAAGGAGTTTAAGGCTAGCCTGGGCTACATAGCAAGTATAAGGTCAGCCTAAACTACATAGCAAGTGACCTCTTTCTATCAAAAAAAAAAAAAAAAGCCCTGAAAACAATGACTAGGAATATAGCTCAGTGGTAGAATGCTTGACTACCACTATACTTAGCACCAAAACACCAAACCAAACCAAAACAAAACAAAAAACATTGAGCAAATGAAGCTCAGGGACAGTGCCCAGGCCCTGAGTTCAAGCCCTAGGACTGGCAAAAACAAAAAACATTCCCCCCCCCAAAGCCCCATTTGTCCTTAAGGACAAATTTAAACATATTTTAAACCAAGGAGGTGTTATATAAATATTATGTAAAAACTATTGTGTAATATGTATAATGAACCCTCATGTGTCTATGAGTCATCATCTACAGTATGTACTAATGACCAATCTTATCAGTTTTGTTTCATCTTGACTCTCCTACTTTATTGGATTATTATTATTGTTACTGGGGATGTGCTTTACCACTCTAGTCATGCCTCCAGCCCATCTTGGATTATTATTGTTATTATTATTATTATTTATTTTGTCAGTTGTGGGTCTTGAATTCTGGGCCTGGGTGCTATCCTTCAGCTCTTCAGCCCAAAGTAAGTACTATTCCACTTGAGCCAGTGTCACTCCAGTTTTCTGGTGGTTTATTGGAGATAAAAAAGGTCTCACAGATTTTGCTTGCCTGTGCTGGCTTTGAACCATGATCCTCAGAACTCAGCCTCCTGAGTAGCTAGGATTACAGGTGGGAGCCACCAGTACCTGGCTAAGCTAGCACTTTAAACCACAGCTCTATTCCAGCTTTTCAGTGTTTAATTAACGATTAAGAGTCTCATGGACTTTCCTGCCTTGTTGGGATCTGGCAGCCATCATCAGATCTCAGCCTGCTGAGTAGCTAGGATACAGGTGTGAACACAAGGTCTTGTGAGTGCTACTAAGCACTTTGCCACTGAACTATATCCTGGCCTTTAAATCTTAAACCTCTTTAAATTTATAGTTTTTCTTTCATTGCAGTTTTATTTTTTTTATTTTTTTGGGTCCGGTCGTGGGGCCTGAACTCTGGGCCTGGGTGCTGTCCCTCAGCTCTTCAGCTCAAGGCTAGTGCTCTACCACTTGAGCCACAGTGCCACTTCCGGCTTTTTTCTTTTTGCTTATGTGGTGCTGAGGAATCGAACCCAGGGCCTCAGGCATGCAAGGCAAGCGCTCTACCACTGAGCCACCTTCCCAGCCCCTCATTGCAATTTTATATTGAAGAAGCTGGTCATTTGTTTTGAAGATTTTCTAGATTTCTTGGTTTAGCTGATTATCTCTCCATGATGTCATTTAATTTAATATGTCCTCTGTCTTTTCTGTAAATTGGCAGTTGGATTTTAAGGCTTGATCAGATTTATATTTAATCTTTTTCTTCCTTCTTCCCCCCTTCTTCCTTCTCTCTCTTCTCCTTCCCTCCCATTTTTTAAAGAATGTCCAATCATATCTAATTTTCCTTTGTTTTGTGAAGATTGATGAATGAGCTAAGGTATTATCATCCTGATCTGTTAATTTAAGTATTTCCTATCAGCTCTTTTTTTTTTTAAAGGTATGATATTACCATACAGCTCAACTGGTCTCAAATTTGTGATTCTCCTGCCTCAGCCTCCTGAGTGCTGGGATTACAGGCTGGTATCACAACACCTAGCTTCCTATCAGCTTTTTTCTCCTGCCCCCTCAATGGCTTTAGGAGACTCAGTGTCCATTAGTAGGTGAAGGGTTACAGAGAACATGATGTGTGTGTGTGTGTGTGTGTGTGTGTGTGTGTGTATAGTGTCACATTTTTTGCTCAGTTGTGGAATTTAGGAAAAATAAAAAAAAGGCATGAAAGTAAAAGGAGGATTAATTGGGAGGTGGAAGGAAAGGAAAATGGGAAATAAGAGTAATGGAAAGGGTAAAAATGATCAAGGTATGTATGGAAATGCCATGATGACATCTCTCACTTTGTGTAGTAGCATATGCTATAAAATACTGTGTAGCATGAAAAAATAAATTTGTGAAAACTATTGTCTCAGAAACCAGGAACTATGAAATAGAAACAGAGACAGTGGCTAACTTGTTAAACTTTTTAAACCTTGGTTTATTTCCTCATGTGTGTTGTTTTTGGCCTTCATTCTTTCCCAATCAAACAGTTAAACCCTTGCAACAGAAAGAGCCCACGTGTGTTACCTTTTGAAAGTGGATGTCATCTCACTTTAGAGCCAGGCTTGGGAAAGGGAGTAGGAATTACACTTTAATGAGCAAAGGAAGTGGTTAAGTCCCTAGGGCCTATATAGCCAGAAGAGACTGAAAAGTGACCTTGGGAGCAACTAAATTTAGATACTGTTAGCTGAGCATTGCTGGACTATTCTTTCTCTCTCTCTCTCTCTCTCTCTCTCTCTCTCTCTCTCTGTGTCAATACTTGGGTCTGAACTCAGGGCATTGAGCTTGCTTGCTGACATTCTACCACATGAACCATGCATCCAGCTTGTCTTTTTGCTGGTTATATTGGAGATGGAGTGTCTTAGACTTTTCTTTCAGTTTTCTGAGTAGGATTACAGATGTGAGCCTCTGGCTGGTACCTGGCTTCAGACCCTATTCTTTACTCAATATTCCACACCCTAAGATGGCTCCCTCCTCTGTCCAAAGGTACTAGCATCAGTTGTGTCAAACCTGACATGTCCCAGGTCCAGGTTCAGGTAGAGATGAGTTTTAATGGCTTGCTAGGAATCTTGAGTAGGTAATCTTAGGTAAAGGAGTGAAGGGCTCCCAGTTTTCACTCTGTTCTAAGGAAGAGCAAGGGCATGGACTTCTTAGCAATAGATTTGGGTGATACTTGGCCAGCAGTGCCTTATGTCACTCTGGCCAAGAGGAGAGCTTCTGTGGAGCACTTAGTGTTCCCTAGCATTTGTAGAGGTCATGGACAGGCAGGGCAAGAGAGCAAGGCCTTAATTAGCTAGGGACTCCTGGAACAAAGCCTCTTGGCAGTGTCATTCCTCAGCTACTTTGTGGGACTGGCTCCTCCTCTTGAAGTGACAGTGCAAATATACCCTCCTTTTATATCTTTTAGATCTCTGAGAGTTAAGTCTTTTTCTTGGAGCTTTAAAATTCTCTGCATGGTGGTTTAGGACTGATTTTATAAACCAGAAAGGTAGCATGATAGCACTACTTAGCCACTCTGGAAAGTTTAATTTGCTCTGAGGTAACAGTTCTATGAGTTGCAGATGAGGATGTTGAAGGTCAGAAGAAGTTCTTAAACTGAGATTATTGATAATTAGACTCTGGATTTTCAGACCAGTGCTCATTCTGCCAGCATATGTAGAAAGGGAAAGAAGGATGATACATGAAATTGAGCAATTTTTACATGTGAGGCCCTATGTAAAGTGCTTAACTTAGTATTTTTTTCTGTGTTGGGATTGAATTCAGAACCTTGCACATGCCAGGCAAATATTCTACCACTAAGCAGCAACCTTCCTAACCTTTAGCTTATTTTTTTCTTTAATCACTGTATGGTCAAATATTTAATCTCCATTTTAGTGATAGGGACACTGAGTCTCAGAATGATTAAGTCACTTTCCCAAGATATAAAACTATGACATAGCTGAACCTGAATTCCAATCTCAGTCTTTGTTTTTTTTTGGCCTGTCCTGGAGCTTGAACTTCTTTTGCTCAAGGCTAGCACTCTATCATCTGAGCCACAGTGCCACTTTGGGCTTTTTCTGTTTATGTGGTATTGAGGAATCGAACCCAGGACTTCATGCATGCTAGGCAAGCATTCTACCACTAAGCCACCTTCCTAGCCCCCTTTTTTGCTTTTAAAACTTAAAACCGATTTTTTTGGTGGCACTAGAGTTTGTACTTAGGACCTCATGCTGAGCCATGCCTCCAGCCCTGAACCTGGGAGTGTTCAATGTGATAAGGAAAGGTATGCAAGATTACCTCCATTTTTTTTTGATCATGGGATTAAAAAAAATCTTCAAAAAAAATCCCCACAATACCCTACTAATTGACATTTGATAAGTCAACAGTGATCCATGGAACCCAGTTAGGCAATGAGTACATTGTGGGCCCTGTGTTTTGTTAGCAGGGTTTGGAGAAGCATATGGCAAGCTGTCTTTTGCCTGGTAAGGTGCCTTCGGGGATTCCCTTCTTTTCCAAGACTCGGTTTTGAAGTTGGAGGTCGTGGTTAATCCAACAGCCCTTCCTTATGTTTCAGACTCAATAGCGGGTTCTTTAGCTAATATCATCCATAATTGGTTTGAGTCTGGAAGTGAAGAAAGTGTCCTACCTCAAGGAAACAATACTAAGTTCAACCAGAGGTGTGTCTCCAAAGTTTTGGGAGCTTGCATTTACCATTTTAGTTTGCTCTGAGTGAAATATTTCTATTTTCTGAATCCTGATTTTCTTGTAGAAAGATGAAGAGACTAATTACATTTAATAAATACTTATTAAACATTTACTATGATCTAGTCCCTCTTCTATGGTAATGAGGATATAGTGACAGAAGACATAACTTCTTTATGGGATTAAATCTAATAGTGATGATTGAATGGTATGCAGGTGGAAATGCATGCTAAAGATTAAGACTTTAAGCCGGGCACCAGTAGCCCTTGCCTGTAATCCTAGCTAATCAGGAGGCTGAAGATCTTGGTTCAAAACCAGCCCGGGCAGGAAAGTCCATGAGACTTTTTTTTTTTTTGGTCCGGTCGTGGGGCCTGAACTCTGGGCCTGGGCACTGTCCCTCAGCTCTTCAGCTCAAGGCTAGCGCTCTACCACTTGAGCCACAGCGCCACTTCCGGCTTTTTGCTTTTTGCTTACGTGGTGCTGAGGAATTGAACCCAGGACCTCAGGCATGCAAGGCAAGCGCTCTACCACTGAGCCACCTTCCCAGCCCCATGAGACTCTTATCTCCAATAAACCACTAGAAAACCATAAGTGATGCTGTGGCACAAGAGGTAGAGTGCTCACCTTGAGCTAAAGAGTGAAGGATAGCGCCCAGGCCCAGAGTTCAAGCCCCATGACCAAAAAAAAAAAAAAAAAAGATTAAGACTTTAATACTTAAAGGACAGCAGAGACTTATATGAGTCACTGTAGACTTCCTGGTGATGGTGTCACTTAACTAGTTCCTACAGTCTGTTCAATGTTTTTATACTGCAGAAGCTCAGGGAGACAGTTGCATAGTGAACTTGACCTGGGCGCAGGTAGTAGAGAGCTTAGAGAACAGACTCCTCAGGAGAAGATGGTGTTCTGCTTACTGCTTTTAGGCATGCCATCATATGTGGGATATTATTGAAGGAGATAGTTCTTGGTTAGCTGAAGATAGTGTTGCCAGAGAGGGAATTTACAGCTAACAAGGAGGGAGGAGCTGAGTGGATAGCAAACGTTGTGGGATGTTGTGGGTAGAGGCAAAGGTTTATAAAAGAAATCAGAACTTACAAGGACTGTGAGCTTGTGGATTGTATAATGAGGCATAGGAAAGGCAATAATTCTCTTTCCAGAGTATGAATAACAGAGGGTCTTGAAACATGAACAGCTTTACAATATAATTTACTAAGTTCTTATTATATATCAAGGATAATTCTTAGCATTTTAATGGTAAATTTAATCTTTATTATTAGATTATTTGGTATTACATTATTAATCTTTATACCAGCCATTGAAGGTAGGTACTATTATTTCATTGTTTTATACATGAAAAAAACTGAGGTCCAGACAGTTTAACTTGCTTAAATTCATATGGTTAGTAGATGATAGAGTTGGAATTCAAGCCTAGGTGATACATTTTTAGAGTCTCAGAGTTTTTGCTTTTAATCTCAGTTATACAGTTTTAGGCAATGAGAAGTCGTCATAGATTTCTGCCTAGTATAGTAATTTGTTGTAAATATTGAGATACGGGCCACTATCCTAAGGGATGAATTGAAGGCAAGATAAGCCACAGGCTGTTGTATTTATCATCCAACTGCTTTTGAAGGTGTATAAATGTCTTAAAGTTATTTCAGAAATTGGTTCCTGAGATGTAGCTGGCAGCGTCTTTCCAGTACTCGGCTAATTTCAGAAATTATTTTCCAAAGAATTTTAACCTTTTTTTTCAAATGGGCATGTTTAAAATCAGTGTCTAGCAATCTCACTTGGCTTGTTTGTTCACAGCCAGTGTTCTACCACTTGAGCTATACTTTCAGTCCAGCTCTTTTTGCTGGTTAGTTGGAGATAGACTCTCTTGGATTGCCCTCCCCAGACTGGCTTCAAACTGTTTCAAGAGCTCAGACTCGTGAGTAGCTAGGATTGTAGGCTTTATTCGAAGTCCCAACAATATTTTTAATCTTAAGGAAATTCTCTGTCTCACAGGTGGTTCTTGGCTGAAGGACAGTGGGATTTTAGTTAGGAATAACTCTCTGAGTCCGTGTAGCATCTGGGAGCATTTGCAAGAGGGGAAGTAGAACCTATTGAGACTTTCTGTTGCCTAGAGTTTGCTATCCCTGTACTGGAAGTACATAGGACGTTCATGTAATATAGTGTCACAAATGCTATAATAGAGGAAAATGAGAAAAATCAGAGAAAAAGGAAGTGGGGGTCTAAATACTAATCAAGACAGAGTTAGGGAAGAGCTGGGAGTGGGGGTTAGGTTCATGCCTATAATCCCAGCTACTTGGGGGGTGAAGGCAAGAGGATCTTGAGTTTGAGGCCAAATTAGTTTGAGTGAGTCCCTTTCTCAAAACCAAAACACAAAGGACTTGAGGTATAGCTTAAGTGGAAGAATACTTGTGTAGCAAGCAAAAGCCCTGGGAATGTGTATGTTAGACAAGGCGTCAAAGCTATATCTTAAGGGTGATCATAAGCATACTGGGCAGAGAGGGCCAAAGAAGTAGGGGAATTCTGAGGATGTGAATATAGAAAAACATGGCCTTTTGGGGGAATGGTAAGTGGTTCCTTGAGCCAGAGTCAAGGTGCTTAGAGCAGCAGTAGATGAACCTGGATGTGTAGAGAGTGTCAGATCCTGAATGGCTTTGTATTTTATGCCAAAAAAAAACTTAACAATTTTTACTGGAGTTGAACTTTACTATAGATAACTTAAAGATGACATGGCAAGTAGGGTTCTTTTAAAAAGATATCCCTTATACTTGTTCTTCGGGTAGAAAGATTAAAAGTAAGTAGAAACAGGGAAGCCAGTTGGAACACTGAACACTGTTGCAGTAGCGAATGATAATGAAACTAAGGCAGTAGTCATGACAAGTAAATTAATTGTAGGACTGGATGATGAAGAGGTAGTATGACTATGACTGTGATACTATTAACACATGGAATATGACAAGGGAGAGAAAGAGAAGAGAGTTAGAGATACAGCTTATTAGAGTTTTATAGGTAATGTTTCTGAAATACTTGCAAGTAACAATCAGAGAAAACATCTGCTACTTGGGGGAGGAATATGGATATAGGAATGGGGCATGTAAGTGATAGTGGAAACCATAGAAGTAGATGAGATAATCTGAGTAAAATTTATAAGAAAGGAACAAGCGCAGGATGTGGATAGAGCACAAGGAACTTTGATGTGATTAGACAGAAAAGTTAGGGAGTCTAAGGAGGAACAATCAGAGAGGCAGAGCAAGTACTTCCTGGGAAGCTAGAAATGAGGAGCATTTCTGAAAGAGAACAATAGTGTCTCTTGCAGCAAAGAACAAATAGGGTGAGCTTTGAGATGAGGATACTGAGTCATTGGTAACTTTACTGATAAGAGCTTTTGTGGAGGGGTGGGGACGGAAATGACAATGCTGTGGCTTAGGGAGTATGAAGCGAGAATATAAAGGCACCTAGAGACTTCTCATTTGAGAGGAACAGGGGTAGGAGAAGAAGAAAGAAAGGGGTTAGTGGCTTGCACTATCATGTATATGCCATCATTCCTTCCCCAAGTAGCAGATGTTTTCACTGACGTCACTCATAAGCATCTCAGAAACATCAACTTTCCCAAAACATTTTGAAGCAGGGGAAGGTTTAAAGGTTTTATTTTTTCAAAGTTGGGAGACTGGAATGGAGACCTGCTCTGATAAAGATTCAAAGGAGGAGAGACTGAAACATACAGCCAGTGAAGATTCTATTGCTCTCAGGATACTGTATATAATGGTGGGAACATTATACATAGCCCTAAACAGTGCTGCTCTCAGAAGTCTGCTGTGGCTAGGGTGTGGGCAGATTGGGGAAACCTTGTCTTTAATAATAAGTCATCACAGCAGCATTTATTGGTGCTTTGCCTCTACATGCCAGACGTTTCTCTAATGTTTACTACAATTTCCAAGAAGTAAGCATTGTCACCATTTTTCCAGGTGCAAAAACAGATGAGTTAAGAAACATATAGCTAGATAGTCCCCCTCCTCAGGGTACTGAAACTCCTTTTTCTTTTACTCTCCACCATCTGACATTTTTTTAAAGCCTTTATGCTTAGTAAATATTTACTGAATAAATGAAGAAATAGAATGAAAACCTACTCTAAGTAGGCCAGGTATATTTGTCAATGATTTATATATGTATTTACTTTTCTTCAGAGGATCCCTGCAGAATACTACTGCTATTCCCATTTTACAAATAGGGAAAGTTATTTGCCCAAGATTGCATGACTAGAAAGTTGTAAAACCTATGTCTCTTCTGTTTAATACACTGCCAAGTTAAAATAAAATGTTATTGAGGGATGGCATCTCAAAATTATTGCTCTGCTTTCCACAGGCCTACAAACCCAAGGAAAGCCGAAGTCTAAATGCCCTAAATTGGACCGTGCTCATTTATTTTACACACTGCTTCCTCTGACTCTGCTACATCTAGAAGCTATAGGCCTTTTGTGTTAGACCTTCCTGTGCACCATTAGACACATTTGAATTGTATACCCAGGAAGCCAGCAGAGTTTGATTAGTTAGAAGTTTTTTATTTTCCCCAAAGGAGACCGCTTTTGCCTGCTTTGGAAAGATACTCAAATTACTTTGGGCCAATTGCTTCATGTCACTTTTTTTCTTTTCTGTGTATTATCAGCCAAGACCAGAGTGTGTAATATCCGTAGGGGTTGCTGGTGTATGACTTTCTCAATGATATAATGTTTGGGGTGGTCAAGATAAAACAAGCAGGTGCTGGTGGCTCAGGCTTGTAATCCCAGCTACTCAGGAGGCTGAGATTTGAGGATTGCAGGTCAAAGCCAGCCTGGATAGGAAAGTCAGTGAGACTCTTATCTCCAATTAACCACCAGAAAACCAGAAGTGGAGCTATGGCTCATGGAGCACTATCCTTGAGCAAAAGAAACTAAGGGAGGGCCAGCACTCAGGCACAGAGTTCAAGCCCCAGGACAGGCAAAATAAATAAAGGCATTTGGGGTGACAACATCATCACCAGGGTAAGAGGGGAAAAAAATAGCATGTTTGGTCAGCTATGAGTAAGAAGAGAAACATAATGAAAGGAAAGAATGTGAGAGTAGCATGTTTGAGAGATGAGGACAGGGAAATAAGCACTTGCCAGATGATAGAGAGCCCTGTAGGTCTTGTTAAGAATTTGAGAATTTATTCTTTGGGCAATGCAGAAACATTGAAAAGTATTAAATACATATATATGTATATGTATACACACACATATATGTTGGCTTTTGGTCACAATGATATGAGTTCCTTGGGAAGCTGACATCAGGAAAAGCTAGAAAAGGTATGGTAGTCTAGGACTAGGAAGATGCTTGCAAAAAAACAGAATATCAGGCCTATTAGTCTTAGTAGAGATATCTGGGAGTGGAATAAAATCGGTTACCTGTGAAAATAACAGAGGCTTTCCTAGGTCCTTGTCAAAAACTAAGAACTTCTATCCTGGCATCATGGTATATCTATAGTCATAGCTACTGGGGAGGCAGAAATGGGAGAGTCAGTTGAGTACAGGAATTTGAGATCAACCTGGGTGATACAGTGAGTTCCTCTCTAAAAAATGCTTCCAAACAAAAATCTGAGAACCTTAGTGCATGCACAATATTGTTCACATTAAAATAGTTATTATTTGTTATCTGAATTTCACTTCAATAAAAAACACTGGAAACAAAAACTAAGGGCCTCATCCTTCTTGAGTCTTTGTAGGAGTGGCTTATCCGTGGTGGCATTGGTCAGCTAAAGACAGGAATAGCAGCAGAGAAGCTAGTCCAAGCTATGTCTTCTTGTCTATCCTTCCAATTGGCTGCTAGAGTCATCTTTCTAACAAATTAGTCTAACGGTAGCCCACTTCTACTCAGAAGTTTCAGTTGCTTTCCCATTCCCAGAGACTATAGAATCCAAGCTCCTTGTTCTGTGTTCATTACATTTTATGTTTTGGGTTCTATATACTGTCTTTTAAACTAAATATTCTCTGCTTTTGTTCATGCTTTCTTTCCATTTTGCTAGGAATGTCTTAAATTCTTTATCTCATAACACTCAGCTTCAGTGTTGCCACTCTTCAAAGTTTTCAAAAGCAGGCAGCCAGTTCCCATTTACTTTATATGTCTGTTAGTTATCTTGCTGCATTGTGGTTGCTGTGTATGATTGCCATACAAGATTGGAAGTGTATGGGGCTGGGAAGGTGGCTCAGTGGTAGAGCGCTTGCCTTGCATGCCTGAGGCCCTGGGTTCGATTCCTCAGCACCACATAAGC
>NW_012267238.1:1569325-1570057 GCF_000151885.1 Dipodomys ordii | reverse complement strand
CAATGCTTGGTAAGAAATGTATGCATTATCCTGCCCATGTAATTGTAACCCCTCTGTACAGTATCTTCACAAATAAAATAAAATAATAAAAAAAAATGTGGTGTCTTTGCTAGAGCAGGTTATAATGTGGTATGTGGCCATTGACTTGGTGATTGCCGTCTTGTCTCAGTTGGAAAAAAAAAGATAAAAAAGAGTTTTATTTTTTCCTTCCTGTCTTCTTCCTGCCCTGCAGTTGCCTTCCAGTTTCCTATTCTTTCCCTTTTTGTTTTATTTTAAGACAGGATCTTTCTGTATAGACCAGGCTGGCCTGGAAGTCAGTCATTCATATCCCAGGCTGACCTGAAACTTATGATTCTCTTGCCTCTGCTTTCTGAGTGTTGGAATTGTGGGTGTGTGCTACCATGCCCAGCTTTATGATAGTTTCCTAGCTATATGATATATGTATAAGCTAGATATAGTCTTTCTCTTTTTGTTGTTATTGTTATTATTATCATTACTATTATGCTGGTCCTGGGACTTGAACTCAGGCTCTGGACACTGTCTCTAAGGTTTTTGCTCAAGGCTATCGCTGTACCCCCTGAGCCACAGCTCTAATTCTGTCTTTTTAATGGTTTTAGTTGGAGATAAGAGTGTCTTGGACTTTTCCTCCCCAGGCTGGCTTCAAACCACAATCCTCAGATCTCAGCTTCCTGAGTTGTTTGGATTACAAGCGTGAGCCATCAAATAAAAACA
>NW_012267238.1:1562939-1569275 GCF_000151885.1 Dipodomys ordii | reverse complement strand
AAAAAAAAAGATTGGAAGTTTTTGGAAGAGAGTAACTCTTGCAGAGATAGAGACAACTCTGTCTGTCTGCCTGTCTTTACACAGAGATTTTATGTCTATGATAATTAATATCAAGTAAAAAGGCTATTTTGCTTTTGGTCAGTATTGTGAGAGAAAGTGTACCTTTTTCCTCCCTCCCTTCTTCCTTTCTATCCTCCCTCCTTCTTTATCTCTTTCCCTTTCACCCTCTTTTCCTTGTTACCTTCCTTCCTTGTTTGTTTGTTTATTTGAGGTGAGTGTGAAAGATTCTTTGCAAATATTAACTCATTTTTTTCCTTAGGAATAGAACACCTGAGTATGATCAGAACACATAGCTGCCCTGCCTCCCTTGCTCTACTGAATTATGGTTACATGTCTAACTAGTGGAATCCGAGTAGAAGTTGTTATGTAGGGTATGTCATTATAAAGAATACACAGTGCTTCCCTTACCCCCTTTTCCCTTCCTTCTGGCTGGGAGATGGTGAGAACTACAGCATGGTTTGTTTGGTTTTTTTTTTGGTCCCAGAAATGAAAACTTAATGTTGAGCAAGGTAGGCAAAGTTCACTCAGCCTCAGGCTACTCAGCACCAAGCTGTTTTATTTGCCAGTCCTAGGGCTTGAAATATGGGTCTGGGCACTGTCCCTGAGCTTCTTTGGGCCCAAGGTTAGCTCTACCACTTGAGCTACAGCTCAACTTCCAGCTTTTCCTAAATAGTTTATTAGAGATCAGAGTTTCATGGATTTTACAGCTTGGGCTAGTTTTGAACCATGATCCTCAGATCTCAGTCTCCTAAGTAGTTAGCCACTGGCACCTGATTGGCACCAAACTATTATATCTATTTGGTTTAATCTAGTATATTTAAGAGTTTCTTTATAATGAAAGTTTTACCTCTATCCCTACCAGTATGCCTGAGGCATTAGATCACTTTACTATCAAGGTGCTTTTTTTTTTTTTTTTGATCGGTTGTGGGGCTTGAACTCTGGGCTTGGGCACTGTCCCTGAGTTCTTCAGCTCAAGGCACTCTGCCACTTGAGCCACATTGTCACTTCTAGTTGTTGGTGGTTAATTGGAGATAAGAGTCTCACAGGCTTTCCTGCCTAGTCTGGCTTTGAACTGTGATCCTCAGATCTCAGCCTCCTGAGTAACTAGGATTACAGACATGAGCCACCAGTGACCAGCTTCAAGTTGGTTTTTATTGCTGCTGTTCTTAGGTATCAGTCAGTTCAACTGCTTACTGGGTTCCTTAGCCATAATTCCTAATGCTAAGACAATTCCTTGAATGCCCTTATATACTAAAATAATTATCGAGCAGGACGCTGGTGGCTAATGCTAGCTACTCAGAGATCTAAGGATTGTGGTTTAAAGTCAGCCCAGGTAGAAAAGTTCATAAGACTCTCTATTTCGAATTAACCACCAAAAAGTGGGACTGGAACTATGGATCAGGTAGTAGAGCATTAACCTTGAACATAAAAGCTCAGGGATAGCGTCTGGGCCCTGAATTAAAACCTAAGGACTGACACATATACACACCCTCACTCTCTGTCTGTCTGTCTGTCTGTCTGTCTGTGTCTCTCTCTCATACACACACAATATTATTGGGGTTATACTTCATTTAATATAAAAGTAGCCATTTAAAATTGAACAAATTTGGTTGTACCTAGTACACAAAAACTCCAAAGCAGTTTCTCCCCCATTTTCTTTTTCTTTCTTTCTTTTTTTTGGGTCAGTTGTGGGACTTGAACTCTGGGCCTGGGTGCTGTCTTCAGTTCAAGGCTGGCGCTCTACCACTTGAGCCACAGTGCCACTTCTGGCTTTTTTCTTTTTTGCTTATGTGGTGCTGAGCAATCGAACCCAGGGCCTGGAGCATGCAAGGCAAGCGCTCTACCACTGAGCCACCTTCCCAGCCCTCCCCCACTTTCTTATGCCCTAGCAACTACTTCTGAGTGTTTCGTATCAGTAAGTTTGTACCTTTTGTGACTGTTTACTTTACTTTAGAATAGTACTTTGGAGGTTCATCTACAAATGTATCAATACTTCATTCCTTTTGAAAATACTTTTTGGTGATTGAATATGTCTGCCATTTTAATCATTAGTAGATATACACAATGTAATGATGCTATTTATATTTATAATGTTGTGCAATTATTACTGTTTCCAAAACTTTCATCATCCCAAACAGAAACTCTGTACCCATTAAGCAATGACTCCCCATTTCCTCCCTGCCAAGCCATTGTTAACCTGTAATCTATTTTCTATCTCCATGAATTTATCTATTCTAGATATTTGTAGAAGTGGACTCACATAATATTTGGCCTTTTAGGTTTGGTTTATTTCATTTAGTATTTAGCACGTGTTTTCAGTTCTTTTGAGTCTATACCTAGGAACTGTGAAGTCATATGGTAATCAAGTTTTTGAGGGACCAACAGACTCTTCCATAGTGGCTGTACTGATCTGCATTCTCATCAACAAAGTATCAGAGTTACAGTTTTCTCACATTTCTCACCAAATTTGGTGTTTCTTTTTGTTTTTATTTTTAATTATAGCCATCCTATTGGGTGATTAATGGTACTTCATTGTGGTTTGATTTGTACTCCTTATGACTAATGACTTTGATTATATTTCCATTTGCTAGTTGGCTATTCATATCTTTGGAGAAGTTATACAAATGCCTTCAGTATTATCAGATACTTTGTTTAAAATTAGGCTATTTAAATTTTTGTTAAGTTGCTAATTTTTTTTCCAGTCCTGAGGTTGAACTCCAGGCCTGGGCACTGTCCCTGTGCTGCTTTTGCTCAAGGCTAGCACTCTACCATTTGAGCCACAGTGCCACTTCCAGCCTTTTCTGTTTATGTGGTATGGAGTAACTGAACCCAGGGCTTCATGTATGCTAGGCAAGCACTCTACTACTAAGCGGTATTACCAGCCCTGAGTCTATCTATCTATCTATCTCTATCTGCTTATATATTTTGCATATTAGACCATTTTCATGTATATGATTTGCAAATATTCTTTCCTATGGTTGACCTTTTACTTTCTTGATAATTTCCTTTAATGAATAGTAGTGTGTTACTTATTTACTTTTTTTTTTTGTTTTTTGGAGATAGGTTCTCACAATGTAGCCTAGGGCTAGCTAGCACTTGCTATATAGCCTAGACTGGCCTGGAATTCACAGTCCTCCTGTTTCACCTTATAGATGCTAAGATAATAGGCATGTTCCACTATGTCCAGTTATTCTTAAGACTTGTTTTCTTCTAACACTTTTTATGGTTTTAAATACAGCCTCTTACCCCAACCCCTCCAGTCCCTTGCAATATTGACATATTGGGGCCTGAAGTTGGGGCCTAGAGCTTTTGCTAAGGTTTTTTTTTTTTTTCTTTCAGAGGTGGCGGGAGGGGGGTGAGGTGGGGGGCTAGGGCTTGATTTCAGGATTTGGGTACTGTCCCTGAGCTTTTTTTTTTTTTTGCTCAAGGCTAGTGTTCTGCCACTTGAGCTACAGCTCCACTTCTAGCTTTTTTAGTGGTTAATTGGAGATAAGAGTTTGTTTCATGGACTGCCTGGGCTGGCTTAAAGCCATGATCCTCAGATCTCAATTTCCTGAGTAGCTAGGATTGTAGGCATGATCCACTGGTGCCAAGCAGGTAGATCTATTTTTAGATCATAATGGTAGGTTCTTTCTGCTTGCCTATCCTTCCTTCCTTCCTTCCTTCCTTCCTTCCTTACTTCCTTCCTTCCTTCCTTCCTTCCTTCCTTCCTTCCCTTCTTTTCTTCTGTCCTTCCTTTTCTTCTTTCCTCTCCCTCCCTTTCCTTCCTTTCCTTCATTCGTTTCCCTCCCTCCCTCCCTTCCTTTTCCTTCCTCCCTCCCTTTTCCTCCCTCCCTCCCTCCTTCCTTCCTTCCTTCCTTTTCCTCTCTCCCTCCCCTTCCTTTTTCCTTCCCTCCCTCCCTTCCTCCCTCCTTCCCTTCCTTCCTCCCTTCATTCCACATGTTCATCCATGTATCCATGTAATGTAAAAGATATAACAGATTTGAAAATTTCTTGTACTGGGTAATTGAAAGAGACAAAGGTGGTAATTCTACTACTGTTGAGAGCTGATACCTCTTTTCTCACCATTTTGAATATGATTTTGGCCTTAGCCATGTGCCCACCCCAAAGTAATCTCTGTGGTTGGAGAATCAAGTCTACATTGGCTAACAGAATTATGTCCTACTCATGTTAACCTGGGGAGGCTTTTCTGAAACCATGTGGAATGAGAGTAGGGAAGGGATAGTTTCCTATGGGAAGAAGATCAAGATGTACTTGCTGAAAGAGGGATGGGAAATGGGGAAATTGTCAACAAAATTTATAGATGTCTACTATCTTACTATTTACTTGAGACATTTTTATTAATTAAAAAATGTGTTCCGAATATTTAAAACTCAACAAAAGTACAGCTGCTCTACTTGAAAAAGTAGATATTACCCAGAAACCTGTTAGGGGGTCTGAGGAGTTTGCAGAGCATAATTTGAAAATTGCTGGACAGTTTACCCAGTGAGTATTTGCGTGAGGTGAGATAGTGTCTGAATCTTTTCTTCTATCTCTCTGGCCTTTGTAATAGAGATGGTCTTTTCTTTCTGATCAGAGAAAGGGAGGGAACTAGCAGAGCCAACTACTGTCTTGGATTGAAGGTAGTAAGGAACTTTTTATCCTTTAGTCTTGATCCCAAATTGTATGTTTTTGTTTTAAGAAGCTATAAGTAGTCTACTTTAAATAGAAACTCAAAGAGAACAGGAAGAAATTATTTTACAATATATTGCCTAATGTGAGTGATGAAATGTGCTTCTATCTTAAGTGTTTGGCAAGGTTTAATGCTATGTGTGCTATCAGTTATGATAAACTGAGTGAGGTCAAAGCTACCTGCATACCAGCCAGAGCATCAAATAGTGAACAACTAACTATTCAGTATTTTTTTTAGATAAAATTAACATAGCATAAAGTTTTTATTATTTGGTGTATGTAATTTGTAATCTTTTTTCTTTTTCTTTTCTTTTTTTTGCAGGGGGTGGGCAGGGTCTTTCTGTTACAGCTTAGCTGGGCCTCAAGCTTGAGGTTCTCTTGTCTCAACCTGCTGAGTGCTGGAATTACAGGTATATACTACCATGTTAGGCCTAATTCAGTGGTTTATAAAACAACTTCACACAACCATTATTACTGTCTAATTCTAGATCATTTTTATCATTCCAAAAAGAAACTCTATACTCATTAAAGCAGTCATTCCCCATTTACTAGCTCCTGGAAACCATTAATCTACTTTCTACCTCTATGAATTTGCTTATTCTGGGCATTTCATATAAGCAGGATCATGTCTGGTTTTGTTCATTTAATATAGTGTTAATATATATTTATCTTGTTACTGTGTTTATGACACTGTTAACAAGATTATCCCCTAGACCTACCAAGTGGTCATTTTCCCTATCCTCAAGTGTGTAATTGGAACTGACAACCTCAGCAGTTAGAGCAGCATCCACATCAGGTCCTTGGCTTACTGAGTAGCTATCATAGTAGAGAAGGCCAACTAGAAGCCTTTGAAAAATTCCTTTCTGCTTCTTGGTTAAAGCAGTGAATTAGGGCTGGGGTGATGGAGGGGTTTAAGAGGCAGAGTGCTTGCCTAGTAAATGTCAGGACCTGAGTTCAAACCCTAGTACTGCCAAAATAGTGAATTAAAATCAATATAATGGCTTGGCACCAGTGGCTCACAACTCCAATCCTAGTTCCTCAGGAGGCTAAGATCTGAGGATCACAATTTCAATCCAGCCCAGCAGGAAAGTCCACGAGACTCTTTATCTCCAATTAATCACCCCCAAACCAGAAGTAGCATTGTGGCTCAACTGGTAGAGTGCCAGCCTTGAACAAATAAGCTAAGGAATAGCACTCAGGCTCTGAACACACCAGAACACACACACACACACACACACACACACACACACACACAAAATCATTGTCATCTTCTGTCAGAGATTAGTGTTACTCTAAGGATACTTTAAGGATTCAAGATGGTGAATCCTTATTATGTCTTCACTTAATCAATTAGTTTTCATCCGGAAAAGGTGGATTGATCCAGGAGAATGACGAGACTACCGCAGGTTTTAACTTAGTAGCTGCATTGTGACTTCTGTAAAAAATGTGGTGTCTCCACAATCAAACAGGATTCATTTCAGGGATGCAAAGCTGGTTCAATATATGCAAATCAATTAATATTATTCATCACATCAACAGGAGCAAGAATAAGAACCACATGGTTATCTCAATAGATGCAGAAAAAGCATTCGACAAGATCCAACA
>NW_012267238.1:1539339-1559879 GCF_000151885.1 Dipodomys ordii | reverse complement strand
TCAGGGCCTGGGCACTGTCCCTGAGCTGCTTTTGTTCAAGGCTAGCACTCTATCACTTGAGCCACAGTGCCACTTCTGGGTTTTTCTGTTTATGTGGTACTGAGGAATCTAACCCTGGCTTAATGCATGCTAGGCAAGCATTCTACCACTAAGCAACATTCCCAGCCGTCTTTAAGTTTTGTTTTTTTTTTTTTTTTACCAAGTTTTCCAGGAGGTTGTTTGTTTGTTTCTTTTTTTGATAATTTTTATTTTTATTGTTATAAAGGTCATGTACAGAGGGCCTACAGCCACATAAGTCAGGTAATATACATTTCTTTTTGAACTAGTGATCCTCCTGCCTCATACTCCTCGTTGATTACAGGCGTGTGCCATCACAGCCAATGTACATTTTTTTTGAACGTACATTTTTTTTCCTTTCTTCTCCCCCAGTTTTTTCTTCCCATTCCCACCCACAAGTTGTATAGTTCATTTTCAACATGGTGTCTAGTGAGTATCATGCTGCATTTGTTAACCCTTTGTCCCTCCATTTCAGTGTGGTTATTTCTTAACATGTTTTCTATGCATTCTGGGCCATATATGCATTGTGAACATTTTAGTTTATAAATTTATTCTTTAATGTTTAGACATTTTTTTTGCATCCTATTCAGGAAACTTTTACCCAATTCAAGATCATAAAACTGTTCTAATTTAAAAAGTTTTTAGCCATTATTATTTCATCTTTCACATTAGATCTGAAGTCTAATGTGAAGTTTAGTGTGTGTGTGTGTGTGTGTGTGTGTGTTTATTGGGATAAAAGTCAAGGTACTTCACTGTGTTGATGTTCTGTTGATTCAACACCATTTATTGAAAACACCATTCTTTTCTTTCTGTACTGTAATGTCTCCTTTTTCAAACCAGAGGATAATATATGTAGGTTTATTTTTGGACTATTTTATTCTATTGGTAATTTTAAAAAATTCGGCACCACTACCACATTATACACATTTTTATTGTAAGTGTTTTTGATATTTGCTATTGTAAGTTCATCAGCTTGTTGTTCTTCAGGACTACCTGACTGTTCTTTCCTTTCTTTAAAAGAATTGACAGTATTGGGGCATTTAACTCAGGACCCTGGTGCTTGCTGTGCTGGTGCAATACTATTGAGCCACTGTTGGACAGCAATCCACCTACTTTATTTAAGCTTCCTTTTATTGCTGGGATCACAGGCATGTACCACTGAGCCCAGCTTCCTTTCCTGGAAAGAGTCTTGAAGACTTTTCCTGCCTGGCCTGGCCTGGCACTATTATACTCTCAGACTCAGTCCCTTATGTATCTTGGGATGACAGATACATGCCATTGCACTATTATGAGCAGCTACAGGTAGAGCATCAGGGGCCCAGCTATTCTTAGGTTGAGTTCAAAATCTGGGTTGCTTCTTTGATTTTTTTTTTTTTTTTTGGATCCGTTAGTGGGGCCTGAACTCTGGGCCTGGGCGTTGTCCCTCAGCTCTTCAGTTCAAGGCTAGTACTCTACCCGCTTGAGCCACAGCGCCACTTCCAGCTTTTTTTCTTTTTGCTTATGTGGTGCTGGGGAATCAAACCCAGGGTCTCATGCATGCAAGGCAAGCGCAAGTGCTCTACAACTGAGCCACCTTCCCAGCCCCTCCTTGATTTTTTTTTAGTTGTATATTCTTGGGTAAATTTACTTAGTCACTTTGTATCTCAGTTTCTTCTTATATATTAAATAGGGAACAATAGTATCCAACTTACAAGGTTGTTATGAAAACTTAGTTAATCCATATTAAATGCTTGGAATAGAATATGGCACTTGTGAAGTGTTCAGAGAGGATTAAAAGTTAACTTTTTGCAGGTTTAGATTTTGACAATTCACTGAGAACATTTATCTCATATTTACCAAGTTCATTAGGCTGATGTAACAAAACTAAAATGTCAGCTTTTCAGTTTTCCTTAACAGAGAGAACAATCACATACTGGATTATCCATATGAATGTGACTAATATATTTTCTGCCTTGAGATGGCAATATTGAATCCTAATTATAAAGGTTATGGTGAACATAGACTGAATTAGAGACGTTACTCAGATAAGTTTATTGTTTTGAATATATGCTAATGTGACTAAAACTAATGTTTATTACTCTTTCCTGTGTTTCCTGAAAAATTTCTTCAGCTAAAATGCCAGATATTACTTTCAACCTCTTTTTCAGCTTACTCTAGGTTCTTTTAGTCTGATCTACTCCCTGTGGACTTTGACTCTTTGAAGAGCTTGGATACAAAGAAGTAGGATGCTGTGGTAATGATGTATGTAGCAAGATCCAGTTCTTGGAGCAATCATGGCAGTGATGGTATCCTGGATTAGTGTAGGTCAGCATTAGAAGAGAGATGCTCTAATCAAACGAGTTCTGCTACCTGGTTTTAGGTGTTGTTCTTGGCATCCATCTCTGGTTTTCCACTTCTCTACATGAGTTTGAGTAACTATTTTGACAAGTTATTTTCCCATTTTAGGTAGAATCTGTTTCAATTGCTGAGCTAGCAGACTAAGTTTTTCTCAACTTAGTTGATTGAACACCTTCATTAGCCTGATGCATTTGTGTCTCACAGCAGGGCAGAAATGTCATAGAAGTGCAACTTGAATGTTTGAACTTAGATTGAGTCCTTTCCTGTTGAGAGTTTCATGACTACTGTATTTCCAGGACCTATGATAGTGCCTTGTATAGAACCTACATCTTTGTAGAATGATGGATACTGCCAAATATGTATCTGTGACTTGGCTTTTACTCAGCTTCATGGGTGACCAACTTCCCAAATGAAGAACACTCTGTGTGTGTGTGTGTGTGTGTGTGTGTGTGTGTGTGTGTGTGGTGTGGTGTGTGTGTAGGTCGTAGGGCTTGAACTCTGGGCCTGGGTACTGTCCCTCAGCTCTTCAGCTCAAGGCTAGTGCTCTACCACTTGAGCCACAGAGCCACTTCCTGCTTTTTTTTTTCCTGCTTATGTGGTGCTGAGGAATGGAACCCAGGGCCTCATGCATGCAAGGCAAGCACTTTACTACTGATCCACCTTCCCATCTCCATGAAGGACACTTTTTTGGTATGTGGGTGCCAATCCTAGGGCTTGAAATTAGGGCCTGAGTGCTGTCCCTTAGCTTCTTTACTTAAGGCTAGTGTTCTGCCATGCAACTCTCCTTCCGACTTTTTGGTGCTTATTTGGGGATAAGAGTCTTCTGAGTAGCTATGATTACAGGTGTAAGCCACCAACACCTGGCATCTGAAGGCATTTCTAGAGGCAAATTGAAATCCCAGAAAAGGCTAAGCCCCACCTGAGGCTTACTGTACAAAAAGCTAGCAGGACTGGGAAGGGTCCAGAGTTTAATCCTTTGTTTCCTTCCCTGCACCAACACCTCTAGATATTTTTAAAAATATGTACACATATATTTTATTCATTTATTTAACAAGTATCTCACCATGTAGCCCTAGCTAGCCTCAAATTTGTCATCTTCCTTCCTTAGCTTCTGAAGTGTAATTAACATCCCCAGTGCTACAATATTGTGCTATCAGTTTAAATTTT
Organism: Dipodomys ordii; assembly: GCF_000151885.1. Taxonomy (NCBI): domain Eukaryota; kingdom Metazoa; phylum Chordata; class Mammalia; order Rodentia; family Heteromyidae; genus Dipodomys; species Dipodomys ordii. Next base: position 1,556,318 of record NW_012267238.1, on the reverse strand, counting down.
TTTAATGTAAAGATACTGTACAGAGGCCCATTGTAACAATGATACGTACAAGATACTGTGTTGCAAATGAACCTTACAACTTCTGAGAGGGAGAGAGGAGTTGAAGAGATGGGGAAGAAAGGGATAGTAGAGGAAAAACAAAGGAGGGAGTAAAAATGCTCAATAGAAAATGTACTCATTACCTTCCTCATGTAACTGTAACCCTTCTGGATATTTTTTTAAACTTCCGTTTGCTTTGATTTGATCCCACATTTCATTATGCAGATGGAAGCTGAGCTCCAATTTTGTTCTGAAATGCACCCCAGTCTTAAATTGCTTGTCTTGTTCCATAGATTACCAAGTTTGCAGATAACAGTTCTGTGCCTCTCTGGACACGTGACCAGGCTAATAATAGATGTGAAGTTCTGGGAGCGTCTCAGCTTCCCCCACATCCTCCTTCCTCTTTGCCCCCAGCAGCCTGCCTGCTGGGAGGTTTTTTTTTTTTTTTTTTTCATTGCCCTGGCAGCTGGATACAGAATGGAAACAGGGCAATCTGCCCATCCCCTTTTAGGAGGCAGTGCAGGTCCAAGTCTATATGAGTAGCTTCTGACTTCATGGGTCTCTGTGATGCTTCAGGTCAAGTGAAAGTGCCTAGTGTTTAGGAGGAAATAATACCTTATGACCCCCATGCAATTATGCCCTGAATGCCATCCTTTCCCCTCCTTTTCTCCCTCTCCCTCTTTCTTCCCCTCTCCTTCTTCTCTTCTTTCATTCATTTGTGTGTGTTATCATAGTCTTCCCTATAATGTTTTGAATAGGTTATTCCTATTTTTCAGGATTTCTAAAACTCAGAAAGAATAATGAAATAACCAAATGTCGTGTAGCTGGTAAGACTTGATTATATCATTCTTAAAACAACAGCCTTCACTTTATAATGTTCTATAGGAAAATTGGGCTATAATGATTAGGACAGACTTGTTTTTGGAGACACTTGTATTATTGAATTATCTCATATAGCTCAAGAAAATGGGGCAAACCTGAAAGGTCAGAAAGAAAGCTTGTTACTGTGTGTTACAAAAGTTGCCCAGTAGATAGGAAATACTATATAGGTCCATATGAGCCATATTCTGCAGTTAATACTCATATTCCTTTAGCATGGCACATACTGCTTTCAGAGGTGAGCTTTCTGCTTTATAACCCTAATCTCTCCTCATTACTGTCAAACAAATGCTATTTGTTCTATTGTTCACTAAATATACTGTCCTCTTTCAAGCATGGGCATGTGTAGGCTGTTAGGATTCTAGTCAAAAAAGAACTATTATAGTTTCAGACTGAGCAGACAGTTTTGAATCCTAGAGCTATTTTGGATTAGAGTTCTGTCATTCATTCATTCATTCATTCATTCATCTATTCTGCTTTTTAACATTTGGTATTACCTCTGTGCCAGATACTGTCTTATGCAATGGGAATCAGTGTATGAGCAAGACATATATGGTTCCTGTTCTCCTAGAGCATATGATGTAGGAGGGAAGGCAAACATGAAATGTAAACACAGTAAAGTCTGATGAATGTCATGAAATGGAAATCCAGGATGTGATGAGAGAGTACACGTAGCAGGGGAACTTAATACAGTTTATTGTGTCAGGAAAGAGCTGACATTATCTGAGGAAATGACTTAAGACTTGTAAATTGAGAAGAACTGGCTAGGTAAATGTTAAGAAAGACAATAGTGTGTGTATGGGTGTGTGTGTGTGTGTGTGTGTGTCCATATGTGTGTGCATGCATATGTGTGTGTGTGTGTGTGTATGTGCATGTGTGCTTGCACGCGTGAGCATGCGTGTGCTGGTACTGGGCCAAGTTCAGGGATTTACTCGTAACTGGTGATTTACCACTTGAGCCACATCTCCAGTTCTGTTTTTTTTTTTTGCTGATTAATTGGAGATAACATCTCAACAATTTGTCTGCTTCATTGGCTTCAAATTGTAATCCTAAGATCTCAACCTCCTGAATGGCTAGTATTAGAGATATGAGCCACTAGCACCCAGCAAGAAAAATAGTTCTGGGTAGCAAGAAGAATATGTAAAAAGACTGAAAGGCCAGGCAGTAAGGATAAAAACCATGTTCATTTATTTAGCAACTGTTTACATCTGTATTACATAATGCAGCATGCTAGGTTCTGAGGACATAAAAACAGACACAATCTTCTTATCTGCCCTGGAGAAACTCAGTCAGGAGAAGTGATGTCACTTCTTGGTAACCATGGTGCTAAGGTCACCCTAGATCTTGGACTAAGTCTCCTGGGTCCCATGTGACAGGACTTAACACCATTAGGGAAGCTACATGCCCTTGAGTGTTTGGTCCACCTGTCAAGAAGAGAGGACATGGACCTCAACTAGAAACTTGTAGCCTTTTCTCTTAACCCTGGATCACACTAGATCCTTGATTGATAGGACTCTGCTGCAGGCTGAATGTTTGTGCTTCTGAATTCCATATTTATATGTTGAATTTTATTTTCTTTCTAGTACTGGGGCTTGAACTCTGGCCCTGGGTGCTATCCCTGAGCTTTTGTGCTCAAGGCTAGTGCTCTACATAGCTCCACTTCCAGCTTTTTGTGGTTGCTTAGAGATAAGAGTCTCATGGACTTTCCTGCCCAGGTTAACTTCAAACCATGATCCTCAGATCTCAGACTCCCAAGTAGCTAGGATTACAGGTGTGAACCAGCAGTGCTGGGCTCCATTAGTTTTTTTTTTTGGGGGGGGGATCCAGTCGTGGGGCCTGAACTCTGGGCCTGGGTGCTGGCCCTCAGCTCTTCAGCTCAAGGCTAACGCCCTGCCACTTGAGCCACAGTGCCACTTGCGGCTTTTTTCTTTTTGCTTATGTGGTGCTGAGGGATTGAACCCAGGGCCTCAGACATGCAAGGCAAGCGCTCTACCACTGAGCCACCTTCCCAGCCCCTCAACTAAAGATTCTTGAACTATTGGCCTTTGACTGAGGGTTCTGTCCTTTTGGTGGTGTCCTAAGTGTCTATGATGTAGGGGAAGAATATATATATATGTAAGACAAAATTCAGGGAAAGATGGGAGAAGATGTGGGGTGTGTTATTCATGCCATCACCTACTTTTCCTTTCTTTTGAAGACTTTGCCTGGAAGTAAGGTCCTATATAGCACATGATGTTAAACTCACATATTCTGTGTTCCAACCCTACTAGTTTACTTGCTGTTCATGGACTATGACTTATCTTTTTATATCTCAAGCTTCTCTGTACTTTCTCTTTATCAGGCATACCCTTCTCTTCTTCAACTTATTCAAGACCCATTTATTCCTTCAAGACCCAGTTTCCATGCCAGCTTTTCATCGACACTGCCTTTGATCTCTTCCCACTATGGAGGTAGTCATACCTACTTTTGTGCCTCCATAGTACTTTATAGTATTCTTATATTATGATTACTCATGTAACTGTCTTTCTCTCCCCATGCTTTGTTATCCCCCCCTCACCCCATAAAGGAAGGTCTCTCTGTGTTGCCCAGGAGAGCTCAAATTCTAAATCCTCCTGTCCCAGCTTTCTCAGTGCTGTGTGTGCTACTATGTATAGCCATCTTTAACCTCTTATATCCTCAAAATTAAGAAAAGTGAGGGAAGGGGTAGGCTGGGAGGGATAGGTGAGTGGGTTGAAAGGGGTAACATTGATCAAGACACACACACTGCATTCATAAACTGCTTTGTTGAATGGCAACTACTTTGTACAATTACGTAAAGATAATAAAAACATAAAAAAAAGTTACCCAAAAAGAGTAAGAGGCTGAGTTAGTTTTATCTGTCTTCAGCAAGTTCAGGTTGAGAGAGATTAGAATATCAATAATTACTAGTTTGAATAATTCAATTCATTATAGTATATCTGCACATCAGTGTTCTGATGCTCAAACTAAAAGCAGATGGTTGAGTGCTGCTGTGTCATGTACCTCCATAAACCAAAAAGATTCTTTTCTATAATTCACTGAGTTCATCAAGGTCCCACAGTCTTCCCAACATGAATTGCAGCTGTTGACTTCCAAAGAGAACAGATGTCATCTTTGCCTGGTTTGCCTTACCTTGCCTTTTACCTTGTGAAGCTCTTCTAAGCTCCTGGGCTGAGCCCAGGGAATGAGTAGGAAGGAAATGCCAGGAATGAGCGTTTCTTGGCAGCCTGACTCTTTGGTTCACAGGCTTGGCCTTGTGTGGCCATGCAGGGTGCGAAAATGGAACTGAACCCATTCCCTGTCGTAGCAGCTGAAAGGGATCTCCTTTAGATTATTACTGCAGTTGTGTTGCTGATGCACAAAGAAGCACTCCCTGAGTTACGTTCTGGTCTAACACAAGACCAGTCCTTCTGCATTGGTCCATTTTGCTTAGCCTGAGATTTCTCACAGGTCTGAGAGTCTGAAGCAAGTGGTCCTTCACTTCACTTTTTTTTTTTCCTACCTGCATTAGGGCATGGGCTGTGAGGTTATCTTCTTTCCTTTGCATTATAAATGAGGATACCAAGATTCACAGTGGGCATATGAGGTCGTTTGGCTTGTTTCACTTAAGGCCAGACACTGATCTTCTAGCTCTCTGCAAGGCACTCCCTTCATTGTATTTTCTCTGCTTGTAAATAATGTAGATGGTAAAGTTTATGAGGATGAATTAACCAGGAAACCTGGTATCTTTCCCTTCTGTCTCCTCCTACTTCCTATACATCTGGGCACAGAAGACATCCAGGATAAACTTAGCGAAGGGCTGAATAAAAAACAAATTTGAGCCATGTTCTGGTGACTTAACCTGTAATTCTAGCTACTAGGCTGAGATCTGAGGATCACAGTTTGAAGCCTGCTGGGGCAGGAAAGTCCATGAGACTCTTATCTCTAATAAACTAATCAGAAAAAGCCAGAAATGGCACTGTGGCTCCAGTGGTAGAGGACTAGCCTTGAGCACAAAATGGCTTAGGGATAGTGCCCAGGCCCAGAGTTCAAGCTCCAGGGCAAGCAAAGAAAAAACAAAATAAAACAAAACAAAAGGCCAAAGTTGACAAAGTAAGACCTTACAGTCTAAGCCAAGGAAGGCTAATGCAAGCAGATTCCTCCCAGTTTCACTGGAATGTCTTTAATTGTGATGATATTTCCTGTGCTTTGGCTTTCCCTGTGTCAAGTGCAACCTTTGCTGGAGCACTGAAGAGGTGTGGTTTGTCACGCTAGTATTTTACCTAGCAAAAGCTAGACCTGTAGTAAAATTTTTGGGTATGTACCATATCTGAGCAAGCTGGGGAATGCTTGTGGGCTTTCAGGCCACTCTTTATTCCTCAGAAGCAAACACAGCACACACACAGTTGTGAGGGACTGAAAAGTCTACTACAAATACATAATACTTGTCAAGTTCTTTACTATGTTTTGTGTATTTCCCAATTCCAAATTCTATTTTAATCCTCACAATCTTCCATGAGTAGTAACTACATTAAAAAAAAGCTTCAACCCAGTGCTGGTGACTCAGGTCTTTGGGAGGTTGAGATGTTGAGAACTGGGGTTTCGATTCAGCTCAGGCAGGAAAGTTTGCTAGACTTCATTTTCAAAATAATCAGTGAAAAGCAAGATTGGAGGCCTGGCTCACGTGGTAGATTGCCAGCCTAGCAAGCATGAAGTCCAGAGTTCAAAGTTCAATAAAACCTCTCTTCCCATTTTTTTCCCCAAACTGATTTCACTGCTAATTAAAAAATTGACATTGTTCAGATATAATTTACATATAAAATGCATCTATTTTATGTGATTAATTTGAGTTCTGAGAAATGTTTATCCTGTGCAAGTTCTTGCCTACAATCAAGATACAGATTTTAAAAAATCTATAGTTACTATTATTGAACTCATTATACAAAAGGGAAAACTGAGGCAGGAAGAAATTAAGTGACTTGTAAGCAGTACAACTAGTATTTGAACACTGGCTATAAGGCTCTACATCCCATGTTCTGAAGGGTCTTGCTATATATCTAGGCAAATGTCAAACTTCTGGGCTTAAGAAATCCTACTGTCTCCATCTCCCAAATAGTTGGGACTACAAGTATAACCATTGTTTCAAGTTCTGTACCAATATCCTAACAACTATGCTTTTCTACTATTTTTTTCTTTTCATTTGTTGTCAAACCATTGCCCTTCTTGCCCAGATGGACAAGCACATTAAAAAGGAATAAGATGATTTAGCCTTTAAAGTCTTAAGCACTAAAGGAAGGTTTTGGAGAACAAGATGTTTAGAGATAGGCAGTGAGGAGGGATGAGATAGCCCTGACAATTCACTATGCTTAAAGATCAGGCAGACTTGCCCGTCTTTGTCCAGCCTTTGCCTTTTTAGGCCTGTGAAGAAAGGGGTGGATTAGGGAGCCAAGACAAGTGTGATTATAGTATCTGATAAAGGGGCTGGCTTCTAGCCTTATATAACTAAGGTACACATGTACAGAGGATGAGAGCAGATGATAGTCTCATGTTCTGTAAGTGATCTTGGCAGGAGGCTGCAAGCCAGTTCTGGCCGTGTGGTTGTAGACAACATAGATAGACCAAAATATTTGTGAAGGGGGGGAAATCGAGATGGGAGAGGCCTTGAAATCAAATCATTAGAGAAGGGGCTGAGGGAGCCAGGATTGGATGCCCTGAAGAAAGAAATGTAATTCATTGTCTTTATTTCCTTGAAAGGCTATTCTTCCTCAGAAGAGAAAACTTATTTTTCTTTGTGGCTTTAGAAGACAGAATTAGAACTCACAGGGACAGTGAAATGTATTTTGGAAAAATTGGACATAAGTGGATATGAAATATATCATCATCTTGGACTAATGTCTTTTCAGTTGTTAAAATGAATTTCTTTTGTACTTCAGTTGTTTAAATGATACAGCTGGCCAGGTACCGGTGGCATATGCCTGTAATGCTAGCTATCCAGACGGCTGATATTTGAGGATAACTGTTTGAAACCAGCCTGGACTTCAAGTCTGTGAGACATAGCCATTTAACCATAAAAAAGCCAGAAGTGGAACTGTGGCTCAGGTGGTAGAATACTAGCCTTAAGCAAAAAAGCTGAGCAACAGCACCCAGGCCTTCAGTTCAAGCCCTAGGACTGGCACAAATATACAAACATACAAAAAGATACAACCTTATTCTTTTTTTGGGGTGGGGGGTCAGGTCGTGGAGCCTGAACGCTGTCCCTTAGCTCTTCAGCTCAAGGCTAGCACTTTACCACTTGAGCCACAGTGCCACTTACGGCTTTTTTTCCCCCTGCTTATGTGGTGCTGAGGAGTCGAACCCAGGGCCTCATGGATGCAAGGCAAGCACTCTACCACTGAGCCACCTTCCCAGCCCCACAACCTTATTCTTTGTCCCAAAATAGTAGCCTGTCCTTTCTCATTTGACTCAATAAATATTTTCTTATGTTGGCAATATAGTGCTTAGTAAGGTCATTTTAGAGAGGAAGAAATTGAGGTCCGGGGAAATAATTTACGTGGTACAAATTGCATACCAGATTGGCTAATATTCTTATTTCTTTCAATAAATATTTGTTAAATAAATGAAAGACTCAGAATTGGATCCCAGATTTTGTGATTCCTTGGGCAGTATTTTTTCTCTCATATTTTTCTTAGCCCCTTTGGGGCATACTGGGTGGTATACCTTTCTGGTTGGCTGTGTTTTGTTGATCTTCTCTTTGGGATTCCCTCATCTGTAGCTGGAGCTGTGTGTACTCTTAGAGATCATCATCTAAGTTGTGTTTCCCACTGAGTGGGAAGGGAAAAAACACTACACCCACTGTAATTCTTTTTTTGTTACTTGTTTTCTGGGATCTTCATATCATTGCTGACAAGAGTGACTCATAGACTTGGCTATGTGATTTTTCTCAGTTAAGAGAGTTTTTTCCCTTCGTTTTAAAAGAAATTGCCTAATTTTTATATATGGTTAAGATGTAGTTGTTTTATTGCATTATGCAGGACACCATAGTTCTTTCTTCTAGCTGGGCCTGGACCTATGGATTGATAAAACACTGTGCCTAACTATGTGTTAGGATTATAGGGGAAGCTTTTGGGGGTGAGGAAAGAGGTATTTAAAAATCCAAGCCAGGCGCTGGTGGCTCATGCCTATAATCCTAGCTACTAGGAGGCTGAGATCTGAGGATCACAGTTCAAAGCCAGCCCAGGCAGGAAAGTCTGTGAAACTCTTATCTCCAATAAGCCACCAGAAAACCTGACGTGGTGCTGTGGCTCAAGTGCTGGAGCACTTGCCTTGAGCTGAAGAACTGAGGGACAGCGTCCAAGCCCAGAATTCAAGCCCCATGACCGACAAAAAAAAAAAAAATCCAGGTAGGGAGATAAGACACATACATAAATAATGAAAGAGTTTGAGATAATTTTCAATAAAATGTAAAATCAGGGTATATACATAAAAGTATTTACACATGGAGAATAAGTCATAGTGGAAAGGACACATACTTTAAAGCTGTGGGCCACTGACAAGTAAATATAACTCTTAGAACTACCATTTTTTTAATCTGAAAAAGAGAGTAATAGTAACCACATCACAGGGTTGTGAAGATTAACTGAAGAAATGTGGCATAAAGCACCAACACAGTGACTGGTACATACAATACAGAAAACTCTTGGTAAATCCTTCCCTGTTCTTTTTCAAAGAGCCTTCCTGGAGGAATTGCACTTGAAAGCTTGATCAGCCATTTGAGAGAACATAGCATGCTATGAATGAAGGGGTAGGGGTAGGTCCTGCAGAGTATGTCAGTCTGGTGGAAGTTGAGGGGTACATAGAAGAAAGTTTGGATTTTATTTAAAAGACATATTTTGTGGCAAGTTGCTTCCTTTTTCTTGTTCTTTTCTTTCTTTCTTTTTTTTTTTTTTGGTCAGTTGTGGGGCTTGAACTCTGGGCGTAGGCGATCTCCCTGTGCTCTTTAGCTCAAGGCGAGCACTCTACTGCTTGAGCCACAGCACCACTTCCAGTTTTCTAGTGGTTAATTAGAGATAAGAGTCTCACCGACTTTTCTGCCTGGGCTGGCTTTGAACTGTGATCCTCAGATCTCAGCCTCCTGAGTAGCTAGGATTACAGTCATGAGCCCCTGGTGTCCGGCTGCTTCCCTTTTTCTTTTCTTTCTCTGTGTGTGTGTGTGTGTGTGTGTGTGTGTTTTCTAGGGCTTGAATTCAGGGCTTAAGGCTAGCATTCTACCACTTGAGCCACCTTTCCTGTCTAGGCTTCTTTGAACCGTGATCCTGACTTCTCAGCCTCCTAAGTAACTAGGATTACAGGCATGAGTCACTATCACCTCACCTCCTCACCCCACCTTTCTTTTTAAGAGATAGAATGTCAGGGTTGGGGATGTAGATCAGTGGTAGAGTGCTTACCTACAATGCATGTGCTCTTAGGTTCAAATTATCACTACTACTTCCTCCAAAATATATTTAGATAGGTGTGGAGGAAGCAGGAGGATCAAGAGTAAGTGGCCAGTCTAGGCTACATGGATAGGTTCTGTCTCAAAAAAAAACAAGTGTTGGGAAATTCGCTGTGTTACTTAACTGGTACACATGAGGCCTTGAGTTCCATCTCTAGCAATACAAAAAAAGAGAGGCAGACAGAGAGACAGCTATGATGTCTCACTCTGTTACTGAGGCTGTTCTTGAACCTCCAGGTTGAGTAATCTTCCTGCATCAGTTTCCAGGGTATCATGAACTACAGATGTATATCACTGTGCTCAGCAATGACAGACATTTTTAAGCCATGCACATACAAACATATGTATATAAAACCCCTTCTTGAGCTGGGTAATGGTGGTTAATGCCTATAATCCTAGTTACTCAGGAGGCTGAAACCTGAGTATTGTCGTTCAAAGCCAGCCTAGGCAGGAAAGTTCAGAAGATTCTTGGCTTAAAAAAAAAAAAAGCTGGAAGTGGTGCAGTGGCTCAAGTGGTAGATTGCTAGCCTTGAGCAAAATAGTTCAGGGACAACTTCCAGACACAGGATGAGTACACCCCCCCCACACACCCCTTTCTTGATTACTTAGAGAGAAGAGAGCCAGTAAGATAAGGGAGACAGATGAGGGTCATGGGATGATGAATATGATCAAAGTACATTATACACATATATGAAAATGTCAAATGAACACCTTTGTTTATACAATGAAAATTATTCCCTTCCCTTCCCAAAAGATTTCTTCTTGTAGTGTGTAGTGTAATTTTTGAACTCTAGAGCAAGATTATCTTTTTTTTTTTTTTGCCAGTCGTGGGGCCTGAACTCAGGGCCTGGGCACTGTCCCTCAGCTCTTCAGCTCAAGGCTAGCGCTCTACCACTTGAGTCACAGCGCCACTTCTGGCTTTTTCTGCTTATGTGGTGCTGAGGAATCAAACCCAGGGCCTCATGCATGCAAGGCAAACACTCTACCACTGAGCTACCTTCCCAGCCCATAGAGCAAGATTATCTTATACCATCACTTGACTTATTTCTTGATGCCTCAGGTTCTTGATTTGAAAAATGGAGATGTACTCATGATAATTTATAGGTTTGTCATGAGGATTAGTGAAATAACAAATGTATAGTGCTTAGAATAGTCCCTAACACCTGCTGTGTAAACATAAGATGTTGTAATTATTATTTAAATGAAACAAACATATACCAAAAAAGAGCATTTCTTCCTGATGCTCTCTGATAATTTAAACAAGAACTGACCCACTGGCTGAGGGATTGATACCTGAAGTTTGAACACATCAGCTTCAGGTAATGAAAAATCATCGACATGATGACTGAGGTGAGGCCTCTACAAAATGGTATTAAACAAACAAATCTGATCAAAAGGACAGTTGGAAATGGCCTTTTTTCTCTCTCCTAGAAAGAGTTCTGCCGTATTAAAAGCATCTAAGAGCTGAGTTGGTGGCTCTTGCCTATAATTCCAACTCTTAAGAGGTTGAGGTAGGAGGATTGTGAATTTGAGTCAATCTCAGAAACATAGTTTCAGGTCAGCTTGGGTTACATGAGGCCTGTCTCAAAAAAACAAAAAGCAAAAAGCAAAATGAAAGACACCTATTCATATGATGGGGTGAATAAAATAAAGATAGAGTGATTACTGAGGACTAGGAGGCAAGAAGGTCCCCTTAGATCTAGGAAGCACTAGTTGGATTGAGTTTGAAGGTAGAGTAGGATTTGATCAGTAAGGGGCAGTACATGGTGATAGCAATGACTGTAGTATCTATTCAGTTAGCCAAACTAAGATTTTATTTTTGTATTCCACTGAACTCTGCAGAGAGCTCCTTACATGTCCATATGATACCTAGGTACATGTGGAAATTCCAAAATATAAATTATGAAGGTAGCCTTTATTTCCTGAGAAAAATGGTCTAAGGTGCCTGATTAGCACATTTTCTAGCCTCTTTGCAATATTTCCAGGTTCCACAAGGACCAAGTTGAGCTGAGATTCTGTGGGTAGAGTTACCAGTGTGTGAAGGGTATCATGTTTACTACTACCCTCTTCTGTTTGGATAATGCTTTAGAGGAAGGCCTGACAACCTTCCTCTATCCTTCTTTGCAATGCTGTCTGTGCTATGTACCTATCTTGAGCCTAACTAGAATGTGAATTTAGTGCGTGGTAGGATGGGAGAGATTACTGGATTTGAGGTATTTGCTCTGTATTTACGTAGCATTAAAAAGCTTTACCTTCATCTTTTGCCAGTTTAAGATGAAAACCTCTAAAAGTAGCATTTGATGCTAGATGTATCATGTTTCCTAAGTCAAGCTATGAAAACCTCTTTTGGAAGCCTTTCCCTGATTCCCACAAGAGTGTTAGGAATCTTGCCTCCACAGAACCTGATATATCCCTTGATTATAGCTTCACTACAAGATGGTAAAGGCTAGTAGGCTAGAAACTATTTTTTCCTAAGAAGAAAGATATTATACTTTAATTTAAAAATTATTCACTATTAGCTGGGTGCCAGTGGCTCATGCCTCTAATCCTAACTACTCAGGAGGCTGAGATCTGAGGATCACGGTTCAAAGCTAGCCCAGGCAGGAAAGTTCTTGAAACTCTTATCTCCAATAAACCACCAGAAAACTGGAAGTGGCGCTGTGACTCAAGTGGTAGAGCGCTAGCCTTGAGCTGAAGAGCTGAGAGACAGCGCTCAGGCCCAGAGTTCAAGCCCCATGACCGATACACACACAAAAGTTATTCACTATTAAGCATTTCCTCCCCCAAAAAGCTATATAGTAATTCTGATTGTTTTTTCTTTTTCCTTTTGGCACTACTGAGATTTGAACTGAAGGCTTTGTGCTTCCTAGGCAGATCCTAGGCTGAGTCATGCCTCCAGCATGAATTCAGATTTCTAAAACAAAAGACAAAACTTTTTCTGGAATAGATGGGGAAGTATAGTAAGGAACAAATAATAATACAACTTTCCATTCATTCTTTCTCTCAGTATATAGGCATTATCACTGACTTGAGAAAAAGCAAATTGTCACTTCTGTACACACCGTTCACATAGGTAATAGAAGCAAATGAGTTACTCAAAGCATGGCATTACCTAGGGTCTGTTGCTCTCACTTGCTTTTTCACTCAAAACTAGCACCTTGGCTGACTTTGAACCTTAGTTATTGGATCTAGCTTCCTTGGCAGCTAGGGTTATAGGCATGAACCACTGGATCCTAACTTAGGTAAGTTTGGGGGGTTTTTTTGATCATGGGGCTTGAACTCTGGGCCTGGATGCTGTCCCTCAGCAATTCAGCTCAAGGCAAGTGCTGTACCACTTGAGCCACAGCATCACTTCAAGTTTTCTGGTAGTTTATTGGAGATAAGAGTCTCATGGACTTTCCTTGCCCGGGCTGGCTTTAAACCAGATCCTCAGATCTCAGCCTCCTGAGTAGATAGGATTACAAGTATGAGCCACTGGCGCCTGGCTAGGTCAAGTTTTTTTTTTTTTAAGGCAATGAAGTTGGCTGACTCTAGAACCTAACAAAACAAAGGCTTTATATAGAACAAATATTAATAATGAAGACTATAAGTTAGTGTTGGATTTTCAGCACTCTCTTTTCTTGTTTGGAGCTTAAAATCTCAGCTCAGTTGATTTGGTGGATAGAAATCAAGCTGGGGCCAAATTCCATCTTCTGTACAGGCTTAAGATAGTATGAAATGTTCTCTTCTCACCGGGTGCTAGCCCTAGCCTTTCCTTTTTTAGCGTTCTTCTCTTTTCTTTAATTGATTTGTATGCTGTGGATGAGCTGACAGAGGAGAATGTTTCCCTGAGGATGTGGCTTAGAATGGCAGCCAGGGCTTTGTGGGCTGATTAACTTACTGATTGAATCACTGACCTCTGGAGACACACCAAGGGAGGGAACCTCTGTCTATTTAAGTAGGCAGAACTTTGTTTGGTGGGAGCAGAGAGGGGTGGGGAAGGGAATGATGGTAAAGTGAAGAGAATGGCCAGTGAAAGCTAGAGTTAAGCTTTTCCTCAGCATCATGTTTTTTTTTTTTTAATTTAAACCATGTTTTGGACTTCCTTGCTGTGAACTCATACAAAAGGCAGAAGCCCAAGAGACTATTTTTTGTCACTAACTTAGCTGTACCACCACAAACACTGCTGCTCTGTGGGATTTATTTTTTTCTGTGTGAAGTGTGATCAGCAGTCTCTGCCTTGTTTGACCTCATGGTCTGTAGTGAGGATTGGTGAGATGTTGGATGAGAAAGCTCTGCATAACAAGTGATGGTATAGTAAAAGAGTGTTGTACCTCTGGTTGCCATCATTACAGAACCTTCCTGTCCTTGGAGGAGAAAATCATTGGACTCTGTTCTTGGAAGATCATTGATCTTATTTACTCTCATTCACTGTCTCCATTCACCCCTTCCACTATGTTTTGCTTCCCAACAGAGCCTGTTTAACTTTTCTGTCATTTACTTAGTGTATACTAATACAAATTATAATAAAAAAGAATATGTTCTGGCTGGGGGTGGAGACACCCGTGCTTATAAGAGGTTCATGGTTCAAGGTTAGCAAGACAAAAATTTAGCAAGATTCCCATCTTAACTAAGAAACAATGCATGGTGGCTCATGCTGTAACACCAGTTACATGGATATATAAATAGGAGGATTGTGGTCCAGAATGGCCTAGGCAAAAAGGCCTACAGCCCAAACGACAAGAATTTATCTAAAACAAAACAAAATACTTAAAGTTCCCTCCTTCTTAAAAAAAGGACTAGGGGCATGACTCAAGTGCAAGACTGTAGTTTAAATGTCAGTAGTACCTGTACCAGCTATGGGTTGAAAACATTTCTGTTAAAGCATCCTAAGTGGCCAGGATTACAGGTGTGAGCCACCAGTGCTCTTTCCAGGGACTATGTTTATTTCCTTATCATACTTATCACAGAGTTGGTATAGCAGGCACTTGATAAGAATTTCTTGAATAAAAATATATACATTGGAATAATAGATCTGCTGTATACAGTACAAATTTTATAACGATGAGCAAGAGACTTGTCTTCTCTAAGCTGTAGTTTATCTCTTGAATAGGAATCATAATTCTTGTCTTACGAGGCTGGAGTGAGCATCAAACACAGATGAAATGCCAGATGGTATGTAAATATCATTCCTTTCCCCACCTGCCAGGTGTGACGTGTGGGGCCCAGTCATTTGCTAGGTACTGTGTTACTCCCATAGTGGGTTGTTCAACCCAGGCATGCTTGTGTGTGAGCTGCTATTTTTTGTATACTTGGCTTAGGAGAGAGGAAAGAAGAGGTACCTCAAGATTATCTTTAGCATTTCTAGCCTTTTCTTCTTTGCCCCCTTTTTTCTTTTTTAAGACTGGTCTCACTGTGTAGCCTAGACTGGCCTTGAACTCATGATCCTACTGCCTCAGCAGCCTTCTGAGGATTATAAGCAGGAACCACCATTCTGGCTTTTGCTGTCTGACTGCCTCTTATTCTTCCTTGAACTCTTAGTTCCTAAAATAGCCAGAATATTTCTTTACCTCTCAGTTTTCCAAGTGTCTTCAGCAACCAGAAGCAGTTTTATTTTGGCTCTTTTAAGCAGGCTCTGTTTAGTTCTTGTCATTCTTCATTAACCATTAGCATATCCTGCTTATACTGAGTTTCCTGACCTGAATTTTTTCCAGGACCGAAATAACACCACATCACTTTATCTGCTTCTCCCTACCCAGGGGAGGCATACTGGCCTGTGAGGTAGAAGACTTGAGTTCTGTCAGTATCTGACTGTGTGGCCTTGGATGAGGCTCTTGTCTTCTCTGTGTTTCAGGCTTTTCATCATTAAAAATTAAGGGTTTGAACCAAGTAAGTGGTTCCTAAGAGTCCTTACATCTTGTGTTTAATTTTGAACAAACTATTTCTCTTTTTTCGGGGGGGTGGTCCTCATTTTTCTTATATATAAAACAAGTAAATTGGCCTGAATAAATTATAAAGTCCTACATAGACCTTTTTAATTTTTTTTTTCTGTTTTGAATTGCTTTCTGGAGAGTTTCTGTGACGGTTAACAGTTGTGAACAGGAAACTCTTGAACACTTCTAACTTGGCAAAGGTTGCTGCTCCTGCTGAACCTCATCCCAGCCCATTTCCTGTGTTTACAGCCTTTGAGTTTTGAGCTTAGTGACAGGCCTGACAGGTTGTATTCTAGTACTCACTCCACAGCCTGGTACAGGGTAGGCCAAAATGGGCGCCAACTTGGGAGGCAGGAGGCAGGAAGAAGGCAGGGGGTCAGGGGGCAGGAGGCAGGAGGCAGAAGGCAGAAGGCAAAAACAAGAAGCAGGAGGGAAGGTATCAGTCTCTATTGTGATGTGTGGTCACAGGCAAATGACCACCTCTCCTACAATTCAGTTTCCTCATTTGAAAAGCCAGAAAGATTAGCTAGTGAAATTTTTATGACTCCAGTGTTGAAGGATGTGACTATCTGCCTACCTTCTATTCTCCCTGGAGGGCTTTTTATTTAACCTGTTTCTTCCACACACTCTACCTTGGAAAGGAGCTTCTTTGCTTTTTTTTTTTTTTGTCAGTTATGGGGCTTAAGTTCAGGGCTTTGGCACTTTCTATGAGCTCCTTTTGCTCAAGGGTAGTGCTCTACCACGTTGAGCCACCTTGCTACTTCAGGTTTTCTAGTAGTTAGTTGGAGATGAGTCTGTTGGACTTCCTGACTGGGCTGGCTTCAAAACTTGAGCCACTCGTGCCTGGCATATTTTTATTCTAATCCAGACTTTGGAGACAGACAGTATTCAAGTTCTAGCCCTGCTTTCAATATCTGTATGACCTTGGACAGCAATTTAGTATATTGGGCCTGTTTCCACACATTGGGGATAATAAAAGCACTAGTTTCACAAAATTGTAAAAGGAATAACTTATGTGGAAGTATTCCACACAATTCCTAACATGTTCATCTTCCTTTCCTTCCTCAGACATTATAATGTACTTATTTCTGTTCTTGCGAGAAACTAAAGAGTCTCTCAAGTCCAGCTCCAGAAGATTGAATAGGCCAGCTGGAGACAGAGTTCCTTATGGTTTGAAGAGCCTTTGCAGCATGGGAAGTGTAGCCTAGGCTCAGCAGTCTGATCTTAGAGCCTCCAGTGCTTAAAGGTTTCCTAACTACAATAGTTCTTTGTTTTTGTTTTAGTTTTCAAGCTGGACTTTGAAGGGCCAGCAAGTCTTAAACATGAGGAGCTAAAAGAAATAATTCTAGGCAACC
Organism: Dipodomys ordii; assembly: GCF_000151885.1. Taxonomy (NCBI): domain Eukaryota; kingdom Metazoa; phylum Chordata; class Mammalia; order Rodentia; family Heteromyidae; genus Dipodomys; species Dipodomys ordii. The sequence continues at coordinate 1,539,645 of NW_012267238.1, read as the reverse complement.
TTCTACCCTTCCTCAGGCTTTGGTATTTTGTTCTCTTTCTCTCTTTCTGTCTTCCTCCCTTGCTTCTTCCCTCCCTCCATCCCCCTCCTTCATCTAGATGGTTTTCTAAGGGACTTTTCCTTTTCTTTTCATCCTTCCTTTCCTTCCTTCCTTCCTTCCTCCTTCCCAAATTCCTCCCTCCCTCCCTCTTTCCCTCCTTCCCTTCCTTCCTTCCTTCCTTCCTTCCTCTCTCTCTCCCTCTCTCTCCCCCTCTCTCTACCTTTCTCTCTCTCTTTCTCTCTCTCTTCCTTTCTTCCTTCCTTTCTT
>NW_012267238.1:1525502-1534359 GCF_000151885.1 Dipodomys ordii | reverse complement strand
AATCTAACCCAAGGCCTCAGGCATGCAAGGCAAGTGCTCTACCACTGAACCATCTTCTTAGCCCCATTGTTTCTTGTCATAGGCAGTTCTGCTTTACAGTGTGAAGACATGTGGCATGTGGAATCCCAAAGCTGGGAAAGCAAACCTTGAAAGTCAGTTCACAGCTTTCACTTGTCTCTAGATCAGGGTTTGTTTTGCCTAGTACTGAACTAGCCACCAAGGAACACCAGAAAAATCAAAGACTCCTCCTGCTATCTTGGCAAAACAAGACCTCCAAGTGAAGTGGAGAATAGAAGACTGAGAAGTGAACAATTAGAGGGCTTTACTGTTTTTCCAAGAACTTTCTTGATTTTTCAGATAAGAAAATTAATCCTTAGGAGTAGTCAGTTTATAGGAAAGTTGGAATTCAAGGATTTGCATTTTTGTAGCTCAGCCTATATTTCAGTAATTGGAAGGTGAAAGGATTCTGAAGGCCAAAGAAGTGTCTTTCGTATGTATGTATGTATGTATACATGCATGCATGTATATTTCCAAGTGCCTTTGGCTAGTTAAGCTAGTTCTGTTTTTAGTAAAAACTTGAAGGTGTTAAATGAATATTGAAATGGGCATTTCAACATATGAAAACTGAACTGGGGGTCAGAAACGTTTAATTCAGTCAGAAAGATTATAGAAATAAAAAGGCAGGCAAATAGGTTGTCCAGCAGGAGACTGCAGCCCCATGGGAGACCAGAGAATAGGCAGAGGGAGTCAACAGTTAGAAGATTCCTACTCCAAATGCCTAAGTTACAGAGGTGGTGGCTTGCTTGGTGGTGACCAGCTTTAGAGATTAAGCCTTTCCCTCTGGAAGGTAGCTTCTATTGAGGTCAAAGGGTGGAGAAAATAGTACTGAGAGGCAGTAGGAGATAAATGTGGAACAAGTGGCTGAGTGCCTCCCTAAGGGGAGTGGCTGAGGATTTCTTTCAACAGATGATTAAGTTTCATATACATTTTCAGAAGCATCTTTCTGTTTTGCTCCTCCCTGCAGTATGCCAGGAGCTAGTTATTCCTTCTCTAGTAACTCCTCTCCCCGCTCTCCCTTTCTCCTTTTCGCTCATCTCCCAGCCCAGGGAGTCCCAATTAGAAGAATAAAGCAAAAAGGGTGGGGGCATGGCTCAATAGTAGCATGGATGTGAAGCAAGCATGAGGCTTTGAGTTCATATTGTACTTCTGCCAAAAGAAAAAAAAAGAAAGAAGGAAAGGAAGGAAGAAGGGAGGAGGAGAGATCGAAAGAGAGAAGGAAGGAAGAAAAAAGAAGGAAGAAAGGAAAGAAGAAAGAACATTTGTATTCTTAGAGTAATGAGACTCTGTGTGTGTGTGTGTGTGTGTGTGTGTGTGTGTGTGTGCTGGTTGTGAGGCTTGAACTCTGGGGCTGGGCACTGTTCCTGAGCTTCTTTGGCTCAAGACTAGTGCTCGCACAACTTCTGGCTGTTGCTAAGTAGTTTACTGGAGTTATGTAAGAGTCTCACGACTTTCCTGCGTGGACTGGCTTCAAACAGTGATTCTCAGGTCTCAGCCTTTTGAATAGCTAGGATTGCAGGTATGAGCCACCAGCACCCAGCTAATGAGACTTTTTATTATTATTATTTTTTGGGCCCCGTTGTGAGGCCTGAACTCTGGGCCTGGGCCCTGTCCCTCAGCTGTTCAGCTCAAGGCTAGCACTCTACCACTTGAGCCACAGTGCCACTTCTGGCTTTTTTCTTTTTGCTTATGTGGTGCTGAGGAATCAAACTCAGGGCCTCATGCATACAACGCAAGTGCTCTACCACTGAGCCATCTTCCCACACTGAGACATTTTTTGAAGAGTTACAAAGGGTAGTAACTAGAGTGGCATTCTACAGGTGGTCACTAGCATTGCCTGTGGCTAGCATTCCTGCTGATTAAACATTTTCAGTTTTCAGAATATTTCCTCTAGGAGTGGTATACTGTTCAGAGAATAGCATTTGGAATAGTTAAGGAGTAGAGAAGTAGGACTGGTAATTGCTTAACTTGGGGAGGAGGAGAGTGACATGTTAAGATATCTGACATAAACAACTGTGCAAGTTAGGAAAGTTGGAGGAGAGAGAAAGAGTCCAGATTCAGAAATCAAGAGTTTAGGTACCTGAGAGACATCCATGTGGGAGTGTTCAGCAGGTCCTTGGAGTCTATGGATTTCTGTGAATCAGAAGTGCAATTAATCAGAAAAATAATTTGGGGAACTGGCAATAATTTATTTCCTTGGTGGTAGTTACATGGCTTTTCTGGGGCTTGAACTCAGAGCTTGGGTATTGTCCTTCAGCTAGCATTTTACCACTTGAGCCATAGCTCCATTTCCAGCTTTTTGGTGGGTAATTAGAGATAAGAGTCTCATGGACTTTCCTGTTTGGGCTGGCTTCAAACCTCAGTCCTCACATCTCAGCCTCCTGAGTAGCTAGGATTCCATGCATGATCCACCAGTGCCCAGCTGTTACATGCCTTTTTTTTTTTTTTGGTTGGTCCTGGGGCTTGAACTCTGGGCCTGGACCCTGTCCCTGAGCTTTTCAGCTCAGGGTGAGCATTCTACCACTTGAACCACAGTGCTACTTCCGGTTCTCTGATGGTTAATTGGAGATAAGAATCTTATGGATTTTTCTTGTGGAGTGGGGGTGGGGTAGAGATGGGGGTTAGGGACTAGCTTTGAACCACGATCCTTAAATATCAGCCTCCTGACCAGCTAGGATTACAGGTGTGAGCTACTGGCACCTGACTTACATGCTTTTTTTTGAGACAGGGTCTTGCTTGTGTAGCTCAGGCTAGCCTTGAACTCATAATTAATTTCTGCCTGATGACATTATAGGTTTGTACTCCCTATATCTGAGTTCATGATTTATTTAAGTAATAATTGAGAAGAAGTAAAATGAGAAGAGGTAAAGTCATTTAGGAAATTGTAGTATGAAAAGTGGTAGCCATTTTTTTTAAGCTTGGTTTGTATCAGTTACATAGGGGGAAATTTCATTGTTTATCTCCACACATGAAACTAAATTCTTAAAACTCTTGACAGTTTTACATATATATATATATATATATATATATATTGTTTTCATAAAGTGCTTTGTTAAATGGTAGCACCTTTGTACAACTACTTAAAGAAAATAACAAAATCAAATCCAAACAAAATAAAACAGACATTTATAAGTCAGGTAGAAAGAAGAGGGGCTGGGAAGGTGGCTCAGTGGTAGAGCACTTGCCTTGCATGCATGAGGCCCTGGGTTCCATTCCTCAGCACCACATAAGCAAAAAGAAAAAAGTCGGAAGTGGTGCTGTGGCTCAAGTGGTAGAGTGCTAGCCTTGAGCTGAAGAGCTGAGGGACAGCGCCCAGGCCCAGAGTTCAGGCCTCACAACTAGACCCCCCTGTCCCCGCAAAAAAAAAAAAAAAAAAGAAGAAACTTGCCTTGCATTATAGAAAGTGAATACATTTCCATTTAGCACATTCTCTACTGAATGCCTGCTAATGTGTCAGATATTTATACAGGTCCTTGAGGATACTGAAGTGAACAGAGAAGTACCTGCTCTTGTGGAACTTCTAGTGGAGGGAGATAGACAACAAGTAAATAAAGTAATAAATAGATCATATCCAGGTAGAAGACACTATACTCTCAGAATTCCTCAAATAACTGTTGTAGAAAGCTGGTTGAAATAAAATTGTAAGAGAGACAAAGTCAAAGCTCAGGCGCATCTCCTCATGTTGCTCACTACGGAGATTTATATGTAGTTTGATGCTGTGAATTAGATTTTGGTAAATGACCCGAAGGAGAGAGAAGAGAGCTTGTCAAAAGTCACAGTTTTGAATCTGTGTTCATTTGTGTCAGTGCTGCTTATGCAATTGAAACTGGTATCAGTTTTGTCTAGAAAATAAGCTCTTCCTTGCTGTTTCTTCCTGGATATAAGGGCATGATGTTCTGACAGGCACAGGGACATCTCCCAGGGATCTGATCCCTCTGTCCTCCGTGGCTAACCTCAGTGACTGTACTCAGCTGAGATTTTGACTTTCATTGGAGATCTTTTTCCTACCAATACCAGGTCTTAAACCAGTTCCTCTTCTCGGTCTCAACACTTGTATCCACCTCTCCTACCCTAGCCTTCCCCCATTCTGGTGAAGTTTTTGTTTTGGGCCAAGTTTAAGAGATTCTCTAGGGATAATGCCCTCAGTCAGATCCCTTTTTGAGGTCTGAGATGAGGGTCCATTTGTTCACCAGTTTTTACTGATTCAATTTCATACTTTACATGGTGGATGTCAGTAGTAGTAATAGTAGAGGTAGTACCATTCTGGACCCTAGGGAATACAATGAGTTAAACTTATTGCTCTTTTCTGAATCTCAGAGCATGAGAATTAATATGACAGAGTAATATTCAAAGAGCTTTAAGCATGGACCAGTAAACAGTGAATTCCTCACCTAGTAATAATTTCTTATTTTTGCTTAATTTTTAAATTGTTATTATAAAGGTTACAGTTACATAAGTCAGGTAAAGAGTACATTTCTTTTTGGATAGTGGTACCTCTTCTTTAGCTCTATTATTTATTTTTTGAGACAGGTTTCACTATGTAGCATAAGTTGGCCTCAAACTTGCTATTTTCTTGCTTCAGCTTCCCAAGTCCTGAGATTCCAAGTAGGGGGTATCACACTTGGTTTGGACTTTGTAGTTTTGTCTGCCAAACTAATATTAAGCCGTTATTTGCTTATGTCTTTATATACTTTTGTCCTGACTTTGCAAAAGCAGTGATTAGTGTAATTGTTTATCCCTTACACAAATGAAAGCAGAAGAACCAAAGTGCCCTAGGGATCATTTCACCTCTTACACATTTTCAGTTTAAAAAGCTTTGAATAAACAAGTAATCCAATGGTTTGGAGGAAAATACTCAATCTCATCTCTCCTCTGCTTTCACTCAACAACCACATTTGTGACAGTGGATATATTGGGGTTTTTCCTCATACATCAATTTGGGTGTTATATAATGTATATAATTGTGTTCTAAAAGCATCTCGTTGAAGAATGTGTCATACCTCACAAGTTGAAGGTTTATTCCTCAAAACTGCCTCCTCTCCTACCACTTTAATGACAATCACATGTCCCAGGTTGTGTGTGCACGCGCGCGTGTGTGTCCTGTGCATGCTCCCACGCACGTGCTACTCCTGAGGCTTGAGCTCTGGGCCTGGGTGCTGTTCTTGAGCTTCGTTTTTGCTCAAGGTTAATGCTCTACCATTTGAGCCACAGTGCCAGGTGTGGCTTATTCTGAGTAGTTTATTGGAGATAAGAGTCTCACAGTCTTTCCTGCCTGGGCTGGCTTTGAACCATGATCCTTAGATCTCAGCCTCCTGAGTAGCTAGGATTACATGTGTGAGCCACCAGTGCCAGGCTCCCAGGTTTTCTTATCTATGTTTATGATCTATCAGCTATAAACCTCAATAACTGTTCTTGGGCCTGATTAATTCACAGAATAGCTCATAGAACTTGGGAAAACACATATATTTGTTGGTTTGTTATACAGGTTATTTATAGGATACAGATAAAGAGATGCGTAGGGCAAGATATGGAGAAGAGTCATACAGCTTTCCAGCCTTTTCCCAGTGCACTCTCTTGGAAACGTCACATGTGTTGTCTTCTGGAAGAGCTCTGGGTGCTGCCCTTTGGAGTTTTTATGGATGCTCCATCATATGAACATGATTGATTGTCCTTCTGGCCCCTCTGAATTCTTCCCTGGAGCTAGAGGGAAAGGACCAAAAGTCCCAAGGGCAGCCAACCAGCAGTATTTCATTCCTGTACAGAGATGCCATTTGTCACTTCATAGATGCCAAGGATTTTAAGAGTGGTATGCCAGGAAATAGGAATGAAGACAAAAATACATTTGTTTTACTAATGTCACAAGTAACAAACTATTTATTATATTAAATTGTATCTCATGAGTACATGCCTTTAGATATTCTGTGTGATGAAATAGGAAGTACACACAACACTGCTGCATGAAGCAGTTTGATGTTATCTCAAGGAAAAACACTCGTGCTATTGGATTATAAATGGAACCACTTCAATTGCCAGGGAACACTATTTCTACTTGAAAAAACAGCTTAAAATTATGGTTATTCATACTTAGATGTTTAGCAGTCATCTTGAAAGTGAATGAAATGAATGTTTTGCTTTAAGGAAAACATCTTGACAGTATTTGTGGCCAGTGATAAGATTCTGTCTTGTAAGTGCAAATTAAATTTTGGAGGATTTGTATCTGTTACTTTGAGTTTGACAAGTTCCCTGGATTAAAAGGTTTTCTGGTGAAATCTGTAGTGATACTAATAACTATGATTACTTTTCTATTGTCGTAATAAAATGTGTCAACATTTGGGTGCTTTACATAACTCAGTGAACCAATAGTTTCCAAATGACCTGAGCATCATGTCACACAACCATTGATATGGGCTAGGAAGGTGGCTCAGTGGTAGAGTGCTTGCCTTGCATGCATGAGGCCCTGGGTTTGATTTCTCAGCACCACATAAGCAGAAAAAGCCAGAAGTGATGCTGGGCTCAAGTGGTGGAGTGCTAGCCTTGAGCTGGAGAGCTGAGGGCCAGTGCCCACAACCGGCAAAAAAAATAAAAAATATATAAAAATAAAAAAAACACATTGATATATAAAAGATTCATTCCAAGTATAAGACTTTAATATTGGATTTTAATATTACAAAGCACAGAAAGTTCATGTACATAGTTTCAGATTTCACGTCTCAACTAATCTTTAGTTAACCTAACCTTGATCCCTTGTCACATTTCGATATCCTGTCAAAGAAGAATAACAAGACTTTTCTGAAAAGGCTATTTGAAATGTGTCTCCCCTTTTCAACTGCCCCATCTCTGTTTTGGTCTTGAATAAAAACAATACCCAACAGATTGAATATGTAAGAGGATGACTATAGCTGTCATCTGTTAAGCCACATATTAAAAAGATTTTACAAAAATATAAAATAATCCCACTTTTCTTGTGATTTCCCCCCCCCAGGAAATAATTGTTTTTATAAACATACTATTTTTATCTGAATTTTTTAGAGACTTGTTATAAAATGAATTAACAACTAAATATAAAATTGTTTTAAGCTGGTTTCTGGTGGCTCACCTCTGTAATCCTATCTATGTGGGAGGCTGAGATTGGGGGACTATAGTCCAGTCATAAACCTGGGCAGGAAGTGAGACCCTATCTCAGAAACAACCAATGCAAAAAATAACGGAGGGCTATGACTTGACAGTAGTACACTGGCCTAGCAAGTGTGAGGTCCTGCAATTACCCCCATAACCCACATAAAAACAATCTTTTAATTTCTAATATGATAAATTACCAAAAAGTTTTTTTGTTTTTGTTTTTTTGTTAGTCATGGGGCTTGAACTCTGGGCCTTGGTGCTGTCCGTTAGCTCTTCACGTCAAGGCAAGCGCTATACCACTTGAGCCACAGTGCCACTTCCAGTTATCTCAGTGGTTTATTGGAAATAAGAGGCTCATGGCCTTGCCTTCCTGGGCCGGCTTTTGAACCATGACCCTCAGATCTCAGCCTCCTGAGTAGCTAGGATTACAGGAGTGAGCCACCAGCGCCCCAGGTTCCAAAAAGTTTTTTTTTTTTTGGGGGTCCGGTCGTGGGGCCTGAACTCTGGGCCTGGGCGCTGTCCCTCAGCTCTTCAGCTCAAGGCTAGTGCTCTATCACTTGAGCCACAGCGCCACTTCCGGCTTTTTTCTTTTTGCTTATGTGGTGCTGAGGAATCGAACCCAGGGCCTCAGGCATGCAAGGCAAGTGCTCTACCACTGAGCCACCTTCCCAGCCCTTCCAAAAAGTTTTTTGAGATTAAAATTTTCAAGTGTATAAAGGAATCTTGAGACCAAAAGTTAAAAATAAAAACATAGGCCTATGTTGTCCTTTTTTGCCTAGAATTATTCTCTTATTTGCTCTAGAAAATCATATAGATGATTGTAGAGTTGATATTTTAGGCAGCCATTAAAAAAATTATAGAGAATTTACCAAGAACTTGGCTTTTTGCTTGCTGCTGAGGCCCCGGGCCCAAACCTAATTTGTGGAAATTACAGTTTGGTGGTGATGATACATTGAACAGACAAGTATAATACAATGTGATATTACTGGTTATAGCACTTAAATATGAAAATTCAGGCTATTTATTGTCAGAATCTTGCAAAGACTCTGCTCATTCAGACTATATGTCAGTTTGATTGAACTAAAGACTTCCTGTACTTGCTTCTTTATAGTCAAGGGAAATGGCTAACATTAATAGAAGATGCAAACTGTTCACTGCTTCTCTGAGGGGAAAGAAAGATATTGTGAATATTTTGAATGTTAACTTTGTACCAGGTTCTGTGTTAGGTGTTTTAAGAACAGCTATTCACTTTTACTTAATTCTCACAAAAATCCTTTGTGGCATCTTATTATTCTCCTTTTGCAAATGAATCTAAGAGATAACCTCCATTTCACCCCTATGCAACTTAGCAAGACAAATGTAGAAGAAATTTGATGATATTTCTTTTTATAAAAAATTCATTTTAAAATTTATCTTGAAATAGTTGTACAAAGGGGTTTTAATTCAATATGTCAATGTGTCACCCCTTCTGTCATTCTCCCTTAACATCTCTTTCACCCCCACCTATCACATAGCGACATTTCTTTTGCATACACACAAATTCATCTTACTTTTTTATTTTATATTCTTTTTTTGGCCATGCTGGAAATCAAACCTAGGGAAGGCCCTGTATATACTAAGTCAACTACTTTACCACTGAGCTACATCTTCAACCCTGAGTTTTTTTTTTTTTTTTTTTTTT
>NW_012267238.1:1503553-1524947 GCF_000151885.1 Dipodomys ordii | reverse complement strand
CCTCCTCCTCCTCCTCCTCCCCCTCCTCCTCCTCCCCCCCCTCCTCCCCCTGCAACTCCCCTCCTCATACAGAGCCTGAAGGAAGGCTGTGGTGGACTCTGCAGTCTAGGAAGAGATTCCTCACAGAACTCAATAGCGCTGTCATCCTGATCTTAGGCTTCCAGAATTCATAACTATGCAAATATGCAACTCTCATTAAGTGCTGTGGATCCATGCACCAGTAGGCTCATGCCTGTTATCCCAGCTTCTCAGGAGGCTGAGACCTGGAGAATCATAGTTTGAAGAGAGTCCAGGCAGAAAAGTCCTGAAAACCAGAAAAAATGCCAAACTGAAGGAGTGGCTTAAGTGGTAGAGCCTCAGCCTTGACTAAGAGCCATTGCTCAAGGCCTTGACTTCAAGCTCAGTATCAGACATAAAAAGTATTGCATAATCAATCTCTGAACTGCAAAGAAGAGTATTTCTTTGATATATACTATAATTCACCATTTAACTAAAATTACAGCTTTTTATCTTTTTTTTTAAACAAACAAAAAGTGAAAGTAACCAAAAGTGTCTGGTCACCTGAACAAAAAGACAGAAGTGCTGGCATGAGGGTGAGCAGACCTTAACTTTCACTGACTATCTTCTGCTCTTTGACTTTAGGCACAATTTGTTTCTGATATCTTTGAGCTTCAGCATTCAGCAGCATACTTCTATAGAGTCATATATGCCACACTTTGCAATGTAATATTTATATCCCTTTCTTATTTTGAAAAGAATTTGAACATATGGCAAGAGATGTGACCTGTCCTGTCCTACTGTTGTCTCTGGCAGGCAGACAAGTAAATCATTAAATTGATGAGGGTATTTCAGGTCATGGCTAACCTTCACAGCTTTAACCCGACCTTGCTTTGTCTTTCTCTCTTTCTCCATCCTTCCCTCTCTCCTTCCCTCCCCCTCCCTCTGAGTAATGTTTTATCTCCCTTTTCTTGTACAGAATTTTGCCGGATTGACAAGCCCCTTTGTGACAGTGAGGATGAGAAGCTAAGCTTTGAAGCAGTCCGCAACATCCACAAGCTGATGGATGATGATGCCAATGGTGATGTGGATGTGGAAGAAAGTGATGAGGTGAACTTCTTACTTGCCTTGTCTCTCTTCTCTTTATGTGTGTAACAATCCCTGAAAGCTGCCTAGAGTATTCCCCCTGGGAAGATGCGCTCTGCTGGCTTGTTCTCTGGGAACTCATTCCCACTGGGCAAGGTGACTCTCAGCAGAATAGCTCTCTTAAGAGCTAGCCAGGCAGACTGCAGTCTTGTGCTTGTGTCTGTGCCTACTGGCTAGTACCATTACACTGACTACCATGTTATTTGGGAGAGAGTTTTCCTGAGCTGTTCCCTATAATTTCCTTAGTTTTAAAAAAAACAGTTATTAATCCAGGGCCTCATACTTGCTAGGCAGGCACTCTATCACTTGAGCCATAGCCCCAGCCCTTTTTTTTGTTTTAGTTATCCTTTGGGTAGGGTTTCACTTTTTTTTTTGATGGTGTGGGGCTTGGGACCAGCTTCAGACCTCAATCCTGCATTCTACAACCTCCTTCATATCTGGGATGACAAGCGTGTACCATCTTCCTTTTTGAGTTGAAGTCTTGCTGACTTTTGAACTGTGATTCTTCCAGTCTCTGCCTCCCTAGTAGCTGGTATTGTAGGGATGAGCCACCACATCAACCTCTCTGATCTGTGGTGTAATCCTGCTGTTTCAGTCTTTATTCAGCCTATGATGGCATGTGGGGAAAAAAAGCAAAACAAATCCCACCTAAGGGAGCTTCATACTTTACTTTGGAGATATAGTTGCAGGAGCTAGTTTGACTGGTCCAGATAGACCAAAGGAACTAGAGTAATCTCTAAATGGGTAAAGCTCTGTTATTCTGTGAAAAGATTGAAAGGTTTCATGATTTCAAGCACAATATGAACAAGCCATTTGGTGAAGCTTCCAAGTTATGCCAAATCTTCACAGTGATATACTGTGTATTATAAGAGTCTAGTCTCTCACCTTTGCTGGCTGTACATTTGAGTTTTGGATGTCACATTGTCAGAAGGACTTAGAATTGCAAGGACTATACATAGAGAGGTAACATAAATGAAGAAGAGTATGAAAATATGTTATCAAGAGCATTCAGCATAGTTAAGTATTATTAAGTATTATGTATGTGCCATTTACTGTACTAGGTAGAAAGATGAGATAGCATATCAGACAAATATATTATGTCTTCATACATTTTATGGTCTAGAGAAGAAAGTTGAGCCTGAAGGAGACTGTTAGTTTTTTTATTTTATGAAAAAAACAACTTATGAGAAAAGAAAATTAGGGGAGGAGGGATCATTGTGGCATATAATTTTAACAGTTTCAGCCATGGTCGGTTGTTTCATTGTTTCTGGGCCTGTGGTGAGTCAGAATCATCATGGCTGGAGCACATGGCAAAGAAAAGCTGCTTATCTCCTGGCAGCCAGGAGAGGACAGAGAGGGAGGGTCTGGGGAACAAGATACATCTTCATAGGCCAGATAGTATTAAGCATTTTCATAGAGTCATCCAGTTTTCTTAACATAAAGTTGATTTCATTACCAGGGAAAGGAATCTTGGCAATACTAAGCATTTTGTTTAAGGAAATGCTGGATGTGAGTTTAGATCTGAATTCAAAGTCCATCTGTTTAAGTTCTGCTATATTGTTTCTTTTATTCTTAGGGCAAATCCAAGTGGGGAAAGTAATAAGCACACATAGTAGTCTTCTAAAATAAAAAAAATTGCTTAATACTTAGAGCAATTTGTTACAGGAGAAGCTTCTTTATTAAATATTGAGCTACTTGTCATTGAAGATGGGCAAATAGAAAACAGAACTCTGTTAACTGGTCAGCAGAAGGAATTCTTCTGTTAGGATGAAACATGTAATATATAAGGAATTTAAGGAGAGAGATAGAATGGGTAAGTCTAGCTGAGCAAGAACCAGTGTGAACAAAGGTATAGAGATGGTATGGTGAGTTGGTTTAGTTAGAAAGACTGTGATAGAAAAATCATCAGAATATTTAAAGTATAGCCCAGGAAATCAGGTTGAAATATGTAAACTTTTGTTGAAATAGTCAATAATAAGTTCTTGAACAAGAATGACCACCACAATGAAAGTATCTGAATTTTGTAATCCTAGCCACCTCAGGTGGCTGAGGTTTGAGGATCACAATTTGAAGCTAGCCTGGGCAGACAAATCTGAGATTCATCTCCAGTTAACTAGCAAAAAGCTGTAAGTGGAGCTGTGGCTCAAGTAGTAGAAAAGCTTAAGTGAAAGTGCATGGCTCTGAGTTCAAAGCTCAGTACTGGCACAAATAAAAAAGTATCTGAACTTCTGGTTATATTTAGAAGTGTCATTGGTCTCCAAAGGGGGTCAAAATTTGTTTTGTCTATGTGAAGAATAGTCATGTTTGATGGGGAGTGAAACCTAGAGGTGTCCTGATCACTGCTCCCGGGCATTGCCCTAGGATGGTAAGGGAAGCACAACTGTTAAAAGGTGATATAATCCAAGATCTATAAATGCCTGGATATCTTTGTCATCCACTCCTCCTTTTTCACATTCTGTTGAATTGCTTTGTCAATGAGGGAAGGAAGAAAATGTTCTTTTTAGAGGAATGTTACCACAACAAAAATTTCATCAGCACAAACTGTTCAAAAATAACACAAAAGCTGTCATCCTGCTCTTCTTTGAGCCAGTGGTGAGATGTTCTTTTTCAGCATAGCTTCTGCCTTGCCTTGCTTCCCCTGCTTTCTGCTGCAACCCCAGGCCTCTTGTGGTTGCAAAGGCCTGCTAGTTTGGGTTTTACAATCACAGGCTACTGTCCTGGAGAGAGTAGTAAAATATACATGCTTAATTCCATCCAACCATACATGAGACAGCCTTGGCATTTGGGATCTAACTAGAAAGTTGGGTAGATAACTCAGAGCCTAGAATATTAGGTAATGAATGGTGAGGTATTATGAGAAACTGGTTATGTTGGCTGTCAAAGACCTGCGATTTTATGATCCATCTAAAACCATTGTTGATTACCCTAGTACCTTAGTAGAAATTTAAAGTTACGCTCTATTAAGATCTCATTTACTCAGTCTCATATTGGCAAGTTTTCCAGGTAACTAAAGTGAACTTGAGGGCTAAATGTTAAAACTTTTTGCCATTTTTGGCCACAAAAATGAGTAACTTACACCTCTAATCCTAGCTATTTGAGAAACGTAGACTGGGAGAATTGCCAGCTGTGGGGAAAATGTTCTTGAGACCCCTATCCCAACCAGTAGCTAGATGAAGTGATATGTACCTGTCATTCCAGCCATATAGGAGGCCAAGATTATGAGAAGATTGTGGTTCCAGGTCAGTCTGGGTGAAAATGATTGAGATATCCTAACTCAGTAGAAAAAGATGGATTGGTGGCATGTGTCAATTCTCAGCTATGAAAACAGGAGGATTGTGGTCCAGGCCTGCCTGAACAGATCAAAACCCTTTTTCAAAAATGACTAGAGAAAAATGTCTGGAAGTGTGGCTTAAATGGTAGAGCACCTGCCTACTACTTATGAAGCCATGATTTCAAACCCTAGTTCTTACGTACAACAATTTTTTTTAATTTTTATTTTTTATTGTGAAAATACTGTACAGAGGGGTTACAATTAGATGGGCAAAATAATGAGTGCATTTCTTATCAAGCATTGTAGCTTCCTCCTTTGTTTCCCCTTCCCATCCCTTCCCAGCCTCCCCCCACCCCCTTACAAAAAATTTTTTAAGCCATTTTTTTGGGGGTTCGGTCGTGGGGCCCGAACTCTGGGCCTGGGCGCTGTCCCTCAGCTCTTCAGCTCAAGGCTAGCGCTCTACCACTTGAGTCACAGCGCCACTTCCAGCTTTTTTCTTTTTGCTTATGTGGTGCTGAGGAATGAAACCCAGGGCCTCAGGCATGCAAGGCAAGCACTCTACCACTGAGCCACCTTCCCAGCCCCTTTTAAGCCATTTTTGAAGTAAGTCTTTCTTTTTACAGACTACTGTAACCAGAGTGTTAGCTTTCTTTGTATCAAAGTATGTATGTTATCATATTAGTACCTACCGCTTGAGCCACAGCGCCACTTCCTCCAATGTGATTATTGTGCTTGCTTCTTACAGTTTTTTCCTTCTCTCATTCATTCTTATTGACTAATTGCTATATTTAATCTACCAAGAGATGTGAAATGAGGCTTAGCTAAACTGAGACTTAGATATTTTGTGGAAAATAGTAATCATTTGTTGGAGAGGGTCAGGTAGTCTGGCTATTCAAATGCTGTTTTTACCTTTTCTGGAGAGCAGAAGCAGTATATAGTAGGTTCATCAGATAAGCAGATTGGCACTGTTGGTATTGGTCTTTTCTGGCAAAGCTAGCTGGAGGTTCTGCCAAGTTAGCAGTCTGAGCATTCATGACTTACGTTCTTCACAGATCTGTGGTGACAACACTGCCCATAGTCAAAGGTGTGCTGTGGTGTGGAACTGTCAGATTGTCTTCATAGTCTAAGGTGGTCATACAGTACTCTGCTTAATTGGATCAGTCTTAGAGAAAGGTGTTATTTTCTTTTCTGGACTGTAAATATAAAATGAAAGTATTTACTCAGTCATTAAACAAATACGGTATTTTTTTTTTTTTTGTGCCCGTACTAGGGCTTGAACTCAGGGCCTAGGAGCTCACTGCAAGCTTTTTTACCCAAAGTTAGTACTCTACCACTTGAGCCACAGCTGCACTTTGAGGCTATTTGGCCTGAAATTAGAGTCTCACAAACTTGCCTGCATGGGTTGGCTTGTGATCCTCAAATCTCAGCCTCCTTGAGTAGGTAGTATTTCAGGCATGCCTTGCTTAAACAAAAAAAAAATTAATACCGATTTATATGCCAGGTATTGATTAAGAAGGCTTGAGATTCCTTGGTGAGCAAAGTAGATAAGATTTGTGTTTATGGGCTGAGAAGGTGGCTCAGTGGTAGAGTGCTTGCCTTGCATGCATGAGGCCCTGGGTTCGATTCCTCAGCACCACATAAACATTAAAAAAAAAAGCCGGAAGTGGCGCTGTGGCTCAAGTGGTAGAGCACTAGCCTTGAGCTGAAGAGCTGAGGGACAGTGCATAGGCCCAGAGTTCAGGCCCCACTACCCCAAAGAATAATAAAAAATATAGCTTACCACAGGCTGCCAGAAATTCTACTTCTGGCTATTGACCCTACAGAAGAATTTACATTTAAATTCATGGAGGGGGGCAGGGCATGGATTCAAACTCATAGTCTTCACCTTGCTAGACAGATGCTCTACCACTTGAGCAAGCCCCAGGTTTTTGATTTTTGTTTTGCTGTTAGTTACTTTTCTTATAGAGGCTTTTTGTTCAGGGCTGGACTCTAATCACAATATTTCTGCCTATACTTTTTCTGAGCATGGGTGCCACAAGCATCTACTACCTTTCCTACATTATTGGTTGAGAAGGGGTCTTACTAATTTTTTTTTCTGCCAGGGGGCCTCAGCCTGTAAAACTCCTGAGTAGCTTGGTTTAAAGACATGTGCCACCATGCCTGGCTGATATTTTTGTTTGTTTGTTTTTTTGAGACCTATTCTTCCAAAGTCCACAGTGGCATGGAACTCATGTAACCCACACTGGCCTCCAGCTTGTCATCCTCCTGCCTCAGCTTCTTGAGAGCTAGCATGTTAACTTGTCCATGAATATTTATAGCAGCTTTAGTCACAATCTTAAAAAAATGAACCAACCCAAATGTTCATCTGTTGTGAATGGATAACCAAAATATGAAAAATTACTCAGCTATAAAAAGGAATGAACATTTTTTTTTCCTGTATGTGTACCAGTCCTGGGGCTTGAACTCTGGCCTGGGTGTTGTTCCTGAGCTGCTTTTGCTCAAGTCTAGTGCTCCACCACTTATGCCTTTTCTGGTAGTTTAATGGAAATAAGCTGGGCTGGCTTTGAACCATGATCCTTAGCTCTCAGCCTCCTGAGTAGCTAGGATTACAGGTGTGAGCCACCAGCGCCCAGCAGGAAGGAACTGTTGTAGCATACTACATAGATAAATCTCAGAGACGTGATGCTGAGTGAAAGAAACCAGTCTCAAAACTTACATACTTTATGATTCCATTTTTATGGTAATTTGAGGAAGGCAGAGTCTATAGGGATGGAACTAATGTCAGTAGTTACCAGGTTAGCAATGTAGTGGAAGTTTGACTGTAAAGCTTGAAGGGATTTATTGGATAAAAGAATTATCCTTTGCCTATCCAGGTGTTAGAGGCTATTATGTGACTCTAAATATGTATTAGGACACATAGAACTATATACACACACAAAGTTAATTTTGTATATTAACTAAAAGAGTTTCCAGCATAGTATCTGACTTACAATTCAAGTTTAGTAAGTGCGAGTTACTTTTCTTTTTCCCTTTCCTCCCTATATCTGTTTCCTCTACATATCTGACAGTTGTATTTAGCATAAGTCTGATTGGTGTGTTTCTCTTACCAAATTGTGAACTCTGTTAGGACAGGGACTGGCTTTTGTCACAGTTGTTGTATAGCCTGTAACAGAGAATGTACTTAATAACTGTGTCAAATAAATGACCAGTGCCACTATAGTAACAGTATCAGGCTAACATAGGAGTTCTGAGTAAAGATGTGCTCATTTTGGGAGGTGAGAAATGAGTAGGAAGTAGAATGAACCCAGGAAGTTCTGCACATCTACGTATGATTCTGTTAGTACCTATCTCTGCTGGTGAAGTATATACAGTGTGCGCTGGAGGCACACACACCTGACTCTGCTTCCTTATATTAGCTGTGGGAACTTGGAAAGTTACATAATCTCTACCATCCTGTCTCTTAATATTAGCAATTAGAGTAATAATGAAGTTAGGTATCTTATAAAATTTTTGCAAAGATTAAATGAATAGTGCATATGTTACCTTGTGCAATGCCTGATGCATATACAAAGTTTAGCAAAAGTTTTTGTGGTTATTTTCTTCTTGTCATCAGAAAGAGCATACATTTTGATGAAAACAGGTCTGCATTCAAAATTTTGTTTTGCCACTTACTGGCTGTGACTGTAGACAAATAACTTGTCAGTAGGGTCTACTTTTTTTGAGCTGTCTGAGAATAACTATTTTCAGGATTGGCGATAGTTTAATGTATGCAAAACCCTAAGCTAAATACCTGGCACATGATAGGTGCTAACTCCATGTTCCCCTCCCCCCTAATATGACAATAAGTTAGTGAGAGTTGGCCTATTTAACAGTAGCTCTAAATTAGGGCTAGGGATTCAGCTCAGTGGTGGGGCACTTGCCTCACATGGAAAGGCTCTGGGATCCATCCCTACCACCATACAGTAACAAAAGAGCAACAACCAATTCTTAAAACAGGAGACAGTTGGGCTAACAAGGAAGACGCAAGAGGATGAATACAGTCAAAATAGATTGCATTTATGAAATCAGAACAATAAAGCCCATTGAAATTGTCTTGGGAAGGGAGAAGGGAGATGATAGGATGGGTTAGCTTGATTGGACTGTATTGTAAACACATACAGAAAGCTAACAATGAAATCCCTCCCCTTTAACTAATGTAAGCTTAACTAAAAAAGATAAGAACCTCCTAAATACATTCATACATACATACATAAACAATCTGTTGTCTTGACCTTGTACTTCCAGTCTATGAGCAACAAATCTTCTCGTGGTGTCTCTGTGTGTGTGTGTGTGTGTGTGCACGCGCGTGCGCGCGTGCCCAAAATAACAACATCAACAAGAGTTCCAAACAAATTTTGTCATCATCCTGTGACGCCCTCAGCAGTGTGGCTGACTTGATTAGGGTTAGGGTCAGGACATTACCAGAGGCAGTTATGTTATTTCCTGTAGTGTTGATGTTAAGGAAGAGGTAATAACAGAACAAGGACATGTGTTTCTAAAAGCTACTGTTTCTCTAGAAGCTCATTTAGTCTTCTACCTATGCTTCTGTATTTTCTCAAAGGTTTGGGGTTAGATAGGCATCCAGTGGCTCATGCCTGTAATCTTAGCAACTCAGGTGGCTGAGACCTGGAGGATTGCAATTAGAAACAATTTCTGGCAGAAAAGTCTGTGAGAGACTCCATTTCTAAAAACCAATCAGCAAAAAGCAGGGCCAGAGATGTGGCAGAAATGGTAGAGCACCAGTTGAACAAGTAAGCCATGCTGTATATGTGTGTGTTGGGGGCGAGGGGAGGATTGGAGGTGGGCAGGGAGATCTGGCTTTAATGGAAGGTCTGAGTGAGATCTAATTTTTCCTTACCCATTAGGGAAGATAGATGATTTTGAGCAATAAGGTCATTTTATAGTACTGTTATGAGATGTACTTAGACTTTTACTTGGATAAAAGCAAACTTCTTTCCTCTTGTTTTCCTTGTCCCACCAAGTAGGAGAAGGGTAGGTCCTGGGAGGCAGTGAGAGTGGAGCAGTGTTGGAACCTGGCACCAGTTGGAATGTGAAGAGCATAGTCATCAAATTCACTTGCAGTAATCCAAAAGGCCAGCAGAAACTAAACTTGACATGAAGAAGTGTGTAGGGAGAGGAGGGAAAGTCAAGTGCTGTGGTTAGCATGGGTTAATCTAAATGAAAGTGAGCAGCAGGGTTATGTATGAAAGTTATTACCATGACTGGGAACTATTGTTACTTCTTGGGCTTTGGGCCTCATTTCCTTTATCCAGATAACTATAACACTATGCTGGAAAGGGATTATTTCTGCCATGTACCAAGTCTTGTGCTGGCTGATTACATATGCAGCATTCAGTTCTCAAATATTCTGTGAGCTAGGTGCTATTAATTCCATTTAAAGATTATTAAACTAGGCCAGGCATGGTGGTGCATGCCTACAATCCTAGCACTTGGGACCTGAAGCAAAAGGATTTCAATCAAGTTCCAGGGCAGCCTGAACTGAATAGAAAAATTATATTTCAAACACACACACACACACACACACACACACACACACACACACACACACACATCTTGATTATTAAACTCTAAATCAGTGACTTTTGCTTATTTAAAATTAATCTAAATTCTATCCTGCCCTCAGGTCTCTCACAATCTGGTGGTAGCTGATCTGACTAGTTCACATTATGCCACATTCATTCCCTTACTCTATGCTACAGCTATGCCAAACATGTTCTTCATATCCAACTCTTGTACCCTTGCTCCAGATAAATGTTTATCTTGGCATCCTCTGCCTCCCATTTTGCCTCCACCGAGGCCTAGATCAAGTTTCTCATACTCAGCATTATTAGTATTTTAGGCCATATAGTTCTTCACTATGGGGAGCTGTCTCTGTGTGCAGCTAGAAGCTTCCTTTCTCTGCATACTGTATTCCAGCAGCAAATCTCTCTTCTATAACCTTTGTAGCTGTTACAATTGTTAATTTCCCTGGGAAAAAGAATTAGCCTCAGTTGAAAACTTCTAGTCTAGATTAATGTTTCTTCTAAGAAGACATGTCTACTGTGGAAAATAATCCTTCACCTTTGGGGTCTCTAGCGTACATAGCCTGAACCTCCCATTTGACATGTGGCTCTGTTCTGCATTGTAATTTAGACTTTGAGATCCTCTGAGGGCAAAGAACCAGGGCTTTCGGTTGTTAAGTATTTATCCTTTATGGCAGATTTTTGTTATGTAGCCCCAACTGACTGAACATAGAATCTTTTTTCCTCAGCCTCCCCAATGCTGGGATTGTAGGTTTGTGTCACCATGCCTGGCAAAAAATCAGGTTTTATTCTTCTGTTTCTCCTACAGTGTTCGATGCAGCCCTTAGATATAAAGGTACCGAGATGAATTATTTTGAATTTTGAACTTGAGTAAGAAAACAGAGTTGCTTGGTCAGTGTTATGGGGATAGAGTACTTTGGATTTATGAACTTCTCCTTAGGCAAGATTTATGAACTTCTTAAGAAAGAAGTTATTTATGGGTTTATGAACTTCTTAGGAAAGAAGTTGAGTCAATGTGGGTTGTTTCTCTAGAGTTTCTCAGTTCTGGGCTCCTGATATATTAGTGTATGTATGACCTGTAGATATGTCTATCTCTCTCTTTTCTGACCTCTCTTCCCAGTATTTGAATCGTGTGCAGAATCTGGCTGGAGGCCAAATCACTTTAGTTAAACAATAAGAAAGACTCAGAGAAAAGCCAAGTAGAGGGATATAGATACACAATAAAAAGATGCTGAAAATGCTGAAAGGCGATGTGGAAAGCAGAAGTATAAGCTTTGGGGGCAAGAAAGATGATGTTGGGAGGTATTCTTTCCCCAATGATTATGCATATGACCTTGGAAAACTTCTGAAACTTCATGAACTATTATTTCCTCACTGTAAATGGGAGTAGCAATTACATCCTTAAAAGGATTATGGCAATGATGAATTGAAGGCGCCCAGCCTGTGGTCTAGTTTATAGTGCAGAATTATAGTTTCTCCTCCTATTATCACTGCTACTATATGCTAGGCTTGTGCTAGTCACTCTGACATACACTTCTCTCATGCAGTCTTTTTAATTTAATTTTTTCCACATTTTTATTAGTATCAATTAATCATACAAGGATGTTTTATTTGAACATGTCCATATCTACCTACAGTGTATTTTGATCAGATTCACCTCCCCTTATCATGCAATCTTTATAATAAACATATCAGGAAAATATTAATTTTTCTCATATAATCAAGAAAACATATTGAAATAGTTCTTATATATTTTTAATTATTGTTTCTCAGATTGGCATCAAGCTGGTAATAGTGTTCTAAAGTTAGATTGTAGAGATGATTTCATTATATTCTCCTTGGATATACTAAAAACTACTAAGTCTTACACTATAGTAGGTATGTGCATTATATCTCATATTAAAAAATATATCAGCTGGCATCTGTGGCTCATGCCTGTAATCCTAGCTACTCAGGAGGCTGAGATCTGAGGATCAGGGTTTAAAGCTAGCTGAGACAATAAAGTCTCTTTTCTCACAGACTTTGAGAATTGGAACTATGGCTTAAATGGTAGAGCAACAGTCTTGAATGAAAAGGCTAAGGGACAGACAGTACTCATATAAACAGTAATGGCACAAACAGTTTTTAAAAAATGTCATTGCTCTGAGTTGTAGTAGTCACCTCCCACTAAACTTTCTGTCACCTAACCCTTACTCATTAGGGTGCAGTGACACTTTGAAAGCCACGTTGATTTCTGTCTGTATTTCTCTCCACCCAGATTTGATAGAGCTGTTGGGTTACTTCTGAGTCTGAAGTACTATTTACTACAATCAATCTGTTGTTTGGATGGATATCTATGATTTTTAAAGACACAGAATCATGAATACTGTGGCATTCTCTTTAGGAGAAGTATCTCCTTCCATCACTTTCTTTTCTTTCTTTTCTTTCTTTTCTTTTTTTCCTTCCTCTCTCCTTCCTTCTTTCCTTCTTCCTCTTCGCGCGTGCATGCGTGCGTACGTGCGTGTGTGTGTGTGTGTGTGTGTGTGGACTGGGCACTGTCCCTGAGCTTTTCTGCTCAAGACTAGCACTCTACAACTTGACTACAGTTCTACTTGCAGCTTTTTGGTGGTTAATGGGAGATAAGAGTCTCTTAGACTTTCCTGCAAGGGCTGACTTCAAACCGTAATCCTTATGTCTCAGCCTCCTGAGTAGCTAGGATTACAGGTGTGAGCCACAGGCACTGGGCCCTTCTCCCCGTTTTAAGTTGGCATTGCATTCAAGGAAGTTAAGATGTCAAAGAAGCTATAAGTAATTCCCTCTTACCCACATACCAGAGGCCTGATTCAATTTCTTGATCCTTATGTAACTCTTTGTGGAAAGGTCTCAAAGCAATCGGCCCAAGAGCCCTGATTTTGTTTCTTCAGGATTAACCTTTGTTCTCAGTCTCCCTGTGAGTCCCACTGCTTCAGTATCATTCCAAGGAGCTAGCCCAGCCCCTGGGAAGTAGAACTCTCCCTTTCATCCCTGGCTAAAAAATTCTGGGTGTAGATTTTCCTTCTTTGGCACAAGTTTGGCAGCCCTCCCACTCTTTTCTTCTTGGTGTTAGTGGTGTTTGAACTCAGGACTTCGTACTTGGTCAGCCTGATTGCTTGGCTAGTGCTCTACCATGTAACCCATGCCTTCTGCCTTGCTTTTTTCTGGGGGGTGTGCACATACGCACGTGTATCAGTTCTACTACTTACCATGACTCCATTTCTGACTGGTAGTTAATTTACAATAAACTACTAGTGAATTTTGCTGCCCTGCCTGGTTTTGAACAATGTTCCTCTGAGTTTAGCCTCCTGAGTAGCTAGGATAACAGGCATGAGCCACTGGTGTCTGACTTTCTGGTTATTCTAGACATGGAGTCTTGGAGACTTTTCTACATATGCTGGCCTTGAAACAAGATCCTCTGGATCTCAGTCTCTGCAGTAACTAAGATTACAGGTATGAACCATTGGTACTCAGTTAGCCTTTTTTTTTTCCTCAAAGTTTCACTGTATGCAAAATAAGTTCAGCTTAGTTATTTATCTGATGTAGCATTTCTCTTGCTGCAGTAATTCTTTGACCTTAGTTTTAGAAGCACCTCTCTGCTTTTCTTCTTTCTAGCTTACCATCCTAGCTCCTATCTTGCAGAACATTCTCTGCCCTTAATATAGGCTGGGTACAAACGGAAGTCTGCTTAGGTTCTTGAGACAGAATAGAGATGATCAAACCTTCATGTCATTGTTCTTCAGGTGAAATCTGCTCCTTAGGTTAAGGAAATGGCCTGGCCCCATCCTTATGAATACTTACCTATAAAGGAGCTATACCATCACTTATCGGTAGGGGCTCACAGTTTATAGATGACAACTTGGATGGAGTTCAAGTTCTGTGGTTCTGCTAATACATTCAAACCTTTCCTGCTTTGTGATTCTGTCATTTGAACTCAGGGCCTTATGCTTGCTAGGCAAGTGCTCTCTCACTTGAGCCATATTCCATGCCTTTTTTGCTTTCGTTTAATTTTCATACATAGTCTTGCATTTGCCAATGGCTGGCCTTTCAACATGATATTCTTTTTACCTCCCATATAGCCAGGAATACAGACGCATGCCACCTTGCCTAATTTTTTTTTTAGATAGATCTCACAAACATTTTTGCTTAGCTGGCCCCGAACTACAATCATCCTGTCTTTGCCTCCTATACAGCTGGGATTATAAGAGTATACTACCATTCCAGCTCTGTCCTATTTTTTTTTTTTTTTTTGTTGGTCATGGGGCTTGAACTCTGGGCCTGAGTGCTGTCCCTCAGCTCTTCAGCTTAAGGCTAGTGCTCTACCACTTGAGCCACAGCGCCACTTCCGGTTTTCTGGTGGTTTACTGAAGATAAGAGTTGCACAGACTTTCCTGCCTGGGCTGGCTTTGAACTGTGATCCTCAGATCTCAGCCTCCTGAGTAGCTAGGATTACAGATGTGAGCCACCAGTGCCCAGCTTCAGTCCTAATTTTTTTTGGGGGGTCAGTTTCTTAGAATAAACTATTTGGACAGGAGTATGTATGTATGCATGCATTTATGTATTCATTCATGTTTTTTGAGACAGGCTCTTGGTCTGTACACAGAGCTAGCAAGAGCTTTCCTGCTCTCAGTCTCTAGAGTGTTGTGATCACAGCATGTGATTACAGTGCTCTCCATGCCTAGCTAAGTTTACTCATGAGATGGACTGTTTCTGTGCTGTCCAGGATGATCACAAACTCCTAGGTTCCAGTGATCCTTCTTTCTCAGCCTCCCAAGTAGCTGGGACTTTATAAATGTCATCAAATACAGCTTGGATATTAAAGTTTTAGAAGTTTAAGCAGGAGCTTTGGAGTCTGACCTGAATTCAAGTCTAGTCTTGCAGTGTATTAGTTTGAAGACCTCATTTTCTTGTCTATGGTTTCAGATGAAAATGAGATAGTCTTACAATTGGAAAGCCCTTGGGCTAGAGAGGCATTTCTTTTTTTTTTTTTTTTAATTTAATTTTATTTTATTTGTGAACAAACTGTACAGAGGGGTTACAATTGCATGGGCAGGATAATGCGTACATTTCTTACCAAGCATTGCAGCCTCCTCCTTTGTTTACCCTTCCCATCCCTTCCCAGCCTCCCCCCTCCTAGAGAGGCATTTCTAGACACAAGCAGTGGCAGTAGTGCATCTTAAGTGTGTAATGGTAGTCCTTAAAGTGGACTGACTATATGAGTTTCAAGAGAGATCAAGATGGCGGTATAAAACTGGTAGTATAGCAGAAGATTCATTGTCAGCTGGCACTCAGGCAAGAGTCTCAGTTGCCAGAGAAGCTGAGCTACACATCAGAGAGAGTAAGCATAGTTTGCAATCTGTCCTAGTGCCTTAGCCAGCTACAAGATGAGGCAGCAGCTCCCCCAGATGGAATCCCTCATGTTTCGAGGAAAACCCAGACGGTGACCTGCTTTGACAGACAGGGAAATTATTTCTCACTAAGCAGGCTGTTGTTTTCCTTCCTCCCTTCTTTGTTGTGGAGTCTGTATTGTCTATGCTGGAAGGCAATCCTGTTGATGACAGGGATTTGTTATAGTCATAGGTTTTTGTTTTCTTTTTTTTTTTTGTCTTTATGTGTCTTTTTCTATTTGTGTCTTCATTTGTTTGTTTTGGTGTCAGTCCTGGGGCTTAAACTCAGAGCCTAGGTGCTATCTCTGAACTTTTTCTGCTCAAGGCTAGCATTTTACCAGTTGAGCTTCAGTTCCTCCACTTCCAGTATTTTGGGGGTTAATTGGAGATAAGAGTCTTACGAACTTTTTCCTTCCTGAGCTGCTTTTGAACCATGATCCTCAGATTTTAGCCTCCTGAGTAGCTGGGATTATAGGCACGGGTCCCTAGCAGCTGACTTTTTTGTGTTTGTTTTTATGTGAATTTTGTGTTTCTGTGAGTATGTATCCTTGTACATTTAGATATGACACTGAAGGAAGGAGAAGAACACTGAGCCCAAGGAAGGAGGAGCTAAGAGAAAGCCCATCAAGTCAGAGAACAAGGACAAAGTTAGGAGCAAAAGTATAGTATGCAGGACCAGGAAGTAAAAACACAGTCCAAAGATGCTGTTATTCTAGGCAAAATCTGGGCCTACAAAGTGGTAGGCAGATGCAAGGATCATCTTGCAGCTTCTGATCCTCCCTCCCTCCCCCTCCCTCCCTCCCTCCCTCCTTACTCCCTCCTTCCTTCTCTCTTTTCTCTCTTCTTTCTTTCTTTCTGGAACCAGGGATTGAATTCAAGCCCTTGTGTTTATTCAGCTTGTTTTCTTGGCTGGTACTCTACTACTTGAGTCAGGTCTCTAGACTGACTTTTTATTGGATTTTGGAAATAGAGTCTTGAAGAGTTATGCTTAGTCTGACTTTGAACTGTGATCCTTCAGATCTCATTTTCCTGAGTAGCTAGGATTATAGGCATGAGCCATTACAGCCCAGCTCTGACCTTTTAGGAATTGGCAGCTGAGTTCCATATGTTACTGGTATTTTTGTTTGATTTTCTCTTTGTATAGTTATTAAAATCACTCTGTGTATGCTTGTATCTATATATGTATCATATTCAGTGTACATCATAATATTAAAAGAATTGGTTTGCAATGCAATATCTAATTCATTGGATTCAAAGGATTGATTCCTTTTTATTTGTTTGTTTGAGACAAAGTTTTTCTATGTAACCCACTCTTTTTTTTTTTTGCCAGCCCTGGGGCTTGAACTCAGGGCCTGGGCACTGTCCCTGTGCTGCTTTTGCTCAAAGCTAGCTAGCACTCTACCACTTGAGCTACAGAGCCACTTCTAGCTTTTGCTGTTTATGTGGTGGTGAAGAATCAAACCCAGGGCTTCATGAATGCTAGGCAAGCACTCTACCACTAAGCCACATTCCCAGCCCTGTAACCCACTCTTATCTGGAACTTACTTTGTAATCCTGGCTGGTCTTTAACTCTTGATCTTGCCTCTTACTCTCTCCTCCCTCCATGCTGAGATTTACAGGCATATATTATTATATCTGGCTTTTTATGTGTTCTTGTTTTGTTCTCTCCTTACCTCCTTACCCCTGTTTTCTTCTTTCTCTAAATATATTTAGTGTCTTCTCTGTCCTGGGTGCTGGATATGCAAGACTAATAAGGCAGACACATTTTTCTGCCTACAAAGATTTCTTATATTATTGAGGCAGAAAGACAAATGTGTCCATTCCTGATAGGTGCAGTGACAAAATATGAACTTGGCATGCTCTGGAAATACAGAAGCCATACAAATACGTCAGGAAAGACTATAATCCTAGTTGCTCAGGAAGATGAGATCTGAAGGATCATATTTCATAGTTAACCTGAGCATAAAAATCTTCAATACTCAATTTCCAAAATAACCAGTAAAAAGTCAGAAGTGATGTCTGCACTGAATTTTGGGAAAGGAACAGTAGTCTACCTAGGGAGAGGACTGAGAAGGATGAGCCAGCTAGAAGCACAAATATGATATCCTTAGAAACCTTGAGTTAATGGCGTTTAATCTTCAGCATGGAATGTAACAGTTGGGCAAGGAGGGAGAGGCTCAAAAAGCAGGAATGAAGCACATTTGTGCCATACTGAGGAACTTGGATTTTATCCCAAACAAAATGAACTAGAAGTAAACAGAGCTGGCTGTAAATTCTGGCTGAAGGTATGTCAGGAGCAGGCGTTACAGAGGAGGTGGGACAGGAACTTTATTTTTAAAGATTAGCCAGAGTTTATCAGCTAAAAAAAAGAGAACATTCCAAGAAAGGGAAACTTTATGAACAGGAAGATAGGAGGCAAAAATGTTTGCAAGTTTGGGAGAGCCATAGGGAGATTCAAGAGATTGGTTTCTTCATATGTAAGATAGGGGCACTAGTAATGTGCACATTCAGTGAGTGGTGTGAGCATCCCCAGCCCCCCCCCCCAATAAAACCAGAACAACAAAATGAGAGTCTGTCACCACTGGCTCATGGTTATAGTCCTAGCTACCCAGGAGACTGAGATCTGAGGATCACAGTTTAAAGCCATCCTGGGAAGAAAAAGTCCAGAGATCTTATCTCCAATTAATCATCAAAAAAACTGAAAGTAGAGCACTAGCTTTGATAGCACTCTGGCCCTAAGTTCAAGTCCCAGTAAAGGCATAAAAAATGAATATAGAGAATCCAGCTTTCCATGTAGTTTGGGATGACAGGATCACACTACTCTGCCCAGCTAGGGATTGAGAAGGGGTTCTATTGAACTTTTTTGCCTGGTCTGGACTCAAACTTTGACCTCTTCCCCATTCTTAGCCTTGTAGGTGGCTAGAATTACAGGCATGAGCCATCAATATCTGGCTAGGACCACTGCTTTAAAAAAACAAACCAAACAACTGCTTTTAGTGATAAGAAACATAAAAGTAATTTTAAGGTGGCATAAATTTCGATGTAGAGTTGATAGCAACATGAACAGGATTTTTTTTCATACAAGCTCATGTTTTTTATTTTAAAATTACAAGTAGTATGTGTTAATTTTATAAAATGGGAGCCTTCATTATGGTATGTCTGTATATACATACATTTAATCATTTTACCCTCTTTTTATTTCCCTTCCCTTTTTCAGCTTTCCTACTTTTTGTTATTTTTGGCATTATTGGAATTTGAACTCATACTCAGGGCCTTACACTTTAGATAGGTAGGTAAGCACTCTACTACTTGAGCTACAGTCTCTTCCTTTTGGGCTTTAGTTATTTTTTAGTTATTAGCTGTGTTTTTGCCTCAGACTGCTATCCTGCTACCTATGCTTCCTGAGTAGCTGGGATTATAGGCTCAAGCCACTGCACCCAGCTCACATATGGCTTTTTTGTTTGTTTTTGGTTGGTCATGGTTTTTGGTTGAACTCAGGGCCTAGGTGCTGTCCCTCAGCTCTTCAGCTCAAGGCAAACACTCTACTACTTGAACCACAGGGCCACTTCCAGTTTTCTGGTGGTTTATTGGCGATAAGAGTTTCACAGACTTTCCTGCCCTGGCTGGCTTTGAACTGTGATCCTCAGATCTCAGCCTCATGAGTAGCTAGGATTACAGGCGTGAGCCGCTGTCACTCGGCTCACAGATAGTTTTAAATGAACTTCATTGTGAACTTTTCATCTGATGTACTTTGATCATTTTATCCTTCCTTTTTCTTTTTCCTTTTCTTTCCCTCCCATCTTCCACTGGTACTCTTGCTATTGATGAAATATGTAAGAATCTATTGCCAAATCTAAGGTTATAGTTACATACTCCTGATTTTATTCCAAGATTTAAGGAAATTCGAAGCTTAACATGCATCAGTTTTAAATATTTTCACCTAGAACATGCTTTTCCTACAACTTTCTCAGTTGAAGGTGCCTCCATTGTTTGAATTACTTAGGCTGAACCCATTCTTAATGTGTAATTCCTCTTACACCAAATCCATTGGTAAATATGCCCCAAATACATTTTTTACTACTTCTCAACTGTAGGTACCAAAGCTTTATAATCTCCTAACAGTTAACCAACCATACAATTTTCTCTATTTTCAATATAGCAACCAGTGAGTTTTCTTTTCTTTTTGAAATACATACCAGATCATTGCACTCCTTTGCTCCAAACTCTGAAATAACTCTATGTTTCACTCAAGGTGAAAACTACAGAGTCAACAGAATCTTGTTTGATCTGGCTCCTACTCATCATTTTGTTTTCTTTCCTACTTCCATCCTTCCTGGTTCCTTACTTTAACCACATTCCTTCCTGTCTCTCAAATACTCTGCTTCAGGGCCTGATTCTAGCTCCTATCTATACTTGGAATAATCTTACCCCAGATACATATTTCACAAACTTCTTCATGTCCTAAATACCTTGTAATTTCTCATATTTATTTTATCCACCAGAACTGTTTCAGAACTCCCCATTTAATAGTGAAAATTATACTTTTTGTCCTGCTCTTGGCTGCCAGGTCCTCACTAGAGTGTGTGTGTGTGTGTGTGTGTGTGTGTGTGTGTATACGCGCGTGTGTGCGCACATGCACATATGCATGTGATTGTAAGCTCGCGTTACTTTGGTAGTATTGGGGTTGGACTCAGGGCCATGAGCTCTCACTTGGATTTCTCAAGTGGTGCTCTACCACTTGAACCACACTTTCAGCCCAGCTTTTTGCTAGATAATTAGAGATTGGGGTCTTGAAGGCTTTTCTCTCTGGCCTGGATTCAATCCTCAGTGCTTTAGATCTCAGCTTCCTGAGTAGGTAGGATTATAGCTATTAGCCATAAGTGCCTGGCTTGGGTATCATTTTTAAGTTTACATTTATTAAACAGAAATTTAAGAACTTAACATATTCTGTGTTCTGTAATTTAGCCATTTAAAAAATTATTGTCTAGACTATTATCTCTGCAAGGGCAAGGGATCTATTTTGTTTACTGTTGTGCTTCTAGCACCTTAGGTCTTCTAGCTTCTGGTCTTCTGGCTTGCCTCTTCCAGAGTAATATCTTATAAGCTAGGGTGGTGCTGCATCCAAGGTAAGCTTCTGTCTTATGAATGAGGGCTAAGCAGAAGAAAACGGGCCTGCCTCTTTGCTACAGTCACCTAGAACTGAATCCCCTAGACAGGTAACTGGGGGCAATGAGAAATGTTGATTTTCTCTGTCTATTCAGGCAGTTAACTTTCCAACTGGGAGGGAAGAGGGAGCCCTGTGTTCTTGCCTGAAGTGTTTATTCTCCACTGAGTGGGTGAGGAACAATCTTGTTTAAATACTATAGACTCTTGCTTTTCTTACTAAATTTTAGCAGATTTTATTTGCTTATATTTCTTTATTTGTTATAGTACCCTAAAGCCATTTCTAAGGACTTCACTTAAGGTAGTAGGTATTGAATTCAGTACCTTAAGCTTGCTGGTTAAGTGCTCTATATTTGAGCTATTCTCCTTGACCTTTGTGTCTTTAGTTAGTTGTAAAAAGGTCTCTATATTTTGCCTAGACTTGCCTGGGGCACTGCTTTTAACTTGTTTTTGAGATATTCTCATTAACTTTCTTGCTAGGCTGGCATCAAACTATGATCTTCCCATCTCCACCTCTTTAATAGTTGGGATTGTAGGTGTGCACTATCATACTGAACCATTTCCAGAAACTAAATGTCTGTGGAACTTATGCTATCAAGACACAGTCACTTCACTTAATATAATTTTTTCCACGTCTTTCCATTTCCTAACAAATGGGGCAATGCCATTCTTTCCGATGGAGGCATAGAATTCATCTACTGAGAGGCATCTGGGTTGGTTCCATATCTTAGCTATGGTAAATAAGGCTGCAATAAATAAACATAGTCGTGCTGGTAGCTTTAGTGTGGTCTTGTTTGTGAACATTTGGGTAAATGCCCAAAAGTGGGATTGCTGGG
>NW_012267238.1:1498258-1501283 GCF_000151885.1 Dipodomys ordii | reverse complement strand
CTTTTTTTCTTTTTGCTTATGTGGTGCTGAGGAATTGAACCCAGGGCCTCAGGCATGCAAGGCAAGTGCTCTACCACTGAGCCACCTTCCCAGCCCAAGTAATTGTTTTCAACACAGTGACCAGTAAGTAAGGTATTGTATTTTTTTACATAGGATGAACCTCAACACCACAGTCTACCTACTTACATCTTCCAGATAGCTGGATGACAGGAATGTACCATTAGGCCCAGGTTCTTTGTTGAGATAGGGTCTCACTAACATTTTACCTAGGATGGCCTTGAATCACAGTCCTCCTGATCTCATGAGTAGTTGGTATTATAGATGTGAGCCCCTGTACTTGACCTGACTTGAATGGCATAAACAGAATGTATATAACAGAACGCATATAACAGAAAGGACCTACTATGTTGTTACAGTGCCTTGTGTTAATTATCTCTACTGCAGATCTCCTGGCACATTGATATTAGATATCAGACACTTAGGACTGGGCAAAGTGGCTCATGCCTGCAGTCCCATCAATTTGGGAGGTGGTGATCAGGAGGTGGCGATTAGGAGTATAGCAGTTTGAGGTCAGCCCAGGCAAAAAAAGTTAGAGTAAGTCCATCTCAACAAATAAGCTGGATATGGTGGCACATGCCTGTCATCCCAGGCACAAGAGTGGCTATAGGTAGGAAGATCATAAGCCTCCTACCTGTATCTAGAGGCCAGGGATTACACCAACTGGGATTCACTGTGTCATGGAGCTTGATTCTAAGGCTGGCTGCTGGGGTTTCAATCTTGTTCTACCAGTTACTTTTAATGCATCACACATATCATTGTAAAATGGGTATAACATCAGTATAAAACCTCATAATATCCTTACATCTAGGACACTGAAAATGAGTCAGTTCACACAAACAGCTTAGGATGGTGTCTGACACAAAATCAGCCGCTGTGTGTGTGTGTGTTAGACATGGTAAGATGGCTAGAATGTGTGCTACTGGGATTCACTCATAAGGTGCCAGCACTCTCATATGTAAGGGAAATGAGACCCACAGAGAAGATAGAAATGGGTATTTTCTAAGTTATACTCTTTATTTATTTATTTGGTGGTGGTACTGGAGTTTGAATTTAAGGCCTTGTCCTGGCTAGTCAAGCACTTTACCACTTAAGCCATGCTCCCAGTCCTTTTTGTTTCAATTATTTGTCAAGTAGGATCTCATGCTTATTTTAGACTAGCTGATAATTTGAGTATCTTTTTCTTCTGTTTGGTAGACATAATATGCATTGACTATTTATTTGAAATTTGAAATTTTTATTTTTTATTCTAGCAACAAATAATAAAAAAACTTAAGAAAATATTTTTATCATAAAAATGCTTAGCTATTTTTGCCTAAGCATTCTGTTCCATATTGAAGTGCAAACTCAGGTATGAGACCCCCATTTGGGTATTTAATTACTAACTGCATACCCTGCTTTGTACAAGGCCTATTGCTTGGACATTATCATAGGGTATTAAATTCAGTGTTTCAGAGAATTTATAAGATAAATAGGTGAATAGATAAGTGAGAAATAAAATACAGTTTCTATTTTTAAGTTGCTTAGGGAAAATAGGAAGGGGGTAATTAGTAATTTCAGTATAATGGGAGAAACAGATGGATATTCTGAGAACTAAAGGAACAAATAACTAAAATGAAGTGAACTCACCTGGGAGATGTCTAAAAAAGTCTTTAAAGGCAAAAAGTGGCCTTCAAAAAGAAAACATTTTATATCAGACACCTTTTACAAAGATTGTGTGTGTATGTGTGCCAGCACTTGAGCCTGAATTCAGAGCTTCAGCACTGTCTCTTCTCCACTCAAGGCTGGTGCTCTACTACTTGGGCCATACCTTCCCTATGGCTTTTGAGTGGTTACTTGGAGATAAGAGTCTCATGGACGTTCCTGCCTGGACTATCTTTGAGCTGAATTATCAAATCTCAGCCTCCTGAGTTGCTAGGATTGGGCCACTGGCAAAAATATGAAGATATAAAAGTGCATGTATTATTTAGAAAGCCTGAAATGGTTTGATGTGTCTAGAGCTGAGGTTAGAAAATTAGCAACTTTTTTTTTTTTTTGTAGAGCCAGATAATATTTTAGGGTTTGCTGGCCATAGAGTTTTGATCATACTTACTCAAGTCTATCTTTGTAGTGTGACATTATCCACAGATAATATATCATGAATAAGCCTGGCTATGTTTCAATAAAACTTGATTTACAAAAGCAAATGGCAAACTGGATTTGGTCATGGGCATAGTTTTCTGAACTCTTCTTTGATGTAAGCTCTCAGTCTGATAGGGAGAAGAAAGTTAATGGCCCACATTATAAGAAGTCTGAATTCTAGGATAAGAAACTAGAGATTCTCCAGTAGGTAGTAGGAGCCGTGTGTGTGTGTGTGTGTGTGTGTGTGTGTGTCTATGTGTGTGTGTCTGTGTCTGTGTGTTGATAATGGAGTTGAACTCAGAGACTTACATGCTTGTTTAAATACCTTCCCCCTGCCTGCTCCCTTTTTCTTGTTCTGCCATTTGGACCATGCCTCCATTTCCAGATTTTGCTAGTTAATTGGAGATAAGTCTCTCAGATTTATTTTCCTTGGCTGGTTTTGAATCTTTTTTTTTTTTTTTTTGCCAGTCGTGGGGCCTGAACTCTGGGCCTGGGCGCTGTCCCTCAGCTCTTCAGCTCAAGACTAGTGCCCTACCACTTGAGCCACAGCACCACTTCTGGCTTTATCTGCTTATGTGGTGCTGAGGAATGGAACCCAGGGCTTCATGCATGCAAGGCAAGCACTCTACCTCTTAGCCACCTTCCCAGCTGTGGTCTTGAATCTTGTTCTAGAAATCAGTTTCTCAGATCTCAGCCTCCTGAGTAGCTAGGAATATAGGCATGGACTACCACTGCCTGGCTACCATGAACTTTTTTTTTATTTTTTTTATTTTTTATTTGTGAACATACTGTACAGAGGGGTTACAATTACATGGGCAGGATAATGCGTACATTTCTTACCAAGCAT
>NW_012267238.1:1487862-1496868 GCF_000151885.1 Dipodomys ordii | reverse complement strand
CATGTAGTTAACCAATTTTGCCAGCACCATTTACTGAAGAGGCTGTCTTTCTTCCATTCTATTGTTTTAGCTCCCTTATCGAAGATTAGATGGCAGTAGGTCTGTAGGTTCATTTCTGGGTTTTCAATTCTATTCCATTGGCTACCATGAACTTTTAAGTAAATGAGTTAGTCTAGTTATAAAGGTCATTCTACTGTTCATATTGTAGGTCTAGTGTTGATATTGCAGAAGTGAGACTTAGATGTTCAAAGGTGAGTGAAAATGTCTTCTCCCAGCCTTTGAGCAATAGTTTCTGATGTCACTGGAGACATGTATTTCACCCTTGAAACATCCATATCTCAGCTTTATGTAACTTTGGTAGTGAATGTGGATAATTCCAGCACTGAGGAGGCTGAGGCAGGAGAAGCATGAATTTGAGGCCAGTCTAGACTACAGAGCAAGCCCCTGTCTCAGAAAACAAAATTGAACAAGTGAGACCTTGTTAGATGTTTTAAGAAGTGCACAAAAATTGGAAAGTATGAAGCATGAGACTTGTGGGCTTAAAATACTGAGAAGAGGGTGTAAGCAGGGGAAGTGGGAGTGGGGGTGGTGATTTGGTTTGGAAGAAATGGAAGATAGGTAGCAAGATTGGATAATAGAGGAGGAGTCATGGGTTCTAAGGTAGAACCTAGTAGAGATGCCTATATCCTTGCACCCAATGAGAGATGTTGATCTGGCTTTGTGCCTGAAAGGAGCTGGCTGAGTCTGTATTGTGGTAATTCTGTGGGGATTCTGGATTGAAGTCTTTTTGTCTCTGCTCCCACCCACATAACTTCACTACTGCTGATTTACTCTGGATGGGGTTGCATGCTTTGTGCTGCCTCTGGGAGATCAGTGTTCTGAGCTAAATATACCTAGTGACAGCTGGTGCCTTGGAGCTTAGGCAAGCTATCGAGCTATCGTTCTAGCCAATGCTGCATTCCACTGGGTAAGGCAAGACTTTAAGGGAGCCTCTTTGGACCTTCTTGAGAGAGGAGCTGCATGTTCTAAAACTGTAAATCCGTGTTATAAGAGCCAAAAGCTGCCTGTTTTGTTTTCATTTTCCTTTTAAACTTTGTTTTAAATAAGACTTTAGTTATTAGCTGGCTATGGGGCAGTGTTCATGTTCAGACTGATATATGGTAATGCTTCTGTCAGATATGTTGGGCATCACAGTTCTGGTTCAATGTAACATTCCTGTACTCTTTGTTTATGATAGGGTAACTGAGAGCTTCTACCAGCAAGTATATGGTTTGTTAGGGAAGATAGACATACAACTTGACTGACAAAGGAATGTCCACAAGCTGTGGGAGCATGGAAAAGACCATTCTTTATCAAGAATAGTTTTTTTCTTTTCTGTCCTTTTCTTGACCTCCTCCAGTAAGAATCATAATTAACTTTTTTTTTTGTCGGTTGTGGGGCCTAGATGCTGACCCTCAGCTCTTCATCTCAAGGCAAGCTCTCTTTGAGCCACAGCGCCACTTCCAGGTTTTTCTGCTTATGTGGTGCTAAGGAATTGGACCCAGGGCCACATGCATGCAAGGCAAACACTCTACCACGGAGCCACCTTCCTAGCCCCCACAATTAACCTTTGAGGTGGGCTTTAAAACTTTAACAGAAGACAGGCACCGATGATGCACATCTGTAATCCTAGCTACTCAGGAGGTTGAGATCTGAGGATTGCAGTTTGAAGCCAGCCCAGACAGGAAAGTCCATGAGGCTCTTATCTCCAGTTAATCTAAGTGGTAGAGTACTAGCCTTGAGCAGCGGGGAGGGGATCCGAAAACCAATAACAACCTAAAAAACCTCAGGGACAGGGCTTCAAGTCCCTACGACCGGTACACACATGTGCGCATGCATGTGTGTGCACACGCGCACACACAAACACATACAAACAAAAAACCAACTTTAACAGAATGCTTTCCTATATGGCAGGAATCCTGAAGTCTGTGCCTCTGAGGGCATAGACATATGTGTGAATACTTGCCTACACCTGTGAGTGGTAGGAACATTGGAAAAGGAGACCATACTCTCTCTTCAGAGGGGGCAGCTGCAGTCAGCTCTGGCCATGTTTTTGCCAGGTAGATTTGGGAATCCAGGAGTGAGGCCTTTGTTTGCGGCCAGGACTCCAGTTGCTGCCATCCCATATATGTGTCCCTGGGAGAACCAGGTGGAATCCATATTGCCTTTTCTGACCTTTGGAGTCATGCAACATCACTGTTGCCACATTTCTCTTAGCTAAAAGATGAGTATATTGTTCAGTTTTCTATTATTGTAGGCAATTATCTCATAATGAGAAATTATTTTAGCTAGTGGTTCTAAAAGTTCTAGACTAAAATTCAGTAGCTTCATTGCTTTAGCCCTCACAAGCCAAAGAGCAATAAGAAAAGGAAGAAGAAGACAGTAGGATACTGCGAACACCTTTCATTGTATGCCTCAGCAATTTAAGTACATCTCACAGGCCCACTTCTCAAAAGTTCCACTATCTCCTATTGATACTCTGGGAACCATGCCACATGGACTCTTGAAAGACACTTATCCAAACCACAGCAATTAGTTACTAATGACAGCTTATATTTTCAAGGTAAGGGTCATCTACCTTTAATTGAAGGACTGTCAAAGAATTTGTGGGCATGTTTAAAATCACAACAAATAATTTCACTTATCTAAACTCAATGTGACTTAGGGAAAAGTGCTGTTTCTGAGAATATTAGTCTCATTTGTTAAATAGGTATGGTAATTCATTGTTTTTGAGGATTAGATGAGAAAATGGTGTGGAAGTCCTTAGTATGTAAAGAACCCCCAAATTGTTCATCCTTTTCTTCCTTTCTCTCATTTTAGAATTCCAATCAATTATCACTTATCTTTCTCTAATTAAAAATGCATGAAGAAAGGATTTCTAATTTATTTGTTTATTTCAGCTGTAGGGGATTGAACTCAGTGCCTTGTGCTTGCTAGGTAGGTGCTCTACCACTTGAGCCACTCCTCCAGCCCTTTTATCCATTCATTATTTTTTAGGTAGATCTCACTTTGTGGCTGGGCTGTCCTGGACCACTCCTGTCATCCTCCTGCTTGTGCTTCTTCCTGTTGCTTGAGATGATAGGTGCACACCATGATATAGAGATGGAGTCTCAAGAACTTCTTTTTGAAAAGGCTGGTCTTAAACCATGATCTTCTGAGCTCTGATTCCCAAATAGCTAGGATTACTGTCTTAAGCCACAGTAAGTGGGAGATTGCCTTATGTGGGTTACCTCAAGCTAAGCAAGTTCTTTGCCATTTGAGCCACTCCCCTAGCAGTTTTGTTAGTTTGTTTTCTGATACAGAATTTTATTACCTTTTGTGCATGTATCCTTGGACACTAAATCACTCTGCCTCTGTCTCTTGAGTGGTTGGGATTACAGGTGTATACCACTGTGCCATATTTATTAAGCCTACTTATAAGTAGGCCTCCTATTTTTTAAATAAAACATGTAATAAAGAAGAAAGTGTGGTCTTATTGGCAACTAATACATATGGAAAGATATATGAATGATATGATACAGTTATGCATTTGTCAAGTGAAATGTGCATGGATATCTGGAGGCAGATGATCTGTGGAGATTTTGGTGGGGTGACTCCCACATTGCTATTATGACTTGTGTGCTTTTTCTTGCAGTTCCTAAGGGAAGACCTCAATTACCATGACCCAACAGTGAAGCACAGCACTTTCCATGGTGAGGATAAGCTCATCAGTGTGGAGGACCTGTGGAAGGCTTGGAAGTCCTCAGAAGGTAATAGGCGGGCAGCTTCAGTGTCAGTGCTAGTTATTGGGAAGTTTGGAGAAGGGAGAAGATGGATAACAGCTTAGTCTTACAAGGACATGAACATAAAATCCTTAATAAAAAGTTGATTATTGAAATGATTCAGTGAGCAGTCACCGAATAAGAATGATTATAGTCACTGCTGGGAAGGGGGAAGGGCCTTCCAACAGAATTGGAATTGTTCTTTCTCAGAGTGGTTTTTGAATTCCAGCTTATCTGTTTTTCTTCTCACATCCCCCTCATAGAATCTCCTATCTTCTACTGCATTATCTCCAGAGATGAGGAACTTGAGGCAGTCCCTCTCTTCTGTAGCCCCTCACCTTGGGCCAGCTCTGCTGTGGTCCCAGATTATTCAGAGATTAGGTGGATGATGACTTCTTTTCTGAGTCTTCTCTTTTTTAAATTAAGTAGCTCTAGTTCTTTGTAGAAAACATGTTCTCAGTCTCTTTCTTGGCTTGGTTCCCTGCCTGTAAACATCTTTGTTAATATCTTTCTTAGTTCCTGGAGTTAGACACAGACTCCTAAGTGCAGTTTTATTTTTACAGAGTTGACATAATCAACTAACTCAGTTGAACTGGATTATCAACTTCTCAGTTCTGGACACCATACATCTGTTAACACAGTTAGATTAGATGCTGGTACCTTCAGTGGGCACATCAGCCTACTGGCTTCTTTTATTAGTGAAAACATTAGGTCCTTTTCACATGTAACAACTGCCAAACTATGACTATCCTTTTCTAGAACATTTTCTTTTTCTTTTTGTGCTGGTCCTGGGACTTGAACTTAGGGCCTGGGTGCTGTCCCTGAGCTTTTCTGCTTAAGGCAAGCACGAGTGTTTTCTTCAGAGTTTTGAGTGAAAGCAAAGGCCTAATTATAAGAGTCTTGACACAGTAGAAAATAACAGGACTTTAACTTCATCTCACTTGTATGTATAGTTAGAGCTTCCTTTGATATTAATAATATTGGAAGCATTCTCTTCCCAGGGACTTGTAGTGCAGGCCCTGATGCTAAAAAAAGGTTAAACATAAGTGGTCATCAGGCTTACTTGTATTTTATTTTTGTTGTATATTTAATTAAGTAATTATTATTATTTTGCCATTACTAGAATTTGAACTCAGGGCCTTGTACTTTCTTGCTTGGCTGGTACTCTACTACTTGAGCCGTATTTCCAACCTCACTTTTTATTATTATTTTGGTGATAGAGTCTCTTGGACTTTTCTGCTCAGACTGGCTTTGAGTCTTTGTTCTCCAGTTCTCAGGCTCTTGAGTAGCTACAGTTTTAGGTGGGAGACACCAGTGCCCAACCTTTTTTTTTTTTTTAATTAAGATAATTTTCCTATGTTGCCTATACTAGTGAAATTCCTGGGCTCATCTCAGCCTCCTGAATAATTGAAACAACAGGCATGACAGGCATGCATCATTGTATGAAGCCTTCCTAAATTTTAGATAAGGAAATTTGTTTTGGCTTATAAAATTGATTGTTCTTTGCCATGCATTTAGTGGAGCCAGAACTTATACTTGGGTTCTCTGATTTCTAGACCAATGTGTTTTCTTTTTTTTTCTTTAAAAAATTTTTTTATTGTGAAAATACCGTACAGTGGGGTTACAATTACATGGGCAAGGTAATGAGTGCATTTCTTATCAAGCATTGTTTCCTCCTCCTTTGTTTCCCCTTCCCATCCTTTCCCAGCCCCCCCCGCCCCGCCCCCACCTGGCCAAAGTTGTAAAGTTCGTTTTTCAACATAACGACTTGTACATCTCATTGTTGCAATGGGTCCAACTGTATCCCTATTTAAACGGTTTAAAAATATGGAATGCTTCACGAATTTGCGTGTCATCCTTGCGCAGGGGCCATGCTAATCTTCTCTGTATTGTTCCAATTTTAGTATATGTGCTGCTGAAGCGAACACTTTTTTTTTTAATAAGTTTTTTATTGTGAAAATACGGTACAGAGGAGGGGTTACAGTTACATGAGCAAGGTAATGAGTACATTTCTTATCAAGCATTGTTGCCTCTTCCTTTGTTTTTCCCCTACCATTCCTTCCCTCCCATCTCCACAACTACGCAACTGTGTACAGCATAGCATATTGTACATCTCATTGTTGCAGTAGGTCAACCTGTGTCCTTATTCTTTTCTTTTCTTTTTTCTTTTTGTCAGTTGTGGGGCTTGAACACAGGGCCTGGGCACTGTCCCTGAGCCTCTTTGTGCTCAAGGCTAGAGCTCTACCACTTGAGCTATAGCACCACTTCCAGTTTTTGAGTAGTTAATTGGAGATAAGAGTCTCTTAGGGACTTTTCTGCCTGGGTAGGTTTCAAACCTTGATCTTCCTATCTCAGCCTCAGGAGTAGCTAGGATTACAGGTAGGAGCCTTGGGTTGTCTTTGTTCAAAGAACTTCTCTGATGATAGAGAATATTATTTTTTGTAGGAATGAGGCAGTTTCTATTTTTATTTAAATTATTATCTTATTTAAAATATCTACAATTCTAGAATTTTAGATCTAGTAGAGAATGTGTATAATGTGGGCAGAGAGCATTAGATTTGCAGCAGATTAAACTTGTAGTTTAATTTGGTTCTGGGATAGACAGGGTGGTAGTTCTAGTTAGCTATTTTATCAATTGAGGAGAACTTAG
This sequence comes from Dipodomys ordii, assembly GCF_000151885.1. Taxonomy (NCBI): domain Eukaryota; kingdom Metazoa; phylum Chordata; class Mammalia; order Rodentia; family Heteromyidae; genus Dipodomys; species Dipodomys ordii. Next base: position 1,490,418 of record NW_012267238.1, on the reverse strand, counting down.
GAGGAAGCTAGAGGAGAAAGCTTCTTGGAAATCTTCAGAAGTCTAGTTCCTTGTGGTGGTCTTGTTTTTTTGTTTTTGTTTTTTTGTTTTAATAGCTGCTGAGCATCTCAAGCTGCTGATGAAAGATGAAGCAGTGACATGCACTTTGGAATTATATCAGCATTGACATGAAAATCTTTCATCAGTATCATTTAATTTTGGCTTTCTTCTTTAATAACATGAGGTTAAGATGCCTAGTTTTTGAGGATAGGTTTTCTAAGTAGGAGTATATAATGCAAAATGGCAAGGAGAACATTCTTGGCCTTTTCTGAAACTCACAGCAAAACAACTGGAAGGAGAAATTACCAAGAGAAGGCAGAAATAGAGGGATTGAATCATAGTACTAGAAACAACTCCAGACAATCTTCTGAACTTTATTTCTAGACTTAGTAACTATTTGGAATACTTTCAGTATATTACAGGAAAGTAGGATATAATAGAGTTTTTGGGTTTTTTTGGTTGGTCATGAGGCTTGAACTCTGGGCCTGGACGTTATGTTATCCCTCAGCTCTTCAATTCAAGGCAAGCTCTCTATTACTTGAGCCACAGTGCCACTTCTGGTTTTCTAGTGGTTAATTGGAAGATAAGTATCTCATAGACTTTTCTGCCCGGGCTCGCTTTGAACAGTGATCCTCAGATTTCAGCCTCCCCAGTAGCTAGGATTACAGGCATGAGCCACCAGCGCCTGGCAATAGAGTTTTTGGAAGTGAGTATCCTCATTACCCATTAGCAGAGGAAAAACATTTTAATACATAGTAATTAATGTAGTTCACAGCTAAAATAGGAGAAGTAATACATTTGCATTTCTAGGATTGGCTCACCATGTATTATAGTCAGTGATCTGACAGACTAAAAGTAAGTGTTTTCTTTTGTTCTGTTCTTACCAGTAACTTGTTGTACTATTCAGAAAATGGCTCTTCATCTCTCTAGAGTGACAATTTCCAGAATTACCAAAAAAATGTAATATATTCTGGCACTAGCTCAAAGTGGCTGGCCTGAATTTAGCAAGCTGATGTAGACATCAGTAGTGGTCACTTGTGTTTGAAACATTAGCGGGCTCATGTCTGTGTGATTAGTGTTGTTAACATTTTCTGACATGTTGGAAACCAGTGTTTTTTCCTTGGTGTTATTTAGATCTTTGCTGAATAGTCTGCTAATCTCTACACTAATCATCATGGATTTTAATAATAAAAACAATAGTAATTCAAATCGACTTTGACATATATATATATGTGTGTGTGTGTGTGTGTGTGTGTGTGTGAGTGTGTGTGTGTAATAATAAACTTGACTTCTCTGATTTCTAGACCAATTTCTTTTCTTTTCTTTTTTTGTCAATTGTAGGCTTGAATGCAGGGCACTGTCTCTGAGCCTCTTTGTATTTAATATATGGTAGGGACTATTATAGGAGTTTTATGCATATTAAGAAATATACAGTAAGTATTAAATATAAATGCTGTGGTTATCTCCATTTATAGATGAGGAAAATGTGACAAAGCGATGGGTTAACTGAAGGAGAGGTAGTTTCTAACTACCCAATGTTACTTCAGACCTCACAAGTTAAGGGTATGGTTTTCAACAAGATTACGTTCACTACAGACACCAACCGTAAGCCCTAGGAGATACCACAATCTCCTTGGGTTCCATAATTTACTAGGGCTACTCATGGAGTTTAGGCAAGCCATTTATTTACCATTATAGTTTTATTATAAAGGACACAGATTAGGAGTAGCCAAAAGACTTAGAGATCTGGGAGAATCCTGAATGTGGCACTTCTGTGTCTTCTTGTGGAATCAGATCACATAGTCCTCCTAGCACATCACTGTATTTGTCACTCAGAAAACTCAACTAAACTTTGGTTTTGTTTTCTTAAAGTTTTACTTTTATCTTTCTGGTGACTAGCCCCCTTCCTGATTCATCTCATTAGTATGAATCCAAGAGGCCAACAATGAAAAGAAAGGTTTTCCTGGCCTGGGAATGTAGCTCAGTGACAGAGTCTTGCCTAGCATGTGTAAGGCACTAGATTACATCCCTACCACCACAAAGGAAAAAAACACTCCTATCTTCAGGGAATTTCTCAAATTTTAAATCCCCTCCTACCTTTCTGTGGTGCTTTGAATACAATCCAGAGTCTTGTGTATGCTAAGGAAGCACTCTATTTCTGAGCTACATTCCTGGATTCTCCATCATATCTGATCTTTATGAATCAAATAGCAGATTTGATTAAAAAAAATCTACCCATTTTTTACATTCTGTTGTGGGTTAATCTTGACTTGATTAAAACATACACTAATTATGATATATGTCTTTCAATATATTACCTGTATGTCACATTTATTGATCTTAGATAAAAGGATTCAGATACAGACATTTGCACAGAATAACATACCTTTAGATATAAAGAACCATCAAGAACACCATAGGGCTGGGAAGGTGGCTCAGTGGTAGAGCGCTTGCCTTGCATGCCTGAGGCCCTGGGTTCGATTCCTCAGCACCACATAAGCAAAAAGAAAAAAGCCG
>NW_012267238.1:1406023-1486307 GCF_000151885.1 Dipodomys ordii | reverse complement strand
TCCCTCAGCTCTTCAGCTCAAGGCTAGCGCTCTACCACTTGAGCCACAGTGCCACTTCTGGCTTTTTTCTTTTTGCTTATGTGGGGCTGAGGAATCGAACCCAGGGCCTCAGGCATGCAAGGCAAGTGCTCTACCACTGAGCCACCTTCCCAGCCCCTCTGCTGTTTTTTATCCAACTCTAGTATTGGCCTTAAGAAGTACTATTTCTCTTTAGTCATTTGTGTAAACATTCCTACATTAAGAATATTTTACTAATTAACTTTGTTTGCCAGGCCTTGTACTTGATGAATTTAGCATGTAGGCTCATGTTTATTTCCTTAGTCACTTATTTATTTTCCACTACTCTTCATGAATGTCCTCTGTACTCACACTGACTTATCAGTGGTTCCTAGGATACCTCATCCCTTGCATCCCCTCATGGATTCATATATGCTGTTCTTTCTGTTCCTCATTTATCCTCTGTTGATATTATTAAATCCTACTTGACAATTCAGATTCAGTTTAACTAGCCTCTTCTTTACAAAATCTTTCCTGAAAACCACAGGCTAAATTGGGTGTCTTCTGTGTTCCCACAGTCTCCTATGCTTAACTCATAGCATTTGGCACAGTAATTGCAGTGATCAGCCCCCCTACCTATTTTCCCATCAGTCTACTTGAGGGCATCATCTAATATGATTCCTTCCTTTACTGTAGCACAGGTCCTACCCCAGTGTAGAGAAATAAGAGACAAAACTTGTCTCTAGCACTGTGTGATCTTACAGTTCAACATGTCAGGGCTCCTGGATTCTCTTACTATTCTGCAGCCATGCTACCAGTCTTTTCCTAGGCTGGCTTTTCCTAGCCTTAATAAGGCTCTTTGGATAGCCTTCGATAGCATGTCTGGTGGGCCCTGAGAGAACTGGTTTTTGTGCATAAGCCTAATGAGCTATCACATGAGGCCTAGGCACCATGCCCATATTATTTTTGTGGTATTGATGATTCAGTATTTGATATTAACATGATAATAGAAAATGAAGATGCCAGAATGTTAATGAAAGCCAGAATGAAACTGCTCAGATTAACTAGTTCTAGGCCCCCACTGTCTTTAGTAACAGCCACTTTGAAAGATTATGAGCTGCCCTGGAGTGTGCAGTGAGAAGTCAAATAAGAAGCCCAATTTGGGGATGCTTTTCCCTTTTTCTGTGTCCTGACATCACCTTCCATTGTTCTCCGATCTAGCACTTGTCATTTTTTCCTTTGTACGTCTGTCTCCTTTTCTAGAAGAGAGCCTTTAAGGATGGAGGTCATGGAGAATCATATCTGTGTTGACAACTAATCAAGGACCTACATTTAGGAAGTCGCAGATCTCAAATCAAACCACCTGTTTCCAAGGCCCACATTTGTAGCTGCTGTGCCATATTTACTAGCTGACCAAATGTGACCAAAGTCTGACCAAGTGGTCAGATAATTGACTAGTAGCTGTGTGAAGGAGACCAAAAAATGATACTGGAAAATTGCCTGCCAGACATATTTCTCTTGGGATGTAGGTTTGAAACCACAAAAGTAGATGAAGGCTTCATCTAGAGGCGCCGCCACAAGTCCATTATGGGAAAGAGATTCTGACTCAGGAGCCCATTTTGTATTGCTGTTGTTTTCCTGGCAAGAGGAAGAATCAGTGTGGTTCATTATCTGCCTTGGCACATCTGTGGAGGTATTGCTATAGCTCACATGCTAGGTACAATACTTACTGTTCCTTCGGTAGCATGTCCTTGTCCCAGGTATCCACATGGCTCAGATGTTTTTCATTATCTGCTCATATGTCTCTTCAACAGAGAGGCCTTCCCTAACCTAAAACCACTGTCCACTGTTCTTTTCCCTTATACCCTTTTATTACTTAAATTTTTCTTCATTATACTTTTCATCTCAACATATAATTACATGTTTATTGTGGTTTTTTATTTTTGTTGTACTAAAGATTGAACCCAGGGTCTTGCTCATGCTAGGAAAGCACTACCACTGAGCAGCTTCCTCAGCCCTTTTAAAAGTTTTCATTTTGAAACAAGATCTTATTAGGTTGTCCAGCCTGGCCTTGAACTTTCAGTTTTCCTTCCCCAGCCTCCTGAGTGACTGGGATTACGGAATTGTACTATCATACCTAGCTCTTGTTTATAGTGTTTTACTACTTTTCTTTCCCTCAAAACAGAAACAACATGAGAACAGTGCTCTACTTTTTATACTGTTGTATCTCTAGCTCCTACAGTGGTGCCTAAGTAGTAGGTATGTAAAAAAAATTTTTTTTGTCAGTCCTGGGGCTTGAACTGGGCTTGGGCACTATCCCTGTGCTCTTCAGCTCAAGGCGAGCACTCTACCACTTGAGCCACAGCACCACTTCTGGTTTTCTAGTGGTTTATTGGAGATAAGAGTCTGACAGACTTTCTTGCCTTGGCTGGCTTTGAACTGTGATCCTTAGATTTCAGCCTCCTGAGAAGCTAGTATTACAGACATGAGCCACCAGTGCCTGGCTATAATATATATATATTTTAATCCAAGATCAGGACTTGGAACTTGGTATCTGATGCTTGCTTGTGCTTATTGGCTGGTGCTCTACTACCTGAGCCATGCCTCTAATCCTTTAATATTTTTTTTTCTCCCAGTAGATAAATTTTTTTGAAGTTTGAGACTACCTGCTTTTCTTATGTGTGCATGTCAGTCCTGAGACTTGAACTCAGGGCCTGGGCATTGTCCCTGAGCTTCTTTGGCTCATGGCTAGCACCCTACCACTTTAGCTATGTTACTACTTTCAGATTTTTTTTGGTAGTTTATTGTAGATAGAATCTCATATACTTTCTTTCTCAAACTGGCTTTGAACCATGATTCTCAGATCTCAGCTTCCTGAGTAGGATTACAGGTATGAACCACAGGTGCCTGGCTTGAAACTACCTGCTTTTAAGGACCATTATCATTTGATCCAGCAATATCTGGTTCTCTTTGTCTTTAAAGTGACTCTAGGACTCCATACAAGCTAGAGTGATTGTTCTTTGTACATGTCTACACCGTGTCTTTGATTATAGTGAGCCTGTATAGTGAACCTATACCTAGATTCTGATCATTTTTTAGCATGTTCTTTTGAATGAATATATGTATAAAGAAACAACTCTTACTAAATTTATATTAAATCCTAGGTATTTTCAAAGTTATTTCCATGAACTCACTTATTAAACAATCCTGGGAGGTAAGTGTTACTAGATTGTAAATTACATGAGAATAAGGACTTCTTTCTCCTTCACTGCTCTGTTCCTATGTTTGGCATGGAATAGTACAAAATAAATAACAGAATAGATACTTTTTTGTGCTGGTACTTTTTTGGGGCTTGTACTCAGGGCTTACGCACTGTCCCTTAACTTTTTTACTCAAGGCTGTGCTTTACTGCTTAAGCCACAGCTCTATTTCCGGCTTTTTAATTGAAGATAAGATTCTCAAGATATTCCTTCCTGGGATAGCTTTCAATTACAATTCTCAGATCTCAGCTTCCTGAATTCACTAGGATTACAGGCATGAAATATTGGAACCCAGCCAGAATGATTATTTAACAGAAAGAGAAATTGAAGCTTATAATGGTCAAATGATTCACTCAAGTTGGTCCCTAATAGCTAAGATAGAAATCAAAGTCTTCCAGCTTCCAATTCTAGTACATTTAACAATAAAAATCCAGTTTTCTAAGGTGCTCAGAAATTTGTCAGTCTTCAATAATGTTATTTTTCATGGTTTTGAGACTAGCCATGGCAAAAGTTTTTAGGACCCTTATTTCCACAGATTAGCTGGGTGCGGTAGCATGCATCTGTGGCACTAGCTGCCTAGGAAGCCATAGGTAGGAGAAGTATAGTCCAGACCAGGTCCGGGCAAAAACACAAGACAGTGTCTAAAGAATAACCTATGGGGGGCTGGGAAGGTGGCTCAGTGGTAGAGCACCTGCCTTGCATACCTGAGGCCCTGGGTTCGATTCCTCAGCACCACATAAGCAAAAAGAAAAAAGCCGGAAGTAGCGCTGTGTCTCAAGTGGTAGAGCGCTAGCCTTGAGCTGAAGAGCTGAGCAGCGCCCAGGCCCAGAGTTCAGGCCCCACGACCAGACCAAAAAAAAAAAAAAAAGAATAACCTATGGCAAAAGAGCTGAAGGTACTGGCAGAACACCTAGCTAGCAAACACAAAGTTCTGAGTTCAGACTACAGTACTACCCCAATCACTTAAACAAACAAAACTCAACCAAAGCATACTTTTTTTGGTGATTACCTCATTATAAAATAGAATATTTTATTTATTTATATAAAATATTTCTCAAATACAAAAGCCCCTTTCCCAGGGCTGGGGCTGACTATACATACTAATTAATATTAATTAATAAATAATGATAATGACAATGAGAGAGTAAGATTATTCATCTTGTGTAGTCTCTCTTTTGATGGAATTTCCAGAGATTGACATTCTCTGATTCCCTGTAACCTTGTTCATTATTTTGTCCAGAAATGTAGTCTTTGATGTGGCTAGCAACCACAGATCAGGCTTTGAGGAGGCTTGTGACTTCAATAAACCGCTCTTGCTTACATGTCCTCCTAGGATTTGGACACAAATCATGTGGAATCTGTATCTGTATTATTCTCTTATAAACTCTCCTTGTCATATTCTGTAGCCTCTTGCTAACAGTGAGCTCTGTGTACTTGGTGTTGCTTTCTCTGTGGTCCAGGGATTTTTCCCATTTCCTCTGTTGGAATGAGAATGCAGAACAAGACTTAACTTCTAGGTATTTGAGTCCTTGATAGCTTCACTGCCCTGTTGTTTGTGAATCTTATTAGAACTTACACTGTCTGAGATACACTTAATATATATGATACAGCTTGTTGCAGATTATTTTGTTCAGACTACAGTGACTGTGGGTGGATGACACTATGTTGCCAAGCCCTACTAGATAGGGCTGCTGCCTAGGTAACAGAATGAAATGTAGAGAATAAACCAAACAAACAAAAACTGCCTTGAGGTTTGGTGTGATACACTGGGCCATTGTCCCTTTTCCCTGTACTTAAGCTATGTAGGGGCTAGTCAAAGTCCATCTGCTTTGGAGTACAGTGTCCTCCTTAGAGACTCTGTTTCTTAGTACCATGTTTAGAGCATTGATTGTGGCACGGTTTTGTCTCCCAGGGGACATTCAGCAGTATGTGGAAACATCTTTGATCATCATAACTGGCAACATGCAACTGGCATCTGGTAGATATATGTTAGAGATGTTAATCTTGCAGTAATACATAAGACAAGTCCCACAACAAAGATGGTTCCATCCCAAGTGTCACTGAACCCTGGGCTAGACTGGCTGTTGCTTGTCTGTGCTGGGGCGGGTATTGATCAAGCAATTCCTCTGTGCCAGTTGTGTGCCAGTATATGCAAGTTCTTGTAGTAAGGTAGCCTCCTAATAGACAGAAGTCCCTTGAAGCACCGCTGGCCTCAGGCCCTTCTAACAACAAAAAGAGTGGCCTTCTTTCCTCTCCCCACCAAGGAGAAAGGCCGCTTTGTGCAGAGTTAGGCCTAGCTCCAGTAGCAGCACAGATAGGAGTGTGTTGTTTTCTGCCCTTTACAGGCTAGCACTTGTCTGTCTGCCTCATGTAGGCGTGCCACTCTTCTCTGACTTCATTACCTGACTCTCCAGACCATAGTCAAAGACCACATTTGTAATGTGTGAGAACATATTTTCATTGTCAGGAATAAGCTATTTTATTCTACTTTCCTCAACACTTCGTTAACCCTAATTCCATTATCCTCTTTTCCCAAGCCCTAGAACTTGAATGCATCTCTTAGAAATTATTTTTTTTCTTTTTGTCTGATATGTTCTTGTTTGGGACCTACAGACTTAACTAAGTGCTATTTACACAACCTTTGCCTAAGCTTCTAGTGTCTTGTCTTCCAGGATGTGGTCATAGAACATGCTATACTTATTTCATTCCTCCCTCTTCACACCTTTCCCTTTTTACCTGTCATGTCTCTGAATTATGCCTACCTCTATAGCCACTCACCACTCAGCAAACATGCTTTCGTCCTGAAACCTGGCATACCTTGTGGAGGACCTTAAGATTGGAACATTTTTGCCTTCAGTGTTTTCTTCATACAAGCTGCTTCTGAATCATGAGAGAAGATGAGAGTGACAGAAACACTACCAGAGTTTTGCATGTTCTTTTTTTGAAATAGAGTCTATGTAGCCCAGGTTGGCCTCTCAGCCTTCCAAGAGCGGGGGTTACAGGCATGTGCTACCAACACCCAGCTTTTTGGTGGTACTTGACTTTGAATTTTTTTTTTTTGCCAGTCCTGGAGCTTGAACTCAGGGCCTGGGCACTGTCCCTGAGTTTTCTTTTTTTTTTTTTTGCTCAAGGATAGCATTCTACCACTTGAGCCATAGCACCACTTCCAACTTTTTCTGTTTATGTTCTGAGGAATCAAACCCAGGGTATCATGCATGCTAGGCAAGCACTCTACCACTAAGCTACATTCCCAGCCCCACTGAATTTGAACTCTTAATCCTCACAGTGCATTGTACTGCTGGGCCATGCTTCCAGCTCTTCTCCTTTTGCACTAATTCTTTTTGAGAAGAGGTCTCACTTCCTGTATAAGGTTGTGTCTGGACCTCAATCTTGTTTTATTTCCCCCCCTGTAGTTGGCATTGAGATGAGAGGTCTCACAAACTTTCCTGCCCAGGTTGGCCTTGGATGGGAATCTCTTGATCTCAGCTCCCCAAGTAGCTAAAATTAGAGTCTTAAACTACTTCATTCAGCCTCTTTGAGTAAATTCTCATTGATACCATGTATATGATCTTTTATTTAGAAACAGTGACTGAGCAAAAGCGAACAGGACATATTCTTATATGGCTCCTAAGGGGGCAGGGGATGAAACTCATCATATCATTCTCCTCAAAACTGTTTTGGCTTTTTGCTGGCCACAGTGCTTTTTAAATGTGAGGAAAGTACACATTTCTTTTGGAAAAAATAATTTATTTTGGACCTGTAGTGTTGACCTAAATTATTTTAATATGTTATTTAAAAACATGTCATATACAAACATATATGGAGCTTTAAGTTGTTATACAAAATTTTTACTTAAATATAAGGAAAATCAGGTTCACATTTTAAGTACCAGTAAACTTCGCATCCAATTACATGGTATCTTTTTGCTGAAATTCAATTGCTCTCAGGCTTTTAAGTTCCACATGTCTGTATTACTGGGTGCCATCTGATGACTCATTCCTCCCACCGTTTTTCACTTTTTCAGCTTCTGCAAAGTGTGATTTGTATAATACATCATGATCTCATTTGACCCCTACTTGGCTTGAACATATTCCTTGTATAGTAAGTCCACTTCTGTTCCTTAACACAGCGTTGATTTTTAACAGAGTATAGTCTTCAGTTTGCTTTCTATGTAGCTACATACACAAGGTATAAAAATTATTTCCAAAGGGTATTTTTACACACTACAATCATTGAGGTTTATTAGCCATAGTGCTCCAAGTATTAGTGATGATATGATTTGCCATGTTTTGAAGGATCACTCAATAATTATTTCAGTTAGAATTGGCTTCTGTTATGACAAAAAATCCTATTACTCTGTTGTAATCAAAAGAGGAAATTTACTTGTACAAAACTGAAATATCAATGAATAGGGATGTTTGCAGGCTTGTTCTGACTCAGGACCTAAATGATGCCATCTGGATTCATCTCTGCTTGGCTTTGCCTCTGTAGGAAGGCTTCTAGCAGCCTTGGGGAGGAGAGATAGATGGGCAGATTGATACAGAGACAGTTTGCCTGAGATTGAATCTTTATCCATTTCTAGCTGGGTAACTTTTGTGAAGTTATGTAATCTTTCTGTGCTTCAGTTTCATCATCTTAAAATGAGGATAAAATGGTGTCGATTTCACATTGTGTTGGTGAAGATTAGTGACTTAATACATCTGAGGTGCTCAGAACAGTACTATCATATATTTATGTGACTGCTTCTCTTGATTTTATTAACCTGGTAGTTCAGGGCTATCATATACCAGTATCATAGATGAACAAGTCTGTCCTGCATGGGTCAGGAAAAAATCATGAAATTGAGTTTCTTTAGACTCACATTGGGTTGTATGCTCATTTCGGAATTAAGCACTGTAGACCTCAAGATGGAATATACTGATTGACTGAACCTTAGTTATATGCTCTACTTTCGGTGGTTGATTTAGCTTTCGCTGAACATACTAGCTGAAAGCAGGAGATGGGTGGCTCTCCTAATAACTTCAGCATACTGCTGCCATCACAAGGGGAAGGATATGGTTGGTGATAAAAATGACCCTGTCCATCACAGTGCTATCAAATTGATTGTAATAGGTTATCATGTTATATTATGGCATTCTTTCTGGGGATGTGGTGGTTTTAGGTTTTAATGGGAAACATTTGGATTGTAGTTATAAAAATATACTTGTATACAATATTAGTTTTGATATATGGGTTTTTTTGTATTAAACTACTTAAATTTGAGTGCTTACTTCAACAACACATATACCAAAATTGGAATGATTCAGAGAATCATGGCTCCTGATCAAGAATGACATGCAAATTCATGGAGCATTCCACATTTTTTAAAACTCTAAATTTGAGATTGATAACTTTTTTTTAATTAAGTAGTTATACAAAGGAGTTTCAGTTCTAGAAGTCAGGTTATGAGTACAATGCATCTTGACCCATGCCATGCCTTCCATTGTTCTTCCCCCATCTCTCCCCATCCCATCCCTACGTCCAAGTTACATAGTTCAATTTTTATATAATATGCATTGAATACACAGACTGTATTTGCTCACCCTTCTTCCCTCCTTTGTGTACACCCTCCATGTTCTCTCCTCCCATACAGAACTTGTTACAGCTTCCTGGTATTCATTTTGTTAAACTGTTAGTTGTTCAGTAGAATTACACCATTGGACTCATCCCCTAAGTATATGATTAATTAGTCAATTTATGTGTATATGCATATAACCCTGTGTATGTCTTCATGTATGTTTATATTTAGACCTAAAACTTCAACATAGGAGAGAAAACATGCATTGTTTGTCCCTTTAAGCCTGATTTACTTAACATAATGTTTTTCTAGATCCATCCATTTCCCTGCAAATGACATAATATTCCATCTGATAGATGAGTAAAGTTCCATCATATATATGTATCATATTTTCTTGATCCACTCATCCACTATAGGGCATCTGGGCTATTTGCATAATTTGGCTATTGAGAATAGCGTAGCACGGGCTGGGAAGGTGGCTCAGTGGTAGAGTGCTTGCCTTGCATGCACGAGGCCCTGGGTTCGATTCCTCAGCACCATATAAGCAAAAAAGAAAAAAGCCGGAAGTGGCGCTGTGGCTCAAGTGGTAGAGCACTAGCCTTGAGCTGAAGAGCTGAGGGACAGTGCCCAGGCCCAGAGTTCAGACCCCACGACCGGACCAAAAAAAAAAAAAAAGAGAGAATAGCGTAGCAATGACCATGGATGTACAAGTGTCTTTTTTTTTTAAATTTTATTTGTGAAATACTGAACAGAGGGGTTACAATTACATGGGCAGGATAATGCGTACATTTCTTACCAAGCATTGCAGCCTCCTCCTTTTGTTTACCCTTCCCATCCCTTCCCAGCCTCCCCCCTCCCCCCCATCCCAATCCTTCTCCCCCCCCCCCCCCGCACCGACGTTGTAAAGCTCGTTTTGGACATGACAACTTGTATACAAGTGTCTTTATTGTATCTTGATTTTTAATATTCTGGATAGATGCCCAAGAGTTATATAGTTGGATTATAGTGTAGTTCTATGTTTAGGTTTTGATTATTAATAATTTATTTAAAAGATCATGTTAAAAAATTCAGGCAAATATTTCCTTTTTTGGGGGGGGGTCTGGTCGTAGGGCCTGAACTCTGGGCCTGGGCGCTGTCCCTCAGCTCTTCAGCTCAAGGCTAGCACTCTACCACTTGAGCCATAGCGCCACTTCTGGCTTTTTTCATTTTTTTGCTTATGTGGTGCTGAGGAATTGAACACAGGGCCTCAGGCATGCAAGGCAAGCGCTCTACCACTGAGCCATCTTCCCAGCCCCCAGGCAAATATTTTCTATTGTAACTATTCTACATGAACACAATTGAAAACTCAAATGCAAAATTCTTACCAAAGTTGATAGCCTGTACCTCATATATTTGTATGACCCACCTATATTCTTGGTTTTGACTTGTAGGTTATTTTCATTTTTTTTATTGTGAAAATACTGTACAGAGGGGTTACAATTACATGGGCAAGATAATGAGTACATTTCTTATCAAGCATTGTAGCTTCCTCCTTTGTTTCCCCTTCCCATCCTCTCCCCCCCAATCCTCCCCCCCCGTAGGTTATTTTCAAAATAAAGATATAAAGTTGAAACATTCTCATAGAAAATTACCTTCATCTGTGTTATCCAACAGAACTTTCTAATAATAATGAAACTATTACATGATTGGTATTTTCCAATGTGGTAGCCACTAGCCACTTCTAGCTACTATAAACTTGAAGTTCTTAGAGACACTGGAGAACTGAATTTTTAATTTAAACTACTTTTTTAATAAAATTACATTTAAAGAGCCACTTGTAGCTACTACTTTTTTGGCAGTGCAGCTCTGTCTAGCAACATTAAATAAAAGAATATTTATAAAGTGCCCAAAGGCTTTGTAACAAGTTCTCAATAGATGTGAGACATGCTTAGTTCTCTAACTTCTGACCTGAAAAGCAGTAGATCTCGCTTAATTGGCTAGAGCAACCTAAGGCAGGCTTATTTCAGGCAATCCCAGTAGCTGTGTTAGCGTGGCAGGCAAGAACTTTCATGACATGTCTTCAACTTTGTTCTGCCATTGCATTCCATATTCTAGACAAATCCAACTTCACATCTTTTCTTTGCACCTTCATTCTAATAGCAAGTACTTATTTCTCTCACATCGATGAAGTATTGCACACTTGGATAGGTTCCTTCACACACAGATAGACTCTTCTCTTTTATGCTGCAGTTTCAACATCTTTTCTCAGGTTGTCCCCAAACCACTAGGCAGTCATTCCCTTTCTCTTTTGTGCTCTATGCATATTTCTTTATCAAGTTTTTTACTCCATGCCTCACTGATGTTATTTGGTTTTAATCTTTCTAACTAACTTCTTGTGTGCTTGGTATTAAGTGGGCCTTTTGCCTTTTATGTATGCTTTATGAACAGATAGATGGATGGATGGATCCTTTTCAATCCTGGTCACATTTATGATTAAAAATACTTCAAGATCAACCTTATTGAGCTATCACAAAGAGATACACCTGTTTGAAATGTACAGTTTGATGAGTCTTGTGGGTGTTGTAATTTGTATGACCATCATTGTACTGAATATAGAATATTTTCATTAACCCAAAACACTTTTGGGGTAATGGTTGAATCTATACTATAGATTTTAAGATTTCATATAAGTAGACTTGCACAGTGTGTACTCTTTTCATACTTGGGATGTTATAGGTAAAAGATATGTTAAACACACAAATGTGGAAAATGTTAAAGTCAGTTTGATCATAACAGTTAAATGCAAGCAGTGCTTGGTATTTTGGAGTCATGGTGTGCTTGTCTCTTTTCACAGTGTACAATTGGACAGTGGATGAGGTGGTGCAATGGCTGATCACATATGTGGAGCTGCCTCAATATGAGGAGACCTTCCGGAAGCTGCAACTTAGTGGTCATGCCATGCCAAGGTCAGGAGGGGTCTGGATTTTACTCACTTGAAGATGGAGGGAGTGGGGTGAGGTGGATATGCTTCCAGTTTGTCCTATCTGGTTAAGTGAGATTTTACAGGATAGTCTGCAGGCATCTCTTCTTCACACATCTGTTGTGTGCTTTTATAAAGCACGATGAGCACTTGGTGTTCATTCTCTAATTTAATGTTTCTATCAATCCTGAAAGTTGCTTCAACAGCTTTCCCTTATTGAATGCTTAATACATGCCAGACGACAGGCTACTCAACACTTTATATATAGCATCTCATTTAATTGTTAGATCAGTCCTGAAGGTCGGTATTATTATATATAGATGATGAAATTGCTTAGGCAGCTTTCCCAATATAAAGGTCATAAACATGGCTAAATCAGGGGTAAAACTGTGATACAAATCTAGAGCTGTGATAGATGCAATAGATTCAGTCTGCGTTATTTGTTTGTTTTTGTTTTTGCTGTTTCCCCAGTGCTGCTGTTGCTGCCACTGCCACTGCTGCTGCTGCCATCTCCTCCTCCTCCTCCTCCTCCTCTTCCTCCTCCTCCTCCTCCACCTCTTCCTCCTCCACCTCTTCCTCCTCCTCCTCTAGGAGCCTTAGGGCTCTTTTAGCCTCTCTGTGTTATCCAAATACAGTAATGAAAATGGTACAGAGGTGCTGACTCCCATTATCTCACTCATCTCTGGAACGACCTGTGCAGCAGATATGTCACAACTGCTTGCCTGTTTTCTGGGACAGTACACTAGGGCTTGGATAGGAGTGGAGAGGGTTGGAGTGCTGCTTAGACTTCTTGTTATGTCAAACTAGTATCAAATGCCATGCAGTCCTTAATCTTATTTATTCATTCAAAAAGTATTTACTAGGTACTTAGTCTGTACCAAGCACTTGTGCTGGATACTGGGAATAGACAACAACTTTCCTTGGCCCTCAGAAGTTTTATTATCTGTTAAGTTCGGATTATATATTATGTAGAAACATCTAGTTTTGAGCTTTGGCAAAGATGAAAGGGGAAGGGGAAGGGGAAGCCATTGGAATGCTTACACACTGCTGTCTGCAGCCACTGAGTTACCAGGAGCTGTTGTCCCAGCCTAGCTGATTGAGCTGGCTGTTCTCCCTTCTGCTACCTATTGTCTCCTCTTCACAGCTTTTTCTTACTCTTGGAGTAATAATCCCAATACTTCTACCTCTGGGTATAGAGTACTTCCCTACCACAGTTTTGGGAGAAAGAGAATACTATTTTGCCTTTTGAGTGAGCAAATTGAACTCCAGTAAATCTTATTTATCTAAGATGGTAGGTGGCAGAGCTAGGATTTGAACCCAAGTCTACCTAATTCTAAGTGCCCCTCTTTTATTTTTCACTTCCTTTTCCTCATATATTGTGTGATTGAAAAATCGGCTTCCATGTAGTATTCAGTTTAGTTTTTTTCTTTCTTTGTTTGTTTGTTTTTGTCAGTCATAGGGCTTGAAGTCTGGGCCTGAGTGCTGTCCCTCAGCTCTTCAGCTCAAGGATAGTGCTCTAACATTTGAACTACAGCGCCACTTCTGGTTTTCTGGTGGTTTATTGGAGATAAGAGTTTCAAGGACTTTCCTGCCTGGGCTGGCTTTGAACCGTCATCCTCAGATCTCAGCCTCCTGAGTAGCTAGGATTACAGGCATTAGCCACCGGCACCCAGCATTAGTTCTTTTTTTTAAAAAAAGTTCACACACATACCTACCATATGCCATACTCCTTGGACCTTGAAGACAAAGAGATTTATGAGACCTGGCCCTTGCCTAGAGGAAGTGTATATTCACTGGAAGAAACAATGAAATGAATAGATGATTGACCATAAAACTCAGGATGTGGGATTTTTTTCTTGTTACTCATGGATATAGCAGTATTGCCTTGTGGATTCTTAGGCAATGTAATTAAATGTAATGGTTATGGCTTGTGTTAAAACTGCAAAGCATAGGATAAAAAGTGAGTTCTCAGGTCACAGATTCACCTAGCCCTTCTGAGGCTAGGATTAGAGCCGCCAAGAGCAGGTCTAGCCATGCTGAGTACAGGAGTAGAAGATAGCAAGCTGTGGCACCTTAGTGACAGCAGGAAGTATGTAGCCCCCTTCAGTGCATGAGGGGGAAAAAGAATGGTTCTCAGAACACAATTAGCTAGGATGGTATAATAGGAAGAATATAGCAGATTGGAGTTTATTCTCAGCGTTTATTGCTACTTGTATGTGACTTAGTGCAAGTTACTCAACTCTCAGTCTCAGTTTCTTATCTGCAAGATGGAGTGAATAATAGAACTGCTTTCTTTTCCTTTTTTTTCCTGTACTGGGGCTTGTACCTTGCTCAGCTTGTTTGCTAGACATTTGAGCCATGCCTTCCCTCTACTTTTTGCTGGTTATTTTTTGCCAGTCCTGGGGTTTGAACTTAGGGCTTGGGCACTGTCCCTGAGCTGCTTTTGCTCAAGGTTAGCACTTTGTCATGTGAGCCACAATGCCGCTTCTGGCTTTTTCTGTGTGTGTGGTACTGAGAAATTGAACCCAGACCTTCATGCATGCTAGGCAAGCACTGTACCACTAAGCCACATTCCCAACCCTGCTGGTTGATTTTGAAATAGTGTCTTACAGACTTTTCTTCCCAGGCTGGGTTTAAACCATGATCTTCCATATCTGTTTCCTGAGTAGCTAGGATTACAGGTTTCAACCTTGGTGCCAGGATACAGCTACTTTCTTAAGGTTGTTCTGAGGACTAAATGTACTTTTGTATGTAAAATATCAGAACAATATGAGATACACAGTAGTTGTTTAGTAAATGCTAGCTCCCTTCTTTTTTCTCTCATTGTATAGATATAGATAGCATTTCAGTTCGTAGGTATCTTTGAGAAATAGACTGCAGTCTATTTCTTTTGGTTAGATAAGAATCCATCACACCTTGCAGAAGTGACTTCAAGAGGAGCCCAAAGAACTCCCGGGCTTATAGGAAGCATCTAATTTTATGTAAGTTTGCATAGAAGGAAACTGAGGTCCTAGGAGAGAGACCAACAGCTTATAATCAGGCGAGTTACTAGTAGAATAGGTATCAGAAGACAGCTCTCTTGACTGCTTCCTAATCACAGTGCTTCACTGCCTGACTTGTGTGGGCTTGATTGCTTTTTAAGACCAGAAGCGGAAGTAGGTATTCCTGCATGTTTAGACAGGAATATAAACCATACACTGTAATGTAAGCTTTTCTTCTACCTGGGGAAATAAAACTATGAATCAGAAAAGAACACCAACCTAACAGTAATATTCAATATTCCTTTATAGGCTTCAGACAAGTGTTTTTCAACCTTTTGTATCTTATACCCCTTTTCTCCTGTACCCACTGTGTTCCAGCAGTAGAGAAACAAAGTCCAGTTCTTCCTATGTCATTTTCTTGTTTACAGACTCTGACATATTAAAGTTATCATTGACATTGTGGTTAAAAGTCAGAAAAAATTACAGTAATTTTTTGGGACTAAATTACATTGTAATGACTCAGAGATGAACTCAATTTTTGTCATCAGCAGGTTGATTTATAATGACAGTGGGTTAGAATTAGAGCAATTCAGAAATTCCATGTATTGGGCTGGGAAGGTGACTCAGTGGTAGAGCACTTGCCTTGCATGCATGTGGCCCTGGGTTCGATTCCTCAGCACCACATAAGCAAAAAGAAAAAAGCCAGAAGTGGCGCTGTGGCTCAGGTGGTAGAGTGTTTGCCTTGAGCTGAAGAGCTGAGGGACAGTGCCCAGACCCAGAGTTCAGGCCCCATGACTGGACCCAAAAAAAAAAAAAAAGAAATTCCATGTATTACTGGGCCAAATGGCATGAAATTTTAGTCTGGACTGGACAAGAGAATGTTTTTTATTGTATTTAGTGAAACATGATGGCAGATATAAAGGACAATTCATGGACATGGAAGCATAAGAGAAAATTTGTAGTTGAGTATGGGAATTGTCATAAATGGGTAGTCCTTAGAAGGAAAGGTACTTAGGAAATGGTGGGGATCAGGAGAGAGAAAATTCAAATTTTGATAATGTTTTGTGTCCCTCAATACTGCCTGTTTAGACTTTATTGATAAAGTTTGTATTCTAAAATGTAAAGAGGAGTGGTTACCAAGAGCTAAAATTGATCCTTAGGAAGTGGATAATCCTAGTTGGATCCTTTTGCTTTTGCTGTCAGGGTCCTAACCCCCAACTCTGTCTCAACAGGCTAGCTGTAACCAATACCACCATGACAGGGACTGTGCTGAAGATGACAGATCGGAGCCACCGGCAGAAGCTGCAGCTAAAGGCCCTGGACACAGTGCTGTTTGGACCTCCTCTTTGTGAGTCCTATTTAGAAAAGGCCTGCTACAATGCCGTGGAACCCAATGCTGTTTGAGTGTCTGGGCTGAAGCAGGGTCTCATAGGCATATCTGCAGGGCAGTACCTTCACTGTTTCCACTGGTATTGAAATACAAAACAGTCTTGTATTTTAGTCTAGCCAAATAACAACTATTATTCCTGTCATTTATTAAATATTTTAAAGGAATAGCTACTTTGTGCATGTGCTACGCTGGATTCTGTAGGAGGACCTAGCTGAATCATGTTCTACCCTAAAGGGAAAAAAAATGAACATTCTATCTAGGGTTATATCTCAGTGATAGAGCACTTGCCTAGCACATAAGCCCTGGGTTCTATCCCCCCCATAAAGACAAACAAGCAAACAAACAAAATGCATATTATAGGGCTGAAGATATAGTTCATGGTAGAGTACTTGCTTGAGGCTCTGGGTTCAATTCCTAGCACTGCCCCTCTGCTCCCCCATGAAAAGTGTTCTAGACAGGTATTCAGTGCTTCTGAGGGCCAGAGGAGAGACAGAGTTTTATTCTGTGTTCCTTTATTCCATGGCAAAATAGGCCATTTTAGATGGACAAAACAACCCGAGCAAGCGTACAAAGGCTAAAAAAATATGAAAAATATGCTCAGGTATATCAAGTAACCCTAAAGGACTGATACTACTTACCTGCCTTCACAATGTACAGAGTGAAGGTCTGCTTGTTAAACATTTTTGTGTTGGTGGTTGACAAAGGAAGACTTAGCAGGCTTTGACTGAAGCAATAGAGACCAACTCAAGCCTAAGGAAAATTGAACTCTTCAGCCATGAGAGAGTAGTAAGTTCATTTCATTCTCTGCGGATCTGAGTGGAGGTAATGGTCCTACCTGACCATCCTTTGATTATTTTAAGTGAGTCAAGGGGGAACAAGGGAAGTAATATTTGTTAAGAAATTCGCTTTGACCATACAGTTCTTAGGGCCAACTCTCTACCTTTTGGGAGATGATAATTAACGATGTCACCAGTCAAATGCTATAGAGATGTGACCTAGTCCAGAGAAGCAGCTGGCTTACAGGGTCAAAGGTAGTACATTTCTTTTCCTGTATTTGTGGACTGACAAGAAAATGTCTAAGCTAATGTATCAATACAGGTGGGTTAAAACTAACTTTTTAAAGGTATAGAATAGAGTAACTTAGAAGATTTCCTACCTTCTTTGTTGTCTTCGGGGAATTCTAGGATTCATTTAGTTTCTCATTCATTGTCAAATTTTAACTAAAGGACACAATGAATAGCTTACTTTTTATGTGAGGCTGCACTATATACTGAGCCATGACCTGTCATGCATTCACTCATGCTTATTGAGCACCTACTGTGTACTGGTATAAATAATAGAGTTGCTGATCAACAACTATAATAAATGTTGTAGCTACTCTGCCTTTTTAGAGTTCAGTTGGGGATACAAAGTAGTTATGAATTTCTTATTGGAGTCCAAGAAATTTTTTTGTGTGTAGGGGTGTGGAGCTGGGGCTATGCCTCTGTGTATTTTGTATTTTTTTTTAAAGGTAGTGACAATTGAACCCAAGGCTTTACTCTTCAGTCACTTGAGCATACAGCTCAAGTGACTGAAGAGTAAAGCCTTGGGTTCAATCCTCAATCTCTCCAGGAAGTTTTATGGAGAAAACACTTCAAGCTGAGTTGAAAGATGGGAAGCTGGGTTGGGAATGTGGCTTAGTGGTAGAGTGCTTGCCTGGCATGCATGAAGCCCTGGGTTTGATTCCTCAGTACCACATAAACAGAAAAGATGGAAGTGGCGCTGTGGCTCAAGTGTAGAGTGTTAGCTGTGAGCAAAAGAAGCTCAGGGGTAGTGCTCAGACCCTGAGTTCAAGCCCCAGGACTGGCAAAAGGGGGGGGGGTGGAGGGAGAGAGGGAGGAAGGAAGGAAGAAAGGAAGGAAGGAAGGATGAAGGAAGATGGGAAGTGGCCTTATTCAACTCTAACTTTGACAAGCTTATATGCTTTTGTGCACATACCAGCAAGAACATTTATAGCAGAAGAATTGTACCCAATGAAAGCTAGAGTACTTTCACATATTCCTCTGTTATCCCCCAAGAAGGGGAGGCCTTTGACAGTCTTAAAGTCTTTCTTAGTCTTTTAAGATACATTATTAAAGTAGAATTTACCATATCTGAAAGACTACATCAGTGGTACACACTGGGGAAGCCAAGGCAGTAAGATCACCAGTTCAAGGCCAACCAGTGAGAGCATGTCTTAAGAAGAAAGAACAGGACGGGCGCCGGTGGCTTATGCCTGTAATCCTAGCTTCTCAGGAGGCTGAAATCTGAGGATCACCTTTCAAAGCCAGCCTGGGCAGGAAAGTCTGTGAGACTCTTATCTCCAGTAAACCACTAGAAAACCAGAAGTGGCGCTGTGGCTCAAGCGGTAGAGCACTCGCCTTGAGCTGAAGAGCACAGAGACAGCGCCTAAGCCCAGAGTTTAAGCCCCAAGACTGACCAAAAGAAAAAAAAGAAAAAGAAAGAACAGTGAGAGCATGTCCTAAAAAGAAAGAAGAAAAGAAACTATTAAGCAAGAATTCTATCGGTAAAAATCAGCTAATGTGGAACCAGAATCCTGGCTGGGTCTGGGGATTGGAGTAAGCAGGAGGAGCCCTAGTAGAGCAGGTTAGACTGGTATTTTTCTTGAAGATCCATTTCATAGAGGCTGTGTACTGTGCGTGATCTAACCTGCATATCTAAGATATACAGAACAGAGATTTCAAATGCTAAGGATACATTTCACACTAATATCTGTAATATCTGTAGTAGTAATAATAATAATAATAAATGTTGGTGAAGATATGAAACCTCTGATCCTTCTTCATACATTGTTGGTCAGGATGTGAAATGGTTCAGTTATTGTGAAAAACAATATTGTGGTTCTTTAAGACTCAAACAGAGTTACTACAACCCAGTATTTGCATATCTAAGTATATATCCAAACATTGATACAGTTACTCAAGTAAGTACATCTACACATGTTCAAACCAGTATAAGACACCACAAGCAGTAGAAGGTAGTTGGCACTACTGGCTCATGCCTGTAATCCTACCTACTCAAGAGTCTGTGATCTGGTTTGAAGCCAGCCCAGGCAGGAAAGTCTCTGAGACTCTTATCTCTTATCTTCAATCAAGAGCTGGAAGTGGAACTGTGGCTCCACTTGTTTGACTTGAGTGCTAGCCTTGAGTGAAAAAGCTAAGGAACAGTGCTCAGGCCTTGAGTTCAAGTCCCAGTATTGGCACAAAAACAAAACAAGATAAAATAAAACTAGAAGGTGAAAACTAGAATGTCCATTAATCAATGAATAAATGAGTAAATTACATTATATGGGATATTACTTAACTATACAGTTGAGTGAAGTTCTGACACTTGCTACAGTGTGGATACCTAGAAAATCCATAACATAATTTTAAGACAAAGAGGACAGACAGGAAAGGTCATATGCTCTCTGTTTCCATTTATATGAAATACCCAAAATGAATAAGTCCATGAAGATATCATAAAATCAAAATGCAGATTGATAGTTGGCAGGAGCTGAAAAGAAGAGGGAATGAGGAGACAGTAACAATTTTCCATTGATGGACAGCAATTTTTTGGAACTAGTAGAGTTTGTAATTATCTAACATCAAGAATATACTGTATGCAGTCTGGGAAGGTGGCTCAGTGGTAGAGTGCTTGCCTTGCATGCATGAGGCCCTGAGTTCAATTCCTCAGCACCACATAAGCAGAAAAAGCCAGAAGTGGCGCTGTGGCTCAAGTGCTAGAGCACTAGCCTTAAGCTGAAGAGCTGAGGGACAGCACCCAGACCCAAAGTTTAGGCCCCACAACCTCCCCCCCTCCAAAAAAAGAATATACCATATGCTCTTGAATTGTTCACTTTAGTATTTATTTATTTGAGTTTTACCTATATTACTTTGTTCTTTCAGGAAAGCCAAACAATGAAACAGCATTTAAAATTCAGTTTAAAAGTTTTGTACTTCAAAGGACATATCAAGAATTTGAAAGGGCTGAAAGTACAGTTGAAGGTCCTGAGTTTACACCCTAGTACTACTCCCTCCCCCCAAATAAAGAATTTTTAAAATTGAACAACAACAAAAAAAAAGATAACCCAATTTTAAAAAATGGGCCATGGCTTTCAAATATATTTTTCCATGTCCAACATGAACTGATGTAACAGAGTGAACTATAAATCAAGACTATATTGAGGTATAATACCTCACCCAATGATACATCAGTAATAAAAAAGATAGACAATAGTAAGTGTTGGTACAGTATAGAAAATTAGAATATTAGTCAAAAATTGGAATATCAAAAAATGGAAAAAATAAATGTGGTATATGCATATAACAGAATAATAATCAACCCCAGAAAGTATAAAAGAAATACTGATACAACATAGACAAAATTGAAAATCATCATTCTAAGGGAGAGAAGTCAGTCCCAAGAGATCACATAGTGTGTGGTTTTATGATTTTGATTGTATGAGGTATCTGGAATAGGCAAATCCATGGAGACAGAAAGTAAACAGATTTGGAATGGGAAGTGAATGCTAATGGATATAGGATTTTTTCAGGGGTAATAATAATTTTATAACAATTATGCTTATGATTGTGAAGCCTTGTGAATATACTAAAACTGTTACCTTGTATAATTTAAAAGAGAATTTTAGAATTTTAGTGTTTACAAATTATATCTTAAATATATAACCTGAATTTTTGTAACTCATGGACTTCTATTCAGAAAACTTGTTTATAAACTTTGAGAAAGAACCCTAAAGTGACAGTCAGGAGTCTGTTTTCTTTATAATTGCTACTCACTGTGTGATTAGGTAGATTCCCCGCTCCCCCACCCCTACTTTTTTTTTTAATGTCAGTTGTGGGGCTTGGGCCTGGGTGCTGTCCCTCAAGGCAAGCATTCTACCACTTCAGCCATAGCGCCACTTCCAGTTTTCTGGTGGTTAGGAGATGAATATCATGGACTTTCCAGCCCAGGCTAGCTTTGAACCACGATCCTCAGATTTCAGCCTCCTGAGTAGTTAGGATTACAGGCTTGAGCTGCCTAGCTTCGTAGATCCCTTTTCTCCAGCGTGTTTCTGATGTGTGAAGGATCCTATAACATTCCAAGGTTTGGGGAAGAAACTTCTCCTTGATAAGGGTCTTGTGTTCCTTTGTGAGGTCTGTGTCCTGTGCTTAGGGAATACCATGGTTGGTCCTTGTGTCATCATGTAGCCTTTGGTAGTTTGGTACTGCCTAGATTTAGGTTCTCTTATGTGTAAAATGGGTGTGGTAAGCAAAAGCTCTTATTAGCTCTCTCATTCAAGGTTCTGAGAGTTTGTTGTGCTGGGTGCAAAGCTTTTAGAAACCAACAGCCATCCTGATGGCAAATACTGTTTTGTATATTTTTCTACTTGTTAAAGGAAAACTTTGAAAATTGCCAACTGGAATTTGAGGAAAATACTAGGTGACTGTATGCCAGGAGACTTATTCAGAGTAGGCTGTGCTAGCTGGGTGCCTGTAAAGAGTCCTTTGAGCTTTGCTCCTTGGGCTCTGATTTATTTTATTAGTATGGACTGAAACTCCTCCTTTAGTACTGTTCTCTGTTCAGCACACATGGTGGACAGAGAGTGACAGTCTGTGCTGGCGCTACCCTGTATTCTAAACCTAGGCTGGATAGAGATTCAGGCTATAAGTCAAGTAGCAAATACCCCAGAGAACAGCCACAGCCACTTTGACCAGCCATAGTGTAAACCCTGCCAGTTGACCTGAGGTAGCTTAAGAGCCTGTGGAGAGAGCAGATTCCACCTGGCCAGAGCAGCCTCAGAGCGTGGGAAGGGGACAAAGGGTCAGACCGTTTCTATCTCAGGGACCATTTTCTGACAAGGGAAGGCATGCTCAGGCCTCTTGTAGCATCTGAGGAGATCATGATCCTTTATAGTTTTTTCCACTCTCAGAGTTGGCTCTAGGCTTACAAGCCAGTCTGGGGCTCTGAATGTGAAAAATTGTCACATGCCACATGACAGGTGTTAGGTATGCTTAGAGGATCACACCTAGTAGAACGAGTATCCATTTTGAGGCCTAAGCTATTGTCTTTCTTTTAGAGATAATATCTCAGAAAATTAAGGCTCAGAGAGATGAAATTGTTTTTTAAGTGACAACCATTATTCAAAAATTAGTTTCTGCTTTTAAGCCAAGCAGACTGGCTCTATAATTCAGTAGCTTGGTGATCTTGGGCACATTCTTAAGGTTCTCTGTGCCTCAATTTCTCCTAAACAACTGGCAGCTACTATTTTTAGAGTGTGCCTACTGTGTCTTGGACTAGGGGATAAGGTACCATTTGTGTTTTTAGCAGGATGCAGTTATGTAGAAGAAAACACTACATCTTACCTTAACCTTCTGTGGTTCAAATGAAAGTAGAAAGTTTTTACAGATCAGGAGTGGTAGAGCTTATCCTTGTCTTTGTTTGCATATTCTTCTTTCTGCTATGCTCCTACTTACCCTTTAAACCTTTTCCAGGATTCTTTTCTTCCCTCCTCTCAGGCAAGCTCAGCCCTTCTCTTTTACCCTTCTATGAACATTGCTCCTTTGTACCGGCTTTCTTTTTTTTCTGTTTTTCTATTTTTTTACTTTATTTTTCTGGCCCAACTGGTTTGCATGATCCTCATAATCCTTCTGCCTCATTGATTACTGGTGTGTGCCACCACAGCTAGCTGTTGTTTACCTTTTTAACTTGGCTTAATGTTCATCTGTCATCAGCATTCAGCTTAAAACCCAGCTAGAAGTTTATTCTTGCTTCTAAAGGAGATATATGTTAGGAGCTCTACAGAAGGAGACTCATCTCTGTCTGGGGTTTGACTCAGGGCTCTATTGAAAGGACTTGATGATTTTTTTTTTTTTTTTTGGTCATGGGGCTTGAACTCTGGGCCTGGGCACTGTCCATGAGCTCTTCAGCTCAAGGCTAGCACTCTACCACTTGAGCCACAGTGCCACTTCTGGCTTTTACTGCTTTATGGTGCTAAGGAATCAAACCTGGCCAGGGCTTCATGCATTCAAGGCAAGCACTCTACCACTGAGCCACCTTTCCAGCGCTGGACTTGATGATTTTTTGTCGTTGTCATGGGGCTTGAACTCGGCCTGGGTGCTGTCCCTCAGCTCTTCAGCCCAAGGCAAGCGCTCTACCACTTGAGCCACAGCACCACTTCCAGTTTTTCTGGTGGTTAATTGGAGATAAGAGTCTCATGGACTTCCCTGCCTGGGCTAGTTTTGAACTGTGATCTTCAGATCTCAGTCTTCTAAGTAGCTAGGATTATAGGCGTGAGCCACCAGCCCCTGGCTGGGCTTGATGATTTTTATACCTGTTTCTCCAGCTTCTTCTCTTCCTCAAAGTACATGTCTATATTATTAATTACCTCCTGGATAGGTCCATTTGAGTATTTTCAAGGCACCTCAAAGTATGGTACTTTTATTTATATCTATGCATTCTGTATCTTCAGTAATATGTGATAATACTTTTTAGAATGGAGGAAGCTGAGATCCAGGCAGAAGTGAATTTCACAACTCATTGGGGCAGAGGCTAGCATAGAACCTAGACCTTATATCAATGCAAGACAGTTGTTATTACCACATGTGAATTTCTCCGTTTGAGGCCTTATGTTTAACTTTAAAGGTGAAGCATTTGGCTATTACTCTCATAGCAATATAGACATCTCTAGGATGTCTATAGGTTGTCACTTATGATACAACTCGTAGACTTGTGCTTATAGACTCATACTCAAGCTTGATCAAGGAAACATAGATATGTTGAGAGATGTTTGCTATAACAGCATATAGAGTTGCAGCATAAATATGAACATAGCAATGAGAAAGTATGGTATAGAGAAAAGACAATGCAGCCAGGCAAATCCACATTTGAATCTGCTCTGTCACTTTTTTTCCTTCATTGCTGGGTATCAAGCCCAGGACTTCATGAATGCTAGGCAAATACTCTGCCACTGAACTACACTCCAGATATATACCCTCTCCCCCACTTTTTTTGATACTGGTCTTGGGGCTTGAACTCAGAGTATGGTGCTGTCCCTGAACTTTTCTGCTCAAGCCTATCACTCTACCACTTGAACCATAGCTCTGCTTCCAGCTTTTTGGTGGTTGAAGAAAATAATCTCATGGACTTTTCTGCCTAGGCTGTCTTTGAACCACAGTCTTCAGATATCACCTTCACAGGTATGAGCCACTGGTGCATGGCTTATATAATTTTTTATGAAAAGACTCCAACAAGTTAATATTCCTGACAGTGCTTCAGTTTTCTTATATTTTCTGCTGTTTCCACTTTAATATGGATTAAGAGGAGGGAGATGCCATAATGTTCTGAGGCTTAGCAATACAGATTCAATCCTATTTATTGTGTACATTCTGAATGCTGTTACATAATATTTTGGGCACAGGCATACAAGCAAGTGATGATCACTGAAACCAGAGAGTAAATCAGTTGTTCTTTTGGCAAGTTTGGTAACTTGTGAGATGTGGCAGGTACATACTTGGGTCCTGTTAAATTTCCGTCAGCCCATATATGTAACTTGACACTAACATGCTGCCAGTCCTACCTTTTCCTCTCCCTAACCAAGGGCAACCTGCCATGCACAGAGGGCCATTAGGCTCTGATTTAATTCCCATTTTCACTTATTCCCAGGCCCTCACAGCACAACCCAAAAAGATTGTAGCAGTAGGACCTTGAGACACATGGAAGGGTTTAAGTAGCATGGAGAAGGTATTAAGAAGCCCTTGTGGTGCCTCTTTCAAGTCTCCTATACCATGGCCTAGAGCTCAGATCTGGGATATTATGAACAATGCCAGGCTCCAGGAGCAGCCTTCTACTGATTGGATAAGTTCTTGGGAGTGACTTTTGCTTTTTATCTTCTGGTGATGTTCCTTGTTTAGCATCCAAAATTTTCTCTATTGACTGGATGTTTCTTCAAACCCCAGCTAGTGACTGAAACCCTTGCACTTCACTAACTTACTGCCAGTAATTCTCTGGTGGTAGATCTGTCTTTCAGTTCCTGGCGTATGTAATGTCATATATATATATATACACCAAATACCTCTCTCTCTTTTCCTTCTCCCTCCCTTCTTCTTCCCTGTTCCTTTCTTCCTTCCTCCTCCTCTCTGAGGAGGATTTATTTTGGATCACAGTTTCAGAGATTTTGGTTCACAGTTCTCCATGTTTCTGTACCTGTGGTGAGGCAGAGCAGTGTGCTAGAACAGAGCTATTAAATTCATGGCAGCCAGGAAGCAGAGCAATGAATTTCTTGATGGTACTCTGGGTTTAGCTGATCTCCATTTGAGCCATAGTCCAGAAGTATTCTTCATAGATTGAGAATTCTTCCAGACCTTTACTGAATCTCAGCTTTGGATCTTTTGCTTAGAATGGCATAGCAGTTCAGGATACTCAGCTCCTACATAACTTTACCCACATAGCCAGATCCCTTGCTCTAGTGACATTGATTTGCACCAGCCAACTCCTTTTGCCTTACCATTGCTTTCCCCATAGGATGAAAGTCACTCTGTCTGGACACATGGGTTCATCCCTGTCCAGAGATGGCTGAGATGTTCTAAGAGGCACTGTTTTCTTGTGTCTAAGGGAAATATGAGTTAATAAATTTCTACTATAACCAGGCCTTGACTAGTGGAGGGGTAGACACAAAACTTATTATGATAGTTTGTGGCAAGTATGTATCTAAGAAGAGAAAGGCTGTGTCTCTCAGGGAAGACATCATAGAGGTGGAGATACATTGAGTGTTCAAGGCCAAGTGTGCTGTGGACATCCTGACTCACTATGCCCTCCCTTTTCTGGCAGTGACCCGCCATAATCATCTCAAGGACTTCATGCTGGTAGTGTCTATTGTTATTGGTGTGGGCGGCTGCTGGTTTGCCTATATCCAGAACCGTTACTCCAAGGAGCACATGAAGAAGATGATGAAGGATTTGGAAGGCTTACACCGAGCTGAGCAGAGCCTACATGACCTTCAGGAAAGGTAAGGCCCTGCCTCTTTCCCCACAGCCCTGGTTCTTCCAACTCTTGAAAGCTGCCTATTTCCTTAGACCACCTGGTCTCTGAGACTGCTAAATGGCTGTCTGGACTATGCCTTCCCTTTAGAACTGCTCTGGGAGCCTAGCTTCTTGCTATTCCAGTTGCCATGGACAATTAATTCTTCTTCTTCTTCTTTTTCTTTTTATTTATTTATTTTTTTTGTCAGTTGTGGGACCTGAACTCTGGGCTTGGACGCGGTCCCTCAGTTCTTCAGCTCAAGGCTAGCACTCTACCACTTGAGCCACAGCACCACTTCCAGCTTTTTCTGCTTATGTGGTGCTGAGGAATCGAACCTATGGCCTCATGCATGCAAGGCAAGCATTCTACCACTGAGCCACCTACCTGGCCCCAATTATTCATCTTGAAGAGAAGCTTGTTTCTCTCTTTTTCCTTCTGAGCTTCAGAGGGAGAAGTAAATAGCTGTCTTGAACTTTCCTTGGTTGGATGGCTGCCATTCCGTTTCTTTCTCTTTATTTATCCCACCTAAATAGATACAGTTACATGTTTTGTACTGCCCACCCCCCCAAAAAAAAACCTCATGGATCTGTCTTTCCTATAGACCATAGGTTTTCTTTGTATGGAGTCTAAACCATGCAAATTTGGATCATATAAGTCAATATCATCATACAGCATTGATTTACATGACTCTGGGGTCAGCCCTTTCCTTCCACTTAATTCCTTATCTGTAACACAGGGCCTCAATGAGAACACCATATTTTCTTAGAAGAAAACTTTCATCTCTACTAGTCTGATTCTGTTGAAAATGATTAAAAAACGGACGCAGAAGATTTAGCTGCAAAAATAGCAGCCAGGTTTGTGCTGGAAATCACAAGGAACCCATTGCTCTTGGGGCAACAAAGCTCTCATTAGAGGCAAAGAGGTCTCAATATAGACTCATTACCATCCTATGGCATTAGAACTCTAGGAAATAGGAAACCTCAGGTTCAGGAGCAGAATAGGTCTGAGATTTTGAGGAAAGATGGGTAAGGAATTGAAAGATGGGCAAGAAGGTTCTGGGAGTTAAGGTTGAATATTTTGGGAGGAGCCAAACCCCTGGGACCTTGGGGGCACATAAAGAAATGTTTAATAGGCTGACAAAATCAACAGTCAGTGCAGGTTTTATTTTTATGTTACTGATACTAGGCTTGAACTCAGGGCCTGAGCACTGTCCCTGAGCCTTTTTGCTCAAAGCTCCCCCTCTGCCACTTCAGCCGTAGCTCTACTTCCAGCTTTTTAGTAGTTAATTGAAGATAAGAGTGTCATGGACTTTCCTACTCAGATTGGCTTCAAACAGTGATCCTCAGATCTCAGCCTCCTGAGTAGCTAGGCTTACAGATTTGAGCTACCAGCCCACAGCTTATTTTATTTTTGTAAAGGGGAGAGGCCTACTTCAAGACTTATTTTTTAGAAAGTGACTTTGGCAGCCTAGAAACTATGGTTGGAAAGTCTTTGCCGAAATCTCTGTAAAAGGAAATGATGCCTGGCATTTTTGTTTTTGTTCCTTTTAAATGGTAGATACTATTTCCTTTGCCAGAGTGGGGTAAAGATCTCTATGAGCCGGGTACTTTTTATTTACTTGTCTTAATGCTTTCAGTCACCACAACTTTTTGAAGCAGGTACAATGAACTTATTTTAGAGAACAAATGAAGGCTTGGAGAGGGTAAGTGCTTTGCTGAAGGTCACATGTGTGTAACAAGCTAGGAATTTTGATACTTCTGGAGCTTTACCATATAGATTCATTTCCATAGGCTAGGCTTCTAGGGGGCAAAAAGGGGCTGATTTTTAAGCTGATTCATGACTGCTCTGCCGGGCCTCTTGTTCCTAGACCCTTTGCCAGCTAGGGTCTAACTACTGCTGTTTGAACAATCCCCAAACTTCATTTGTCTGAAAAAGCATGTTCTGTTTTCATTCCAAAGACAAAAGAATCTTAGCAGGAGACATTCCAAGTTTGGGGATAAAACTAAGCTCCCAGCTCTCCTATTCCCCAAGGCTTCCTGAGCTTACTGACCTCTATATGGCACTTAGGAGACACCCCTTCCCCCCAGGCTTGCACACAAGTACATACATACCCCCTCTGATGGTACTCAGAGCCCTCAGGCCACTTTGCCCCTTCTTCCTTCTATAGACCTTCACTGCCAGCACCACAGAGCTTTATCTGCTGAGTTCCTGATAGCTCATGTGAATAAATGTAATGCTACATGCACATTCCAATTAGGATTTCACTGGGTTTCAAAATAATTCTTTTGGGCAGGCAGGAATTTTGTTTCCCTTTTTGTTATGAAGAAATAGGCAGAATTTTCACATAGTCCCGCAAATGATTAGAGCCACAACCCAGGCTACTAAATTTTCTTCCTTGTACTGCTAATGGATTGTTGCCTTGGAGTAAAACAACATTTATTTGCTCGTTTTTATACCTTTAGTAATACTTATTGATCCTAGTCTCCACTACTCTATTGGGAATATGGAAGTGAGTTCGGCTCAGTTCTACCTTGAAGGTCCAGTCTATTATAGAGGACAGACATGTCATAGCATTGGATTTTACTAAGAGGACAGTATTTCAGTAAATAATTGAAATTTCTTACACTTGGGTCATGGAACAGTACAAGGAAAGGGATATTCTGTAAGGAAGGGAGATGGAGGCAGGAAATGCGCCTCTAGTTTTTTGTTTTTGTTTTTAATCTTTACAAGTAGCGCCATCTAGTGTATGAGGACTATCACTCCCTTTTTCTTCAGAGGTAAAGAAGGTAGAACACTGCAATTGTAAGCAGACCAGGAAACCTGTAGCTTAGTATTTCTTTGTCTTTCCTATCTGTTCCAATATATTTTTTGAGACACTACTCTGGACTTAAGTGGGTTTTTTTGTTTGTTTTTGTTCTGTTGTTGGTCGTGGGGCTTGAACTCTGGGCCTGGGTGCTGTCTGTCCCTCAGCTCCAGGCAGGCACTCTATCACTCGAGCCACAGCGCCACTTCGGATTTTCTGGTAGTTTATTGGAGATAAGAGTCTTACGGACCTTTCTGCTTGGGCTGGCTTTGAACTGTGATCCTCAGATCTCAGCCTCCTGAGTAGCTAGGATTATAGGCATGAGCCACTGGTGCCTGGCTTAAGGGGTTTTTTTTGTTTGTTTTTGTTGTTGTTTTTTAAAAAAGAGGTTGTGTTCTATTTCTGTCTTCTTAATTCAGTGGCCAAGTGCTTTTCTCTGTGGATTCTTCTTGTTCTAGAGACTTACTTTTCCATACCTCAGTTTTATCACTTTCCTGCCCTTTCTCTCTCCCTTCTTCACTGCCTCCTTCTCTTCATCTCTCCCTGCAAACTCGAGCCTCTTGCCTGATAGACAAACACTTTACTGCTAAGCTACATTCCCTCTCTTCTTCATCATCCTTTTTATTGTTCTGTTCCAGTGTTGTGGTAACTTGATAATTGCTACTAAGGTAAGAAGGCCAGATAGGATTTTCAAAGAACAGCCCTTTCCATTTTCAAAGGGATTAGTAAACTGTTATTCTTTCTTCTGGATCCAGTTTGATATCCATTTCCCCTAGTCCTCATCCCTTCCTATATCTGCCTTCAGGTAGAGTGTATTTGACCATCTTTTGGCTTTACCGTATGTGTATGTATATATGTATACCTTTATTGTGAAACTGCCACACTGCAGTTTTCAGTTTGTCATTGGCTCTAGTGGAAGGATTAGTTTCCTGACTTGTTTCCATATATAGATATTTCCATAAATTTAGACTTAGTACAGGGCTTGGTGAACTTAGTGACTAAATGGATGAATGAATTAATGGATTAACACAAGTAGATATGTGGAAGAAAGAAAGCTTGCAGAAAGAATATATGGGTAAGTGCAAAAGTAGTTTTTTAAAATTATAACTGATGCCTATGAAAGATACTTAGGAGAGGAATCTCAGGGAATCTCCCAAGCCCAGACCAGCCTAGTCCAGCCCATCCTAGCCCAGCCCAGCCCAGCCCTACCTAGCCCTGCCCCAGCCAGCCCCTTTGGCATAAATTTCGTTTTTCTGTGCTTCTTGAGTAAGCACTAAGGATCCTAGAAGGTCTAGCTCAATAATTCCTTTCTCTTCTGTTAGTTGACCTTCTGCTACTACCTCGGTCACATCTTAACAATGAGATTTTTTTTCTTGGATTTTGCCTAGTTTTCAGGGTTTTCTACATTTTTTTGAACCTGCCAGATACCCCAATATGATGGGAATAATTATGGAACATGAAGTCAAAAAGATTTGAATTCTAGTCTTGGTTTCTTCTGTAATTTACTTCCCTTCTCCTAAGTCTTTAGACTCACATCTCTCCCAGGCTGATAATGATATCAGTATATCATTATCTATCAGTATGTCATTATCTGCTAAGTAGACAAATGTGAAATGCGTTGTAAATTGGTAGTTTACAAGTTATGTGAAATACTTTAGGGGAGGGATTCAGATTCTTGTGAACCTGTCTTAACAGCAGAGTAATTACTGGCAGCAAAATGATGGTCAATATGAGAGTTGGGGTAATGACTGTGGTTTCTGTTGGCCCTGAGCTAGCTCAACACTAGTTCTGCCTCCTCAGAGTAGGGAGAACTTACTTGAGATCTGGCACTTGCATTTCTTCCTTGTTGCCATGACTTATGGCATGTTGACCTGCACTGCCTTGCTTGGCCTCCTCCAACATCTTACATTGCCCCCCAGGCTGCACAAGGCCCAGGAAGAGCACCGCACAGTAGAGGTGGAAAAGGTCCATCTGGAAAAGAAGCTGCGTGATGAGATCAACCTTGCCAAGCAGGAAGCCCAGCGGCTGAAGGAGCTGCGGGAAGGTACAGAGAATGAGCGGAGCCGCCAAAAATATGCTGAGGAAGAGTTGGAGCAGGTAGGAGAATATACAGATTCCTGGATCCCTGGTGGGGTGGGGGGGTGGGGGATGGGGATAAAAGACAGGAGCCCAGGGGCTGGCTAGAAAGTTTTGTGTATAAGGGCTTTGAAATACGGTCTCAAACTTGCTATGGATCCCAAACTGGTCTTGATATCTCAGTCTTTCAGCCTCAATTTCCTGAGTGCTGAGATCACAAGCTTGGACCTCCATGCCCCATCCCTTCTCTGGTTGTTTTTTTTTATTTTTATTTTTAATTTTTTTATTTTGTCAGTTGTAGGGCTTGAATTCTGGGCCTAGGTGTTTCCCAGAGCTCTTCAGCTCAAGGCTAGCACTCTACTACTCGAGCCACAGTGCCACTTCTGGTTTTCTGGTGGTTAATTGGAGATAACAGTCTCACTGACTTTCTTTGCCCAGGCTGCCTTTGAACCATGATCCTCATATCTCAGCCACCTGACTATAGCTAGGATTACAGGCGTGAGCCACTGGTGCCTGGCACTTCTCTGGGTTTTTGGCTCCTGTAATCCACTGGTTCTCAAATTTTCTCATCTCAAGATCTTTTAAGTCTTAAACATTATTTAGGACTTTAAAGAACTCTGTGTGTGTGTGTGTGTGTGTGTGTGTGTGTGTATGTGTATACTGTGTGTGTGTGTGAACTGTGTGTGTGTGTGCGTGTGGCTTGAACTCAGGATCTGGGTGCTACCCCTGAGCTCTTCTGTATGTGTGTGTATCTGTGTGTCTGTGTCTGTGTTGGTGGTGGGGCCTGAACTCTGGGCCTGGGCACTGTCCCTGAACTCAGGATCTGGGTACTACCCCTGAGCTCTTCTGTATGTGTGTGTGTCTGTGTGTCTGTGTGTGTCTGTGTCTGTGTCTGTGTCGGTGGTGGGGCCTGAACTCTGGGCCTGGGCACTGTCCCTGAACTCAGGATCTGGGTGCTACCTCTGAGCTCTTCTGTATGTGTGTGTGTCTGTGTGTGTCTGTGTCGGTGGTGGGGCCTGAACTCTGGACCTGGGCACTGTCCCTGAACTCAGGATCTGGGTGCTACTCCTGAGCTCTTCTGTATGTGTGTGTGTCTGTGTGTCTGTATGTGTCTGCGTCTGTGTCTGTGTCGGTGGTGGGGCCTGAACTCTGGGCCTGGGCACTGTCCCTGAGCTCTTCAGCTCAAGGCTAGCACTCTACCACTTGAGCCACAGTGCCATTTCCAGCTTTTTCTGCTTATGTGGTGCTGAGGAATCAAACCTGGCCAGGGCCTCATGCATGCAAGGCAAGCACTCTACCATTGAGCCACCTTCCCAGCCCAATTGAACTCTTTTATTCAAGGCAAGTGCTCTACCACTTTAAGCCACAGCTCTACTTCCAGTTTTGGGGTAGTTAATTGGACTTTTCTGCCTGGGCTGGCTTTGAACTGCAATCCTCAGATCTCAGGTTCCTGAGTAGCTAGGATTACAGGTGTGAACCTCTGGCACCTGGCTAAGGAACATTTTTGTGGGAGCAATATTGATATTATTAGAAATGAAAATGGAAATGCTAGATGTAGTTCAGTGTAGAGCACTTGCCTAGCATGCACAAAGTTGTATCTTCAGAACTGTAAGAAAACAGAAATTAAAGAAAGATTTGAAGCTGGGCACTGATGGCTCATACCTATAATTCTAGCTACTTAGGAGGCTGACTGAGGATCAGGCTTTGAACCAACCTGGGCAGGAAATTTTGTGAAACTCTTTATCTCCAGCAGAAAGCCAGAAGTGAAGCTATAGCTAAGTGGTAGAGTGCTAGCCTTCAGCAAAAAGAAGCTCAAGGATAGTGCTCAGGCCCTGAGTTCAAACTTTAGGACCAGCGTGCACATGTGTGTGTGCACATACACACACACACACACACACACAAGCGAAGAACTTGAAAATATTAATATTAACTTGAAAATATTTAATTCACTTTAAAGACTTTTTTGTTGTTGTTGTTGGTTGTGGGGCCTAAATTCTGGGCCTGGGCGCTGTCCCTCAGCTCTTCAGCTCAAGGCTAGTGCTGTACCACTTGACCACAGCGCCACTTCTGGCTTTTTCTGCTGAGGAATCGAATCCAGGGCCTCTTGCATGCGAGGCAAGCACTCTACCACTAAGCCACCTTTCCAGGCACTAAAGACATTTTTGAAATCCCTTATCTATTAATATAAATAACATGAAAAATGACTGAATCTTCCAAAATAAAGTCATTTTCTTTAAGTAGTTGCTTCAATTCATGTCACTTTATGAGCACAATGTATCTTTATTAGTGTCACCTTTTTCACCATTGTCCTCTATCTTTCCTAACTCTACCCATACCCTGAACCTTCTTAATTCCATTTTCACATATATACATTGCATCCTCCCACCCTTCCTTTCTTCGTTCATCTACCCCCTCCTCTTGATCTAACTTCTACCTGACCACTCACATTCCAGCTTTCTGGTATTCATTTTGTTAAGACTATAGGTTAGTTTCTTTTCTTCCTTCCTTGCTTCCTTCTTTCCTTCCTTCCTTCCTTCTTTCCTTCCTTCCTTCCTTCCTTCCTTCCTTTTGTTTTGGTCGGTCGCAGGGCTTGAACTCTGGGCTTGGGTGCTGTTCCTGTGCTCTTCAGCTCAAGGCAAGCGCTCTACTGTTTGAGCGACAGCGCCACTTCCAGTTTTCTAGTGGTTTATTGGAGATAAGAGTCTCATGGACTTTCCTGCCTGGGCTGGCTTTGAACTCAGATCCTCAGATCTTAACCTTTTGAGTAGCTAGGATTACAGGTGTGAGCCACCAGTGCCTGGCTGTAGGTTAGTTTTCAAAGGAGTTACACCATTGGAATTCTTCCCTACATATATTATACTTTAGGTAATATGTTGTGTATATATGTAAATGATCCCATATATGTTCACACATATTTATAAATTAGATCTAATTTCCACATAGGAGAGAAAACATATGGGCTTGACTTACCTCACTTACTTCGCTTAAATGAAAAACAGTAACGTTTTACAATTTTGCACTGTGTGTGTGTGTGTGCCAGTCCTGGGGCTTGAACTCAGGGCCTGAAACTGTCCCTGAACTTCTTTTGCTCAAGGTTAGTGCTCTACCACTTGAGCCATAGCTCTGCTTCCCAATTTTGCAAACTTTTTAAATAGCTGGCATTAAGACTAGTTAGTTCTTACATTAATGTCTGCATTAAGTCTGTTACAACTTCACACACCATGTATCCTCTGGAGAACTCCATGGTTCAGTTGTGAGAGAAAGGGAATAAAAAAAGTAGTTAATGTCTTAGTATTATGAAAATAGTTTTGACCTTATAAATGTTCTCTGGAAGGTCTTGGAGACACCTGAGAATTTCTGAATCACTTAGTGTGCTACAAGTCTAGTCATAATTGTTTCTACAGCTCTCTGATATTTTTGGAAACTCAATTTTAATAATTTATACAGCTTTCTTCCAGATGTGTTCTTTTACCATGACATATAGTATACCCTACTGGAAAGTGAAAGTAAGGTGATACCACTTTAAAATATGTCAGTGATTATGAACTTTGATTAGTTACAATGACTTAGGGAACTACTTAATTAATTTATTTAAATTTTTTAAAGAACTGGGGTTTGAATTCAGGGCCTTGTGCTTGCTATACTGTGCCATACCTTTAGTCTAAGAGCTATCTATCTATCTATGTTTTTGAGATAAAAGTCTTGTTATGTAGTCCACGTTGGCCTACAATTCATATTCTTCTTATCTCTACTTCCCAAGTGTTAGTATTGCAAGTGTGAATCACCGTGCCAAGCCTAGGAAGCATTTTAATACCCAGTTAGTACCCCAGATCAGTGAAATCAGAATTTCTAGGTTAGGGCCCAGATATCAGTATTTTTACCACATTTCTAGTATGTGAAAAGATTGAGAACCATATTATAGAATAGGCCCAGTGTTGTCTTACTTGCCCATTTATTGTCTTCTATCCTTTAAGCATTTGTTGCTTACATGTGGCAAGATATATCTTTTTCTAGTCCTCTGTCTCTGGTCTCTCCATCTCCTATTTTGTAATTATTTCTCTCACAACACTTTTGAACCTAGTGCTCTAGCCCCTTTGTGTGCCTTTTAGTCAAACTTTCCTCTATTTACTTTTTTTCTCCTTAGTGATCTTGTTCCTTTAATTGCTTTTAGTGTTGAACTTAATCATAAGTTGTTAGACTCTAAGGTATCTATTAGTCTCTAAGGTATCTATTCTTCATTTAAAAATCTATAAAACCAGAAGTGGGCCATTTTATTCTTACAAGAGCCACAAGCCAAGTGCTTTCATTGGCTCTCAAATAAACAAAGATGTCTGCTCTTAACTAAGACCCTTCTGATGTAGTTTGCACTATGGAGAGGATAGGGCTTACTATAGGATACATACATGTTCCAGTGGCTGAAATTGGGAATAATCAGCCTGTTTCTCAATCCCTGCTCCCTGAATTCTGTCCAGATGAAGGTTAGTGTCCAGTTTGAGAAGTTGGGAATCACTTTTGCTGGGGGGACTTGATGAGGTAGCAGGAGATCCAGTATATCTAATGTCTACATATACTTCCAGATCTCTCACACCTGAGTGCTTTATAACTGTTTGCTTAGCTGGGCACCGGTGGCTCATGCCTGTAATCCTAGCTACTCAGGAGGCTGAGATCTGAGGATCACAGTTCAAGCCAGCCTGGGCAGGAAACTCCATGAGACTCTTATCTCCAATAAATCACTAGAAAACTAGAAGTGGTGCTGTGCCTCAAGCGGTAGAGCGCTTGCCTTGAGGTGAAGAGCACAGGGAAAGTACCCATGCCCAGAATTCAAGCCCCACAACTGACCCCTCTCCCCCTGTTTTCTTTATAGAGAAAGTCAGTGAGGAGTTTTCTGGTTATATGTCGATCCTATAATGTCTTGGTTTCTGTTGGCAATGCTTGTGTTAAATGTGGGCATATTCATTGTCTTTCCATTTTCTTTCTTTCTTTTTTTTTTTTTGTTGGTCGTGGGGCTTGAACTCTGGGCCTGGGCGCTGTCCCTCAGCTCTTTAGCTCAAAGCTAGCACTCTACCACTTGTGCTACAGCGCCACTTCCGGTTTTCTGGTGGTTTATTGGAGATAGGAGTCTCATGGTCTCTCCTGCCCGGGCTGGCTTTGAACCTCGATCCTCAGATCTCAGCCTCCTGAGTAGCTAGGATTACAGGCGTGAGCCACCAGCGCCCGGCTTTTTTTTTTTGGTCCAGTTGTGGGGCCTGAACTCTGGGCCTGGGTGCTATCCCTCAGCTCTTCAGCTCAAGGCTAGTGTTCTACCACTTGAGCCACTGCCACTTCCGGCTTTTTTTTCTTTTTCCTTATGTGGTGCTGAGGAATTGAACTCGGGGTCTCATGCATGCAAGGCAAGCACTCTACCACTGAGCCACTTTCCCAGCCTGTTTTTCCATTTTATAGAGAGTACTTTTTCAAAGGTTATCTGCTCTGTTCACTGAGAGAATCATAGGCATAGTACTTGGACTAGAGGAAACTGGGCTCATTCAGGCCAGTGCCCTTCTGGAGTATTGAATACTGAGTGTCGAGATCTCTTTGATGTGATTTCTTTTCTTCTTCTCCTTCTTTTTTTTTTTCTTGGTCAGTCCTGGGGCTTGTACTCAGGGTCTGGGCACTATCCCTGAGCTTCTTTTGCTCAAGGCTAGCACTCTACCACTTGAGCTGAAGCACTACTTCTGGCTTTTTCTGTTTATGTGGTACTGAGGAATGGATCCCAGGGCTTTGTGCAAAGAAGGCAAGCACTCTACCACTAAGCCACGTTCCCAGCCCTGATGTGATTTCTTCATATACCTCTTATGACAGTTGTCCCACAGTCTCCTGAGATCACTGTTACTGATTGCTTTGATTTGCATAAGCAAAAGTCCTACCACATAGTGAATTAATAATGTCTGAGACCTAACCAAATACCAGAACCAGACTTTCAGATTTTTGAACCAACTGCTTTTTCTGCCACATGGTGATATCTTGAGGTTCACACAGACCCCAGTAAGAATCAACTTATGTAGTAGAAAAGAGTGCCTAGAGTGGGAAAAAAAAAAGTTAGTTTGAGTTCTGGTTGACACAGCTGACAATTTGACCTTGAATAGGTTACTTCCTTCTCTGAGCTTATGTCCTTGCATATAAGATATGGAAAAACAAAATCCTTACCCTATCTCATGCTAGATGAAGACTGGATTCTGAAGCATCATTCAGAAGAATTAGGGAGGGTTTTAGTATCAGAAACAGACTTGCATGCTCTTGTCTGCATAGGTTCGGGAGGCCTTGAGGAAAGCAGAGAAGGAGCTGGAATCACACAGCTCATGGTATGCTCCAGAGGCCCTTCAGAAATGGCTGCAGCTGACACATGAGGTGGAGGTTCAGTACTACAATATCAAGAAGCAAAATGCTGAGAAGCAGCTGCTTGTGGCCAAAGAAGGGGTGAGACCTCCCCTCCTGCCTTATTTCCCCCTGCCCCTTTTCCTTTTCTCTGTCCCACTCTGTCCCTCCCTTTGGGCCAAGAGATAATGTGGTGGTGGGTTCAATTTCTTTTTTCTAATGTGCAACTCCTGATACTTCCTTCAAGCTTCTAGATGAGGGAATGAGGGTGTAGGGATATTCCCTCCACCTGTCTCCGGGGAAAGATGACGCAAGTGGAAACAGGCAGAGGGAAAGCTCTTCTAGTCCCAGGCTGCCATGAAGACAGTGATTCTCCCGGGGCTAGGGTACTGACAGGGGAACCTTTTGCTTCTTCTCTGGTTTCCTCTAGTCCCTTTGCCACTCCCTGCCTTTATCCCTCCCTTTCTGTCTTCCTTTTCTCCTCCTCAGCCTAAATTGTGCTAGGGAGAGAAGGACCCAGCCACAAGATTGCCCTTCTCACTTCTCCTAACATCTAAGCCCTGCTCTTTTTAAGATGGGGGGCTTCATCTTTGCAGGCTGAGAAGATAAAAAAGAAGAGAAACACACTCTTTGGCACCTTCCATGTGGCCCACAGCTCTTCCTTGGATGATGTGGATCATAAAATCCTAACAGCTAAGTAAGTAGCACAAGTTATCCATTTGGGCAACATTCATACTATCATTAGAATTTGAGGGTACATAGAACTTCTAAGAATCCCAATTCTGTTTTTCCACCGATGGACTGAAAGTTCTGGTCTATTGCTCTAGTGGTGATCCAGCTCTCAGTTTGCTCAAAAGTTTATGAATTTATTGTATTTTGTATCACAAGTATCTCTGTAACTTGTTCTCTGAGAAGAGACCGTACTCTTTCTGGGTCTCCTACCCAGTCCACCCCTGCAGTTATTTTTCCATCTATCTTCAGGCAAGCACTGAGTGAGGTGACAGCAGCACTGAGGGAGCGCCTGCACCGCTGGCAGCAGATTGAGATCCTCTGTGGCTTCCAGATTGTCAACAATCCTGGCATCCACTCTTTGGTAGCTGCCCTCAACATAGACCCCAGCTGGATGGGCAGTACACGCCCCAACCCTGCCCACTTCATCATGACTGACGATGTGGATGATATGGATGAAGAGATTGTGTCACCTTTGTCCATGCAGTGTAGGTGATCTCTTTGGTAGAGATGGGGATTTTCATTAGTAGGAATGAGGGAAGTAGTCTTTCATGTGTACTTCAGAAGTCTATGGCCTTTGCTGCGTTTAAATAACACATGGGGCAGATAACCAAGAAAACAGTTGACTTCTGACATGGGTTATTAAACACAATTCACATCAAGGCATTTCTTTTATAGTTGTCCTTTTGATGGTTTTTCCCTTGCTATATACTGTATCCTCATAGGTCTGTTGTGTTAAGTATGTTTTCCTTCACTCTTTGTTTTTCTGTTCATTTTCCCTTCCCCCCATGTTATCTACCTTTGTAAAAAACAATCTCATCTGAGATTTTTATTTACAATGTAAAAATGGCATTCATTTCGAATATTTTTTGCATTTATTTTTATTTATGTTTCTTATTTTTTTAATTGCTTAAGTAGATGAATGGAATGATATCTCTCTTTTTCTCCCTGCCTTTTTGTGTGAGGATGCTTATAGCAACATGTCCTTAAAGTGATCTACCCCCAAAGCCTCAAGTTTAAAGGCATTCTCGGTCAGGAGAGAGCTCCTGCACACACATGGCTGGCTCTCCACCTGAACTGTTGGAACCGATCCTCTGTCCTGGGTCTTTCCTCTCCCTTCTTTTCCCTGAAAGTGATGTGGACTGAGTAGAACAGCGTCAAAAGGCACAACATTATGTGGGTATTCTTAAGGAAATTTTCCTTTACTGGCTCACAGTTGAAATTTTCCTTTTCTTTTTTTTTTGGGTCCAGTCGTGGGGCCTGAACTCTGGGCCTGGGCGCTGTCCCTCAGCTCTTCAGCTCAAGGCTAGTACTTGAGCCACAGCACCGCTTCCAGCTTTTTTCTTTTTGCTTATGTGGTGCTGAGGAATCAAACCCAGGGCCTCATGCATGTAAGGCAAGCGCTCTACCACTGAGCCTCCTTCCCAGCCCAGTTGAAATTTTCTTTAGCTGAGAAGTTTTTGTTTCATTTTTAAAGTAAATAAAATAGGTCTTCTTAAGGTAAAGCTGTTGTTCCCACCTGTGCAGTGGGGATGGCAGAAATCCAGGGCTGCTTTAGGAGGAGCAAAGAAGGCTGGATTCCCATTCTCTAATAATACATTGTCCCTAGACAAGCCTTTTTACCTCCTTGATCTGGTATCTTTTATGTGTGTACCCATACCAGTACTAGGGCTTGAACTCAGGGCTTGAGGGCCTGTCCCTTAGCTTTTTTGCTCAACCTTAGTGCTTTGCCACTTGAGTCAAAGCTTTACTTTTTGGTGATTAACTGGAGAAAAGAGTCTCATGGACTTTCCTGCCTGGGATGGCTTTGAGCCTTGATCCTCAGGTCTTAGTCTTCTGAATAGCTAGGATTACAGATGTGAGCCAGTGATACCCAGATTCTTTGTATGTTTTTAGTCAAAAGCCAAACAATGTTTGGATCACTGATGGGAAAACAGACCCTGACCTATTGATCCAAAAATTCCTGTGACCCAGGAAGGGAAGGACTTTCAATACCTTAAACACCTCCTACTCCCTGCCTTTCTCATAGCCCATTGATGGGCAGGCTGAAGCCCTCCATAAATCAGATTTTCTTCTCCTTTTGGCCTGGCTTGTTGACCCTAGATGCTGCCTGGCTGATGGGGCGTAGGTCCAGTGACCGCTCTCTCTGCTCTACATCCGCCGGCTCGGATGATCAGTCCCTCTGGAAATACCCGGGTTTGAGGAGCCCCTTTGGGGCTTTTGTTTTTTCCAACTTTTGGGACTAAACCAACACTCCTACCCATGGGCCCCTTCCCCTGCCTGTGTCACACCCCATGCCTGCTCCCTATATCCCCTCAGCACTTTCCCTACTAACTACAGGGAGGGGTTCGGGGGTGAGAAGAATCAGCCTACTTGGTCAAGAGCTGGAGAGAGAATATCCACGGTTATGGAAGGCTTTAGGCTTTTCCCTTCAACTCAGCTACACAGTATCTTGATGGCCCTTCTTCCAACAGGACTGGGAGGAAAAGCGGGAAGGCAAAACCACCCCTCTTTTTAAAAAATATTTTCCCCCTCTCTTTCCTGATTCTGTCTTGTTTTTCCCTCTTCCCTGTCCTATTATGGATTTCTTCTTCCTCTTAGGCCTCCTTTTCATGTCCTGAAAGCCACTAGCTGCAGAGGCCCTGCCTTGCAACCCCATTCAGTGGAAAATTGTGGTCTCTCTCTGAGAGTCCTTCCAAGACTTCTGTCACCCTTATACCTTACACTTTCCATCTTTAAGTAGATAGCTGTCTACCACAGTGGAAGAAAGGGTGTAAGATTTGCATTTTTTTTCATCTTGGATATGAGATTGAGCCCACAGGGTTGCTCTGTCACAATTCTAAATAACCTAGTGCCCAAATGGGGATGATAGTTATCATTTTCCAAGAGCTTATTGGCATAATTGGTCCAGGAGCTAGATTCTTTTATGCATATTACAGGAAATTTGGAGAATTTTAAAGGTAAATAGTAGGATAAGAAAGGCATCCATGGTTGTACCATAGTTGAATACCTGT
Source organism: Dipodomys ordii (assembly GCF_000151885.1). Taxonomy (NCBI): domain Eukaryota; kingdom Metazoa; phylum Chordata; class Mammalia; order Rodentia; family Heteromyidae; genus Dipodomys; species Dipodomys ordii. The sequence continues at coordinate 1,445,149 of NW_012267238.1, read as the reverse complement.
TCTTTCTGTATTTTGTCTGTAAAATAGTTTTAAGTGTATTTAAGATAATGACCATCATTTATGGAGTGCCATGACCTGTGACAGATACATACATGATTATGAAGTCTCAGAATAACTCTTCAGGGTTGTACAAGTTGTGTAATAAAATGGGGATATAAGCTACTCAAATTATAGATCCAGGTAAAAAGTCTTTGCTTGCAATTTTAGTGTTTTACATTCCAAAGCTCAAGACTATTCTATATAATTTTGTTTACGTCTTCTTCCCCTGAACATTTTAATAGGAATTTTCCCATGCTCTTAAAATCCTTTTACGCTAATCTCTGTAGGGTTTTTTTTTGTGCTGGTCCTGGGGCTTGAACTCAGGGCCTGAGCATTGTCCCAGAGCTTTTTTGCACAGGGTTGGAACTCTTATCACTTGAGCCACAGCTACCTTTCCAGCTTTTGCCCATAAGAGATAAGAGTCTCATGGACTTTCCTGACTGGGCGGGGTTTGAACAGTGATCCTCAGAACTCAGCCTCCTGAGTAGCTAGTATTACAAGCGTGAGGCACTGACACTTAACCTCATATCTCTGTAGTCTCTCAGAAAATAGATACGTTATCATTCTTCCCTTATCCCATCTTTTATGTTAACATTCATACAATTATTAATGATGATCCAATGGATATATTCATCATAAAGTCCTTGTTTAAGTTGTGAATTATTTCCTGATGTTGGTTTTGCTGAAAAGGCTGGTTCTTAGTGCTCTCCCGGACCTTGCCCCAGTCCCCTATCCTACCCTGTCCTGCCTGTGTCCTCCCACTAACTGCCTTGCTACCTCCCTTTATAGTGACATTGGCCTTAGGTCTTTTCCCACTGAAGTTGCCATTAAAATTGCCCTAGGCAGCTCATCTTCAATTTCCCATCCCATGGTGGGAGGTTTCTGGGAGATGATACCCCTTTCTCTAGATTGGGCATCAAAGGCCCAGCAAAGTCTTCATCAGCCATTTCTCTATGGGTTGCTTGCCTGCCAGCCCAAAGCATGTTGGCCTTTCCTCACACCTTTCTTTACTTTCCTTGCAGCTCCCAGCCTGCAAAGCAGTGTTCGGCAGCGCCTGACAGAGACACAGCACGGCCTGGGATCTCAGAGGTTGGTAGAGGGCGAGGCTGGCCACTTCTTGACAAGCCGGGTATCTCTGCGGCGAATGCGCAGCCTTTCATCTGGACAGTCTTTCAGTTCTGAAGGCCTCGGGACCAGTTCTCCACCTGCCTCTACTTCTTCTTCCTGTTCCTCTTCTACCACCATCTCCACCACCACCACCACCACCACCACTACCACCACTACCACTACCGTCCATGTCCACCCTGTTTATTACCACCACAGCACTTCCTATTTCCACCAGATGGATCCCTACCCTGACCCAACCCCTTCTGACAGCACCGCTGTGATGCCTGGGCATTCAGAAAGCTTGGGGTATCATCTGTCTCTCTTTTCTTTTCCCCTTCCATTCCTTTCCTTTCCATTGCTTTTCCCTTGGCCTCTGCCTGCTGGCTGCTGCTTGGTTATCTCTGGGTGTGTATTGTGGGGAATCTTCTTGATGTTTCCTTTACCATCTCTGGAACTCCTTTTTAAGGTCAGCTTAATTTCTCATACCTTTCTCCCCGTCTCTGTCTGGGGTTTGCTGACTCTAAAAATGAGTATCTAACTCTTCCTTCATAATCCTATAGCACTTTTGCCTAAACTATGTACTTTATATCGGTTATCTTCATGGGGTCCTCACTTCCTTTATTCCTTCAACAAACGTTTGTTGATGTTTACTCTGTGCCAGGTTCTTCTGGGCATAGGAGTTCATAGATGATAAGATACAATCATAGTCATCACAAACTTCAGTTTGGTCTGGGAGAGGTACATAAATAATTATGTAAAAATTCGATAAGTGCTATGTGGGTGTTGAGGGAGGAGGAGTAACTAACAGTGTGTACCTGGGTGGAATGCTTCACCAATGAGATGACATTTGTGCTAACATCTTATACAGGGAAAAGAGAAAGTGTTTTAGACAGAGGAGACATTATGTGCAGAGGCATGGAGATGTAAGAGCATGTGATACAATAGATTCACAATTAAAATATTGGATATGTGTTAGTGGGAAGAAGAAGTAGATGAAACTATAATGATAGGCTCAGAAAGTCTATTGTTTTAGGAGATAGAGAACTACAAAAGAGTTTCTGAAAGAAAGTATACTGATCCTACTTACATTTTAGAAATAAAATTTTATAGGCAGTGTATAGGAAGGAGATTACAAGAATCTAGAAGTACTATGATCCTGGGATAGAAAGAAAATGATTGACCTAATACATGGACACAGAGGTGAAGGAAAGGGAAGAATCTAATATAATACATGTTTCTAACTTGAGTGACTGAATGAATCTAGTATCATTCATGTAACTGGAGTATAGAAAAGAGGAATCAGGTGTGGGGGGTTTGGACAAGAACAGTTGGGTAGGTTGAAAAGTTCAGAGTAGGAATAATTAGTTAATAAATAGTTAAATAATTCACTAATATTCATAGCTAATTAGGAACAGAACACAGACAGGAAGTTGGTTTTCCATTTGAAGACACAGTTTTGGGTATTTTTGTCCTTCTACAAGGTCTCAGTAAGTGAACTGGAAAAGAATTGGTGAGAGACTTTGTCCCATAGTCTGCTCTGAGAGCTTCAGGGATTTCCCCTTAAGGTGAGAGCTAAGGTTAAGAGTCTGGAACAAGCTTAGGGCACCCTCAGAAAGTCTCTGGTTGGGGAGGCAACTCAGTGATAGCTTGTTTGCCTAGCATGCCAAAGGTCCTGTATTTGATCTTCAGTACCGCGGGAAGGAAAAAGCTTCCCCTACTTCCTCTAAAATAACGTCTCCATCTGTGAAGTTATGACTATGGCCCAGTCCTGACTTTTGGGCTGTAATCTACTGATTTCATTGCTTTATTGTTGTTTGTTTGTTTTTGTTTTATTCTTGCCTCCTTCTGACACTCATAATTTTAGCTTTGTCCCTTGAGCCTCTGGATAATTATCCTTGAGGGCTATTCCTTTCCCAAAGGGGCTGTCCTCACTAGGATTATTACTCAGCAGAGCTGCATATCTTCACTGTCATCCTCATTTTCATCCAGAAGCCTAGAAAGGGAGACTATGACTGAATTAGGGGTGGGGATGGTAGAGGATGCTGTATATCTTATGCTCCAAGACCTAAGCTGAGGGCAGTGGGGAGGAAGGGTGGAAAGCAACTTGCATCTACTTGGCCTGTTTACTACTTAATTTTCTTTTGCACCATGCACCAGAGGATCATCTCTAAAGGCAAACAGGCTCTCTAGTAAGGTTAGTAACTTGGGATGGGAGTCTAAAGCAGTCCAGCCTTTGGGGAGGGACACCTCTAGTCAGAGGGTCTCAACACTTCAGGGAGGGAAGGTGATCCTGCTTCAGTGGGCCTTCTCCCTCCTATATGTACTCAGGCTTCCTCCCACACTTGTATCTTTCTTTGGAAGTCTCACCTTTTAGCTGATGAGGGCAGGCATAGGTGGATGGCAATGAAGACCAAATGGGACTGGGGGCTAGGAGAAGTAAGGCTAGGAGGGCTCCAATATTTTGACCTCTGTTTTAGTTACTATTGAGTTGCTGTGACCAACTATGTGACAAAAACAAATTAAAGGAAGATTTGTTTTGACTCATGGTTTCAAAGGGTTCTGTCCCTGGTCACTTGGCTCTGTATTCTTGCTCAGAACATCCTAGTCATGGGAGTCTTTGGCACAGGATGTTCTTCATTTCTCAGTGAACAGGAAGCTAGTGGCGGGGGCGGGAGGGGGAAAGGGAGAGGGAAGGAGGGAGGGAGATTGGTGAAAGAAGACACTGACAGGGGCTGGGAAGGTGGCTTAGTGGTAGAGTGCTTGCCTTGCATGCATGAGGCCCTGGGTTTGATTCCTTAGCACCACATAAGCAGAAAAAGCCGGAAGTGGCTCAAGTGGTAGAGTGCTAGCCTTGAGCTGAAGAGCTGAGGGACAGCGCTCAGGCCCACAACTGACAAAAAAAAAAAAAGAGGGCTGGGAAGGTGGCTTAGTGGTAGAGTGCTTGCCTTGCATGCCTGAGGCCCTGGGTTCGATTCCTCAGCACCACATAAGCGAAGTGGCACTGTGGCTCAAGTGGTAGAACGCTAGCCTTGAGCTAAAGAGCTGAGGGACAGCGCCCAGGCCCAGAGTTCAGGCCCCACGACCGGACCCCAAAAAAAATATAAATAAAAATAAAAAAAGAGACTGACAAAAAGACAGATACTGGTTACAAGATATAGCTCCCAAGAACCCGACCCTAATGACCTACCTATTTCCTTCAGCTGGGTCTCAGGCCTCCCAAAATAGTCAAAATTTGTGTTGCTAGCTGGGGAACAAACGTTCAATACATGGTCTATTGGAAACATTTCATATTCAAATGATGACACTTTCTTTTCCTTAGTGTTTGAACTGTCAGTTCTTTGCTCACCTCTTGAGTTTAGAGGGTACTTTTGCTAAGTGTGCTGCTCCCTAAAACTTCCTTTGTACCTTGTTGAGTGCTTTGCATGTGTGTGGAAAGGCAAAATATGTCAAGGATAGACATGGAGCTTACAGAAACAAGGACACATTTGGATAGAAACAAGGGCCAATGTCAGAATATGGAACCAAATTTAAGACTGAATATTTGTAAACATTAGCTTCTGTGGTTAAAACAGTATTTGTGGCATGGAAACTATAGCCAGAATTGTTCTCTGCTATCCTGGGTCCAGGACATGCTCACTGGAACATGGATGGCAGCTTAAGTTAGTTTTCCTGAGAATTAAACCTACAATAGCTATCAGCCACCCTCCCCCGCCCCCGCTTTTGCCTGTCCTTTCTAGAAATCTCTCTTTTTCCTTAACTTCTGACACTTGCCCTCCCTCTTTCTGGATTTTGTGGTGCTTTCCTCTTCCACTCATGACTTTTTTTGCTGCCTGACTCAGATATTTAGACATTTCCTTTAACCTTTCCTGTGGTTCTCAAGCCTCTGGGAAACAGAAAGAGAGTTTGGGATTGGGAACCTTCTTTCGTCTGGAGAGGCAGGATCAATGACATCTGGAATTGGTTTATGATCTTCCTAGGAAGAGCTAGCCCCCTAACGGGTCTCAGATTCCTGGAGTAGCTCTTTGTGTGCATGTCCAGTTTGTGATGGCAGGTCCTCAAAACTTAGCTTTGCAAAGAAAGCCTCTTGTGAGTGGTATTTCATATTCTAAACCTCCAAATTGTCTTGGAATACAACTGAACTGGTATTGTCTATATTAGGCCAAAATCAAGGACCCGCAAAGATAGATAATTTGTCTAAGATCACACAGAAAAAAGCCTAGAGGTCTTCTGAACCCTACCCCTCATCTCAATCCCAAAGGCCAACATCCTGATGCCACCCTGGACTCTGGTTTACACTCTCACATTTCTCTGTGATCTCCTTTAAATCATGTGAAAGAGTAGGACGAAGCAGCATCTTGGCCTTTGGAGTGGGTGAGGGATGTTTGCAAGGCTGTTCTAATCTCCCAGCCTGGCTCAGGCTCGCTCACTGCATGTGCCCTGTTCCTTGGAGCCTGGCCCAGAGTGAACATGTCCCAGGGTGTGACAGGGAATAAGTGGGGGAGGAAGGCATGGAAAATGGTGACTTAGAGCAGCATGCAGTTTCTATGTTACCTTAAGTTTGTGTCTTAAGAAACCTAGTCAGCTATGGGAGGCAGAGATCTTACTGAGGATGTTGACTGTAGAATTTAAGCCTACAATTGCACTAATTTAGGTATTGAGCAGGTTTGGGGCCCAGATATTGCAAACTTTTTTGCTTGAGAGATTATGGTATAATGACATTTGTTTTTGTTTCCTTTTTATCTATCTCTTCTCTTCCCATCACTTTCCCCTTATTTCTCCTCTTGATCTTTCTTATTGCTACCTGCTTGCTTACCTTTTTGTTTTTCTTCCTTCATGTTCTATGCTTTCTCTCCTTATATCTCTCCAATCTATCCCCATTCTCTCTATTCTCCTCTGTAAACCTGTACTCAACTTCCATTACTCATACTCTATCTTTCATCTGCCTACTCATCCTGTTTCTCTTTCCTGTTTATGTCTTCTCACATTGTTTTCCTCTCCTCTTTGCCCTTTCCCTTCTTACTATCCTGCACATGCCTGTTTCTCTCTCCTCTTTGCCCTTCCTCTTCTTCCTATCCTGCACACGTCCCTTTTCTTCCTTTCTGCCCTATGTCTTGCAGGGATTTGACCCATTCCGATTCGGAGTCCTCCCTCCACATGAGTGACCGCCAGCGTGTGGCCCCCAAGCCTCCTCAGATGGGCCGTGCTGCAGATGAGGCTCTCAATGCCACGACTTCCAATGGCAGCCAGCGGCTGACTGAGGGGGTCCATCCAGGATCTCTGGTAGAGAAAGTGCCTGACAGCCCCGCTGTGGCCAAGAAAGCATTACTGGCACTGAACCATGGGCTGGACAAAGCCCACAGCCTGATGGAGCTGAGCCCCTCAGCTCCACCTGGTGGCTCCCCACCTTTGGATTCCTCCCGTTCTCATAGCCCCAGTCCCCCAGACCCAGACACACCATCTCCAGTTGGGGACAGCAGAGCCCTGCAGGCCAGCCGAAACACACGCATTCCTCACTTGGCTGGCAAGAAGGCCATGGCTGAGGAGGATAATGGTTCTATTGGTGAGGAGACTGACTCCAGCCCAGGCAGGAAGAAGTTAACCCTCAAAATCTTTAAGAAGCCTCTTAAGAAGTAGACAAATAGGGGTGACAGTGGTGAGACAGCTTTTCCTTCCCTGGGTCTTCTGCCTCCCTGTCCTTCCCTTTGTTCAAGATATCTGGCCCCTAGACTGGGGACTAGAGGGGCTGGCCCAGAGGCTTGGGCACTGTACATACCCACCTCCCTCACCCTTGGGTCCTTCATCATTATTTATTAACTGACCACCATGGCCTGCTTGCCCTGCTTCCCTCTCAACCACGGGCTGCTGCCGCCACTCCCTCTCCACTTCAGTGCATGTCTTAGTTGCTGTTCCCTCAACTTCCAGCTCCACCTCTGGGGTGCAGCTTCTGTCTCTGCTGTCCCAGTTTGAGGTTTGATTTTTCTTTTGTTTGTTTTGTTTCTGTCTCCTGATTTTATGCTCCTCCCTCCCACCACTCCCCAACTTCCTGTAGCAATTGTGGGGAAAAAGGAGGAATAACTTCTGACACCTGCTTATACCTCAGATATGTTCATCCCACCTGCAATCATTCTGTTTGCCACAGACGGGCCAAAGGTTTACTCTTAGGAGTTTGTTCTTTGGGAATATAGTGGGCTGGAGAGAACCTCATCCTGGCCTCCAGTAGTTTATGGGGGGGGGGAGGTGGATAGTGAAACCCATTTCCAGGAACAAGCCACCAGAGCTTAAAGTGAGGCTAGGTTTGGGATGGATTGGGAGAGACCTCGCTTAGAGGATAAATGGATGCCAAAGCTGTGGCCTATAAGGCCCTCACCTCTCCTCTCTTATCCTGCCCACACCTGCCTTTTTCTTACCCCTTTTACTCCATACTGCAGGAGCATTAGTCTCTATGAGGTGCTGCCCCAAAGCAACCCAAAGCATCAATACTCCTGGAGCTCAGGACAATTGGCTCCCCTGGCTGTGTGAGCCACCAGTCATGACTCAGGGCTCTTGTGAAACCCTGGAGTCGTTTGGCAAGAATGTTGTTGTATTTGAACCAAAAGATACAAGTTTAAACGTGAACAAAAGGAAATCTGAATTTCCCAAGTGCCTGCACAGTGTACTCCCCTTGTCAGATTCCCCTGATTTTCGTGTACACGTAGTCTGGGCCAGAGGCTCAAAAAGGACACAACTGGTTTGGAAAAGAGGTGGTGAAGGAAGATGGTATATATGAAAGCTGCTGTATGACCACTTCCCTCTACCCTTCTCATCTTCTAGACAACTCTCTCCTTTACCTATTTTTGCTATGGCTGTAAAGGTATTTTTCCTCTGCCCCACTCTGCCATGCTGAACCCTATTGTGGGTACAACTGGGACTCGTCTTAGGAGGGTGCCAGGCTGCAGACTGCCTTGTGCCCACTGGACACCCTCACTTGGGTTTTTCTGTGTTATTTCATAAGACTCTTTGAAGTCCAATAAAGCATGTAGGAGATTTTAGCCTCTATTGTCTTTGTCTGTCTTTGTGTCTTGTGTGTTCTCTGTGGCTTACAAGACTAGATGAAGAAGAGATTGTTGTTCTGACATGGGAAAATGAAACTCCAGTGCATAAGCCTAAGAGCTCTCTGAGTAAAGTTAAAGACTGCCTAGGTAAATTTGAACTGCAGATGAGTAACTTTTTAATTAAAATTATGCCTTATACAATATTCGTGACACAGTTTTATTTCCTAAATTTGACAATCCTGTTTCTGGGTCATCTTGAGTCTATAGGGTTATTTATGACTTCCTGTGACTTGGAATGAATGACTTTACAGGGATCTTGAGCAGCATCTGGAGAACATCAAGGCACCAGTTAGAGTTGTAAAAGGTTTTGGGGGGAAAGATGCCATAGAAAAAATTTAATAAAGGTAAGTTTGTGTAGCTAAGACCAGAAGTTTTCAATCAGCCTTGCATATTAAAACTCTCATCTGTTTTTATCCACATTTAGACACCAATTCTAACCTCCACAAGGCAACAGCCGCCTTGTCTCAGACCCTATTCCTACAATCATCCATAACTGGAGTCTTAGGTCAGAGACCTGATTTAGGGAGTTCCAACATGTCAGTTACCCCAAAGAAAGCAAACAGAAGTAAGGTAAAAAGGCAGGAAATGATTTATTCAGCATAGATATGCTGAGGAGAAAACTAAACATTTTAGCTTAGCTTTGGGATGAGGTAGTGCTATAAAATTTAGGTATGGTTTTGTGTGTGTGTGTGTGTGTGTGTGTGTGTGTGTGTGTGTGTGTGTGTGTGTGTTAGTCTGGGATTTGAATTTACACTTGGAGGCCCTCTACTGCTTGAGTCATGCCCTCCCCCCATCCCTGGGCCCATCTTTAGGTTTAAGTAAAGATTGGGGAAAGGAGGGCAAGAGGTTTGAATAATTAACCTTTTTTTTTTTTTTTTTTTGGTTGGTCCTGGGGCTTGAATTCTGGGCCTGAACACTGTCCCTGTGCTCTTCAGCTCAAGCCTACCGTTCTATCACTTGAGCCACAGCACCACTTCTGGTTTTCTGGTGGTTTATTGGAGATAAGAGTCTCACATACTTTCCTGCCTGGGCTGGCTTTGAACTGCAATCCTCAGCTCTCAGCCTCCTGAGTAGCTTTTGGATTACAAGCGTGAGCCACCGGTGCCTGGCAAACCTTTCTTGTTCATAGTGTGGTAAGGTTGATCCTTAGTTCTGGTCCTGCAAAATGGTTGGAAAAAGTCCTTATTGCTTGCTCAAACAATTCAGTTACTATGGGATTACTGCTTCTTCTCCAGGTGCAGCATCACCATTATAGGAGACTGCCTCATTTGGGGATTGATGTGCCCTGAGAGGTTCACTGTTGCTTGGGGATTGAGAGTAGTTTTGATTTCCTGTCATACATATTATCAACTAGTCCTTTTATCCTCAGAATCCAAGGCTCAGGAGGAAAACACAGCCAGAGAGGGAAGAAATGGACTTAGTGATTATGTTCTCCTCCAAATACCCACTAATTATCCCATTAGGGATGGGAGGGGATAGGGAGGAAGGTGTTATGGTCATTTTCTTTAGTAGTTACTTCCTGTTGATGGTGCTATAGGAATCTTGGAATGGGAGATTTGCACAGAGTCAGAAATCTCCTGTGCCCACTTGGGAGATTAGATAGGAATCTTCTATTTTTTGGATACTCTCTGAGTGATTGAGTAAGCATGCATGTGAAATGAAGTCAATGATGCTAGTACTTTTTTTTTTTTAGGGAGAAAAAATAGCTTAAAATTTTTTAGTATCTTGTAGTTGTACAAAGGAGTTGCCCTTCACTGAAGAATTTTATGAATATAGTGCATCCTGATCAGTGTTACCCCTTTCAACATTCCCACCTACCCTTCCCAACCCACCTCTTCCCATATTCTTTACTTAATTTTAGGTTATGTTAGAATTTTTTTTTGCTACTTAAACCAGATTATGTGTACAATACATCTTGATCTGTGTCACCTGTGTCACCCCTTCAACATCTTCACGCCCCCCTCCCCTTGTATTTCTTTCAATTCTGTGATAAATACAACAAGTTTTTGCCTGCAAGATGCCAGTCTTACTCTTCTCTTATTTAACTTGTTAGACTCAATGCTTTTTAGGTCTGAGAGCCTATTATCCAATTACTGGAGAAAAGGCAAAAAGATTATGTCCCTACTTAAAATTCTCCCAGGTCTCTAAGGATAAAATCAAGACACCATTGGCCCACTTTGGCCTTTCTCCCACTCTGGAGAGCCAGGATTCTGGCCAACCTAAACGCACTCGGGTCCTAGAGTAGAGCTCACGTCCAAAGCTCATGAAAATGCATCAATCAAAACAAGAAAAAGTGTTCTGGACGGCTGACTTTTCATTGTGAATTCAAAAATCCTTGCCCGGTTGGACTTTAGGCAGGAGTCCCAGGCAGGAAGGGCGAGGACAGCGCTGGCATGCTCCACCAGGGTACCCGGCGGATTCCGCTTTGCCCACATCACACATGGCGGCGGGAGGAAAAACGTGCCCGCCAGCCTGCCTGCCCGCATCCAATAGTGGCCAACAGAGAGACAAGAGAGCGAGAGGCGCGGTTTCCGGGGTCTTGCCCACACTCAACATGGCGGCCGCAGAGTGACGCTGACTTGCCTATTCGGCTCCGGGCGTGGGCAGCGTCTAGTCGCGTCACTCGAGCTCCGTCGCCCCGTTTTGTGCGTCACGGGTGGCGGGAGCGGGAAGGAATTCGGATTGTCGCGCCTCTGCTCGGGCGGAGAGAGTGCGGTCTGCATCCCAATTCCGGACCCTTAGGCCTGTGAACCCTGCTGCAAGTCCGAGCCTTCCCTCTCGGTCTCCGTCTCGGTCGTGCCGGCGCCTCGCAGCTGCAGCTCCGCCTTGAATTATCAGCGCCTCAGCCACTAGCGGCGATGCATGTAATCAAGCGAGGTGAGGGGTCCGGGAAGGTGGGTTGGGTGGGTGAGGAGAGGTGGAGGAAGGGGCTGTGGGTGGCTGAGGCCGGAGCTGGTACCCTCGTCCGCCCACCGGCCGGCCGGCCGGCCTCTGCGGCTTCCCGCCCTGCCTTCCCGCCCTGCCTTCCCGCCCTGTCAACCATCTCGGCCTCCGCAGTCAGCCTCTCTCCTTTCTCCAGGCCTTCAGTACGCGCACTCTCGTCTTTGTCATTATGCTGTCGTTCACCATAATCACTGCCCTGTATCGAGTGGTTTCCAGGTGCAGGGTGATTCCCCACCACAACCCTGGGAAAAGGTCGTTAGCTCCACCCGCACAAGTGAAGAAACGAGCTCAGGGAAGGGTGACTGACCCAAAGCCCTTCAGCTAGGCGCTGGGGAGGCCAGGGTGGGATCTCAGCGTGAGGACTGAGTTGTTTGAAAATTAATTGTGAGCTTGGTAACCAGTGCTAGGCACAACAGGAAACCAGAAAAGACAGGACTCTGGGGCCTAAAATAGGCACCTGTTATTTTTCCTGGTCAGCTTTTGGGGGTGAAAAGAACATCCCAGACACAAACGGCATTCCGGAGTTTGCTCTTTGAACCAGATTGTGTTGTCTTCCAACCCTAGTCATAACCCAGAGAAGAGCCTGTGTGACAGGCACTGTCTTCCTTTCTCATGGGAAGACTGTGTCAAAAAAAAAAGGAGGCCAGGGGCTGGGAAGGTGGCTCAGTGGTAGAGCGCTTGCCTTGCATGCCTGAGGCCCTGGGTTCGATTCCTCAGCACCACATAAGCAAAAAGAAAAAAGCCGGAAGTGGCACTGTGGCTCAAGTGGTAGAGCACTAGCCTTGAGCTGAAGAGCTGAGGGACAGCACCCAGGCCCAGAGTTCAGGCGTCACGACCGGACCTCCCCCCCACAAAAAAAAAATCCAGTAAAATAAAGGAGGCCCTGCTACTTAGGAGGCTGAGTGGGTCAAAGCCAGCCTGGGCAGGAAAGTCCATGAGACTCTTATCTTCAATAAACCACCAGAAAACAGGAAGTGGCACTGTGGCTCAAATGGTAGAGTGCTCACTTTGAGCTGAAGAGCTGAGGGACAGTGCTCAGGCCCAGAGTTCAAGGCCCACGACCCACCGACAAAAAAAAAAAAAAAAAGGCCATGGCCAAGGGTTTTGACAGGGTGGGGGACTTGTACTCATATTCAGCAGTTTCCCATTAGGTTTGTGTCCAGCCCTTTGCTAGCAGTTTATGAGAACAAACAGTCCCTTCCTTGGGAATAAGTTGGAAAAAAACAACATATTTAGAACAACACATAATTAGAACAGAGTCACATGAGACAAACAGAAACAAATTTTGAGTTGTAACTACTTGCTTCTGTAAAAATGAAGTTTAAGCCAGACACTGGTAGCTCATGCCTGTAATCCTAGCCACTCAGGAGACTGAGATCAGGGGTTAAGGTACAAAGCTAGCTCAGACAGGAAAGTCCTCGAAATTTATCTCCAATTAACCACCAAAAAAGCTGGAAATGTAGCTGTGGTTCAGGTGATAGAGTGCTAGTCTTGAATAAAAATGCTCAAGGATAGCACCTAGGCCCTGAGTTCAAGGCCCAGGACTGGCACCAAAAAACAAAAAAGCCCTCCAAAACAAAGGTATTTCAAAAATACAGTAATTTAGTAAATCCTTAGTGATTGAATGGATTATTGGAATAGGTAAACCTGTGTTAGATTTTAAACCATTTAAGTCAACTTTAGAATAACTAACATAAAAAGTACTATCTACAGTAAGCAGGATTGATTTTGATTCTCATTCCTTCGGTTTCTTTTTGTTTTGGTGGTACTGGAGAGTTTGAACCCAGGGCCTTGCACTTGCCAGGTGGGTGCCCTACTATTTGGGGATCATGTCTTCGATCTTATAGAACATAATTTGATCCAGATGGCTCTTATTCTAGATTCTGCCACTGTAGCATTCACCAGAACTTGTTAATATTCAAAGTGTATTAAGATTTTTGTTGGATTTTTTTTTGGGGGGTCCAGTTGTGGGGCCTGAACTTTGGGCCTGGGCGCTGTCCCTCAGCTCTGCAGCTCAAGGCTAGCGCTCTACCACTTGAGCCACAGCACCACTTCCGGCTTTTTTCTTTTTGCTTATGTGGAGCTGAGGAATCGAACCCAGGGCCTCAGGCATGCAAGGCAAGTGCTCTACCACTGAGCCACCTTCTCAGCCCTTGTTGGATTTTTTTTTTTCTTTTTAAATGTACCTAATGTTTTTCTTTTTTTCCTGCTGTTGTTTTCTCCTACTTTCATATGCCAGTGAAATAACATGACTATTGAGGTTTTTCATTATTATTATTTTTTTGTTTTTGCCATTCCAGGGGCTTGAACTTGGGGCCTAGACATTGTCTCTGATCTGCTCTTTGCTCAAGGCAAAAAGCTGTGGCTCCACTTGCTGGTTTTTTGGGGGACGGGGAGGAGGAGTGGTGGTTTTTTAAAAGTAAGAGTCTTATGGACTTGCCCAGGCTAGCTTTGAACTGTGATCATCAGATCAGCTAGGATTACAGGCATGAGCTACCAGGGCCTGAGGAGTTTTTGTTTTTTTTTTTTAAAGTTTTTTTTTGTTGTTGTTGTTATAAAAGGTGATGTACAGAGAGGTTATAGTTACATGAGTCAGGAAAAGAGTAAATTTCTTTTTTTTTTAATTTAATTTAATTTAATTTGTGAACATACTGTACAGAGGGGTTACAATTACATGGGCAGGATAATGCGTACATTTCTTACCAAGCATTGCAGCCTCCTCCTTTGGTTTACCCTTCACATCCCTTCCCAGCCTACCCCCCAATCCCAATCCTCCCCCCCCCCCACACACACACCGACGTTGTAAAGCTAAGTAAATTTCTTTTTGGACAATGTCACCCCTTCCCTCACTCTCCCCCAGTCTGGCAAAGTTTTTTTATTTATTTTAATATAAATTACTCAGAAGAAAAAGCAACGATTTACTTAGTAGGCACTTTGCTGAACACTATGAAGATAATAGAGAAAGCAGCTCCATCTTCACAGAACTTAAAGTTCTTAGGGATTTAGAAATAATCCATAGGAAGTGGTAGAGTGCTCGCCTTGAGCTGAAGAGCTGAGGGACAGCGCCCAGGCCCAGAGTTCAAGCCCCACAACCGACAAAAAAAAAAAAAAAGAAAGAATCCATAGGAAAATTGTTAGATAAAGGAAGGGAATAGTAGATGAGTTTTTCCTTATTTGTTATCTTGAGTTATTTTTCCTAGTAGGAAATACACGCACGCACAGGCACACACACACGCACACACATGCACAGGCACACACACACACACACACACACTGGGTGCCAATGGCTCATGCATATAATCCTAGCTACTTAGGAGGCTGAGATCTGAGTATTGTTTTTCAGAGCCAGCCCGGTCTGGAAAGTCTATGAAAGTCTTATCTCCAAATAATCACCAGAAAGTTGGAAGTTGAACTGTTGCTCAAGCAGTAGAGCTGTAGCCATGAGCAAAAACACTCAGGGACAGTGTGTGCAGGCCTTGAGTTCAAACCCCAGTACCTGCAAAAAAAAAAAAAGTTGAGAGCCATTTGTAATAAATAGTAAAAGTAACTGATTGAATTGTAACCAGTGCTTTGGAATTTACTGTTGTATTTCTAAAACTTTGGATTGTAACCCGAGTAAGAAATAGATTATAAATACATGTATAATATATATGTATGTATATATATGTATACATATATATGTATATACGTATACACATACCTACATAAATCTGAAACAAGTTTATAAACTTGTATCTTTACATCTGTGACTTATTCCTTATCCTGTCTTCCCTTCCTTTTAATTTGTTCTATAGCCCACTGTATTATAACTACTGGATACTATGCTGGGCACTTTGATTATAGTGGTGAGTTGGCAGGTATTATTGTTGCTTCCAGAGATCTTAACTGAGAAACATGAACAAGTAAAATATAATAAAGCAGAACAGCTCACACCATGGTGTCTAGGAAGCAGATAAAGAATGCTTGTACTAGCAGGCTACCTCCTTCTTCCCTGCTTAATTCTCTCAGAAAATTCTCTCTCACACACAATCTCTCAATGCAATCAAGCTGACAAAAACATTACATACACGAAAGTTGTTATGTTGGGTGCCAGTGGTTCATACCTGTAGTCCTAGCTACTCAGGAGACTAAGATCTGAGGCGTGCAGTTCATAGGCAGCCTGGGCAGGGAAGTCCGTGAGACTCTTAATTCCAACTAACTACCAAAATAGCTAGAAGTGAAGCAAGTTGTAGGTAGAGTGCTAACTTTAAAAGAAGCTTAGGGACAGCACTCAGGCTATGAGTTCAAGCCCCAAGACTGACACAAAGTTTTTTTTTAAATAAATAAAATTGATATAACGAAAGTGTAGATAAAGTAAACAAAACTGATTATGTAGTAGCCTTTTAAGGAAGGCTTAAGGCTATGTGGTACTGGGGTATATCTACTATTCCAACCAAGAATAGTGACACCTGTTGTTTGAAAGGACAGAGAGGAAGGTGATCTAAGTTCAAAGTTATGGAAGGACTAACTAGATAAAGTCTACATATATTGACTTACCATATCCTCAGCATGTTAAAATTAATAGATTGCCTCTGGAAATTTGTCTTGAATTATAAACGAAAGGTTCTTCTTTGCATAATATGAAGTATATTACCCTAGGAGGGTATGCAAGCCAGATTTACTATGAAGGTATTAAAGTTGTGACAAGTTTAGGAATCATTTAGCACTCAATAATATTTGAGTGCTTATTACACAGTAGGCCTTGGTCTCTTGCTTGGGCATTGGAGAATACATTGGCAAGAAAGTGTAAAAATCTTCATCCTTTTAGAAATTTTGTTTAATTTGAATGAGTAGGAGGAGCTGCAATAAGCAAATTAGAAACATGAATAGTATACCATGGTAATAAGTGGTATGGGGAAAATAAATCATAGAGGGAAAAGAAAGAATAGGAAGAGTTAGGCTATATATGTGGTACTGCAATTTAAACAGAACTATCAGGGAAAGCCTAGTTGACCATATGACAGTGAATAAAGATCTAGAGGAGGTGTAGATAGCATGATGATAGGGTTGCCAAGGTAGAGTAGGGAAGGACGGGGGGATGAGGTTGGACAGACATAGGACATAGGACAGGATAAGACATAGGACAGGATAGGATTTTTTGGACTGTTTTAATGATTTGGACTTTTATTTTGAAGGAGATGAGATGCTATCTGTAGGGTCTTTGAGGGAGGTAAAAATATGATTTTGACTTAAGCTTTAAAGGATAATTCTGGCTGCTTTATAGAGCAGTAGATGAGGATCAAGGCAGAACATCATTTGAGAAGGTAAGGCTTTCAGTACAGAGTCTGCTTTTTGAAGATGACATTAAAAAGAGAAAACAATCTCTGTTGGTAGTATGAATTTTTTTTTTTTTTGGTCATTTGTGGGGCTTGAACTCTGGGCCTGGGTGCTGTCCCTCAGCATTTCAGCTCAAGGCTAGCTCTCTACCATTTGAGCCACAGCACTCCTTCTGGTTTTCTGGAGGTTAATTGGAGATAAAAGTCTCACAGACTTTCCTGCCTAGGCTGGCTTTGAACCAAGATCATCAGATCTCAGCTTCCTGAGTAGTTAGGATTACAGGTGTGAGCTTCCAACTCATGGAAGTATGAATCTTTTATGTTGGTCAATTCAAAAGTTCACATACTGGTTAGTTACATTTGATTCCTTTTTGGCAGCATTTTGGTTTGAACCAGGGACTTAAGCTTGCCAAGCAGACAGTATACTGCTGAGCCACACCTCTCCCTCACTTTTGACTCTTTGACCATTCCCTCTTAATTGGTGCTAGCATGAACTCTCTGGTTTGATTTTTCAGATGGCCGCCAAGAGCGAGTTATGTTTGATAAAATTACATCTCGAATTCAGAAGCTTTGTTATGGACTCAATATGGACTTTGTTGATCCTGTAAGTAAATATAATTAGTATGTTGGGTTCCTTGCTTCCTTTGATTCTTTCTACTTGTCTCTTACCTTTGACCTTTCACTTACTTGATCTACTTCGATATTCTAGCTATTCCCTTAGAGGTCAACTGTGACTTTATCAAACCTTTTTTTAAAATGTTGATTCTGTCCTATGAATTCTTGCCTTTCCGTGAACCATGAATGTGAGCAAAGAGGAAGACAATTATCAGAGATTTTATTGAGTAAATTTAGTGTGTATGTGTGTGTGTGTAGGTGTGTGTAGGTATGGCGCTGGGGTTTGAACTTAAACTTTCAAGACAAGCACTCAGTGCTGAACCACAACTCCAGCCCTATTTTTTTTCTGATTATTTTTTGAGATAGGGCATTGCTTCCTGTCAGGGTGCACATTTGGACATTTTCTGTGTTAGACTTTCTATCACAGATAGAATTGTGTACCACTGAGCCCAACTCTCAGTTGAAAAGGAGTCTCCAGGGCTGGGAAGGTGGCTCAGTGGTAGAGCGCTTGCCCTGCATGCTCGAGGCCCTGGGTTCGATTCCTTAGCACCACATAAGCAAAAAGAAAAAAGCCGGAAGTAGCGCTGTGGCTCAAGTGGTAGAGCGCTAGCCTTGAACTGAAGAGCTGAGGGACAGCGCCCAGGCCCAGAGTTCAGGCCCTACGACTGGACCCAAAAAAAAAAAAAGAAAGAAAGGAGTCTCCAACTTTTCTACCCTGGCTGGCTTCAAAACTGCCATCCTCCTAGTTTCAACCTCCTAAGTAGCTAGGATTACAGACATGTGCCATGCTATCTGGCTCCCTTGAGTTAAAAAAATAATTTTTTTTTTGTGCCAGGTCTAGGGCTTGGACACAGGGCCTAGACACTGTTCCTGAGCTGCTTTTTTTTGTTCGAGGCTAGTGTTCTACTACTTAAGCTACAGTTCTTCCAGATTTTTTAAAAAATTTATTTTTTTATTTTGTGTAGTTTAGTGGAGATAGAGTCTCAAAGACTTTCCTTCCTGGGCTGTTTTATTTTTTATTTTTTAATTTTTTTGCCAGTGATGGGGCCTGAACTCTGGGCCTGGGCGCTGTCCTTCAACTCTTCAGCTTAAGGTTAGCGCTCTACCACTTGAGCCACAGTACCACTTCCAGCTTTTTCTGCTTATGTGGTGCTGAGGAATTGAACCCAGGGCCTCGTGCATATGAAGCAAGCACTCTACCATTGAGCCACCTTCCCAGCCCCTATTATTATTTTTTATAATACTGAAGTTTAAACTCAAAGCCTCATGTTCACTCAGTTCAGTCAGTACTCTACCACTTGAGCTATCTTCCAGGCTTCTCCTTTTTGCTGGTTAATTTGGAGATGGAAACTTGTAGACTTTTTTTCCCTGGGCTGGCTTCAAACCACTGTCTTCCAGGTCTCAGACTCTTAAGTACCTAGTATTATAGGCATGAGTCACTGGTACCTCACTGTAGAGGACAAGCTTTTATATGCAAGTTACTCTGTTTTTTTTCCCTTAATATTGTAGTACCTCTGCTCACTATCCCTTATCTGGACTGCTTTAATAGTGGTCCTGGAAATTATCTATCATTTCTCTATATCATACCCATTGCTTATAAAGTGATCTTGCTAAGATGAAAATCTCAAGAAACCCTTTTCCAAGCCCACCTATATTGCCCTGGTATAAATACCTTATATTTCTGTCATCTCTAAGAATTTCTTATTCTTTTGTTTGCCACTGAACTTGGCATGTGTCTAGTTAGGTGCTTGGTAAATGTTAAGTTGACCAAAGTGAGAAAACAGCTTACCCGCCCCCACAATACTTACACATAATGTGTTTTAGTTATCTTTTCCCCCTCTATTTCTCTTTCTTATTCCCTCTACCCAAAAGTGCCTACGTAAAATAATATGATTGTGAAATGTTAGTGATTGAAAGGTTGAAATACTTTACACTTTGTAAAAGAAATACTTTACACTTTACAAAAGAAAAGAGTAGTCATTATTTATGACTTTTACATTCCCACTGTGCTCCCTGCATTCCACCCCTAGTGCTTGAGATTGAAGTTGGGGCTTCACACATGCTAGGCAAGTGCTGTGTCCCCAGTCTGAGAGTAGTCATTTAGATGACTTAGCTCCAGTCTGAATTCATGGTCATTTCCTTTAACTGGAATGATTAAAACTTTATTCATTTTATTTCCCCTACTTGTTCTTAAGTGAAATTAGGGGAAAGTGGATGAATATGGAGCTGGAGTCCTGATCATATAGTGATAATTTAAATAAAAGATAATACTTACAAAAACCATTGGTCCACTTTTAGCTATTTCCTTGTGAGACCATTAATTTTTTTTTTTTTGCTCGTCCTGGGGCTTGAACCCCAGGCCTGGGTTCTGTCCCTTCTTTTTGCTCAAGGCTAGTGCTTTACCACTTGAACCATAGTGCCTCTTTTGGCTTTTTCTGAATAGTTTATTGAAGATAAGAGTCTCACAGACTCTCCTGCCCAGGCTGGCTTCGAACCACAATCCTCAGCTCTCAACTTCCTGAGTAGCTAGGATTACAGGTGTGAGCCACTGGCACCCAGCTCTCCAATCTTTTTAAAGATGAAACTTTTTTCTTTCTAAAGTGATACTTCTTTAGTGTATATATAGTATATATTACTGGCAGTTCTGTTGGTTTATGAATTTTTATTACCAAGTTTCCCATATTCTGATAATTGTTCAGAGGAGAAAGGTGTCTGTATTATGATATAAATTTGATTGTTTTAAGGAAGCACTTGTTTCTTGGGAAAGCTGAGGTAACTCTTGGTTTTACTTTTGTAGGCTCAAATCACCATGAAGGTAATCCAAGGCCTCTACAGTGGGGTCACTACGGTGGAACTGGATACATTAGCTGCTGAGACAGCTGCCACCTTGACTACTAAGCATCCTGACTATGCCATCTTGGCAGCAAGGATTGCAGTCTCCAACTTACACAAAGAAACAAAGAAAGTGTTTAGTGGTAAGTCAGGTGAAAAATGTTAGAAAGTTAACAGTGGTAAAACTGCATGACTTTAAAAAGTTACAGCTTATTTTATTTTTTATGAATTATTTAATGACTTTTTTGTTTATGTGATACCAAGGAATCAAGCCCAGGGACTCATACATACCAGGCAAGCATTCTACTACTAAGCCACAATTCCAGTCCCACATCTTATTTTAAAAAGCAAAGAAGATATAATAATTAGTGGCAGAAATAGAAGAACTTTCTGTTTTCCATGTTTTATGGAAATACAAATGGATCTTTATATGTTTTTGCTCTCATTTCTTTTTGCCAGTCATAGGGCTTGAATTCAAGGCCTGGGTGCTGTCCCTAAGCTTTTTTGCTCAAGGGTAGTACTCTACCATTAGAGCCACAGCTCTACTTCCAGTTTTCTGGTGGTTAGAGGCAAAAAGTCTCATGAACTTTCCTGCCCAGGCTACCTTTGAATTTCGGTAGTTAGATCTCGGCCTCCTGAATAGCTAGGCTTGCAAGGGTGAGCTACTGGTGTCTGGCTGTTCTCTTTTCTTGAAGCTCATCTTTTGGCTTGTTATTGGTGTGGTTGGAAAAAATGACAAGTTCTGGGTTAAACAGAATGTTAAAAGACTTACCTAGCAGGAGATACCATAATCAGTGGTTTCCCCAAGGCAAGGCTTACTTACTGAACTCTGGGTGTGCTGACCTTTGAAATTTCCCCACATTTGGAAAACTTAACTGCAAACTTAGGGTAGTGCGTGGGGCTGCAGTTAAGCTTTCACTTAGCTAAAACAAAACAAGTCCAGCATGTTGCAGTTGATTTTTTTTTTTTTCTATTAGCATACATTTCATCAATTCTCTTTCCTTCCTTTTTTTTTGGTCTGGTATTAGGGCTTGAGCTCAGGGCTTGACTGTCATTCAGCTTTTTCCCTTATGGCTAGTGCTCTACCACTTAAGCCACATTTCTATTTACAAATAGACAGCAAAAGCTGTCCGTTGGATTTGTCTTTCTGGGCTTACTTTGAACCTCAGTCCTCAAATGTCAACCTCCTGAATCACTAAGATTACAGGTGTGAGCCACTAGCACCTGGCTCCCATCACTTTTATAGCTAGGAATGTGGACAAAGGAATATTACATATATTTTCCTAGGTAAGCTGAATTTAGAAATTTTTTGGTTCTCAATTCCAGATCCATTATGTGAATCTGACCACTATATCCTTTTTCTCTATAGATCTAACTTAATCCAGCCAATTCTATTTTATATATGTAGAGGTCCCAAATACTGCTGTGACATCTTGAAGAGCAGGCAAAGCTTATCATGTGTGCTTTTATAGAAATGAACCATTTGGGATAATAGATTCTGGATTTCTGTCCTGATGGAATAAAAATTGATGCGAAATTTTGATTTCCATATTTCCTTACTTTCAACCAATTATCCTCAAATGGGCTTTAGTATCAAGATCATTTGCAATCTTAATTTTTTTTTTCAGTAGTGAATTTCTGCCTTCTAAATCACTGGGATTGTAGGCCTGGTCTAATCTAGAAATCTTTTAAACAACAAGCGCTTACATTAATTCTAACTCTGGAAGATATTTTCCTTATATGAAATATATCAGATATTTATCCAATAAGGATATGTTTATTGAGCACTTTCAATAAATTACTGAAGTGGATTGATATAAAAAAATATAAACAATGGCTCTCAATCTCATTAGTTATTAATAGTTTTAACATTTTTATTGTTTTATTATAGATGTGATGGAAGACCTCTACAACTACATCAATCCACATAATGGCAAACATTCTTCCATGGTGGCCAAATCAACACTGGATATTGTTTTGGCCAATAAAGATGTATGTTCAGTATTTTTCTGGTGGAAAGTTTCTATTTTATTTTGTTTTCTTTTTTTTTTGATAGAAAAATGTTAATAGATTAAAAATACATTAAAGAAAAATTTAAACACTACAAAAGGTTTAGGTAAAAAACTTATCTCTTCTGCCTTGAATCCTGGTTTTCTTCTGTAAAGCAACTATTTTAAAGTTGTTCTTTTTTATTTTTGTGGTGCTGTTACTGTGGTTTGAACCTGGGGCCTGTGTGTTGTCCCTTAGCTTTTTCACTCAGGGCTGGTACCTCAGCTTCAATTCTGGCTTTTTTTGGTGGTTAATTGGAGATACGTGTCTCATGGACTGTACTTGCCTGACTTGGCATCAAATTGATCCTCAATTCTCAGTCTCCTGAGTAGCAAGGATTACAGATGTGAGCCACTGGCACCTGCCCGTGACTGTATTCTTTAACCTTACAAGGCTGCTCTGAATATGTATCCAGGTATGTGTTTAACATACTGTGCACTCTTTTTTTTTTTTGGTTGGTCATGAGGCTTGAACTCTGGGCCTTAGCGCTGTCCCTCAGCTCTTCAGCTCAAGGCTAGCGCTCTACCACTTGGGGTGTAGCACCACTTCCTGTGCATACTCTTCTTATTGATACTTTTTTCAGTTACCTTAGAGTATACCTTATACAGTATACCTTAGAGCTTATACTGTATCATCATTTATGAGCTTTTCCTATTCTTTCTAAATAACATACCTTTTTTTTTTTTTTGGTTGGTTGTGGGGCCTGAACTCTGGGCCTGGGAGCTGTTCCTCAGCTCTTCAGCTCAAGGCTAGTACTCTACCACTTGAGCCACAGTGCCACTTCTGGCTTTTTCTGCTTATGTTGTGCTGAGGAATTGAACCCAGGGCCTCATGCATGCTAGGCAAGCACTCTACCACTGAGCTACCTTCCAGCCCCTAACATTTCATTTTATAGATGCATTGTCA
The DNA here is from genome assembly GCF_000151885.1 of Dipodomys ordii. NCBI lineage: Eukaryota > Metazoa > Chordata > Mammalia > Rodentia > Heteromyidae > Dipodomys > Dipodomys ordii. Next base: position 1,422,252 of record NW_012267238.1, on the reverse strand, counting down.
TTGTATCTATAAGCAAAAACTTCTCTATTGATGAATATCTGTTTCTTTCAATGTATGGTAGATCTTTTGCCAACAGATGAATATATTATAAGATAAATTCTTAAGAATAATTGCTGAGTAAGTGTTATTTGACATTCGTATTTTTATCATCATTTATTGTTATTAAGGAGTTGCACAGTGAGGTTAATTCCATAAGTCAAGTAATGAGTACAATGCTTCTTGGATAATAACGTGTGTTTTTAAGCTTAATTAGTATGCTCAATTTACATACTTTTTTTTTTTTGTCAATCATGGGCCTTGAACTCAGGGCCTGGGTGCTGTCCCCAAGCTCTTTTGTTCAGGGCAAGTGCTCTACCACTTTGAGCCACAGCACCACTTCTGGTTTTGAGTGGTTAATTGGAGACAAGAGTCTCATCAGGACATTTTCTTCCCAGGTTGGCTTTGAACCACAATCATCAGATCTCAGCCTCCAGAGTAGCTAGGATTACTAGTTAGGGGTGAGGCACAGGCATCCAGCTATTCTCTTTTAATGTTAAATGTTTTTCTGTTGTATAGCAGAAGACTCTGTTATCTATTTAGTATTGTGTCAATTTTAGTTCTGGAGTCAAGGCTAAAAGATCAGATTTTATTAAAATATCCATTTTAATTATGGCTACTCTTTACCTTCTTTAGCGCCTGAATTCTGCTATTATCTATGACCGAGATTTCTCTTACAATTACTTTGGCTTTAAGGTAAGTAAATAATGGATTTCAAATAAGTGGGATTGATTCCTCCTTAAATTAGGAAATGCAGGGGTTTTTTTCTTAAACATATCAGAATTTTATTGCTTGATCAATAGAGCATATAAATCACAAGAATGTCAATGAAAAGTAAATAGGCTTTAAATGTATAATACATTATCAGATGAAGTAAAATATTAATTAACCTGAACTCTGCATTAGAAAGATGTATGGAAAAAGTGAGTTGTTTACTTGGGAAATAGATACTTAAAATAGAATGTTATTGTATAAATTAGAAAAGGCAACACCTACTAACTTACTATTTTGCTAGATTAGACTGCCTTTGGTTTAGTACAAAACAGTTCCTTTTGTGTTATACAAACACACTTCATGGATATGATATCCAGGAAGTAACTTGAAATAACTTCAACTTAAAACATTCAGCAAAGTTATTCCCTCTTCATTATATTCCCTCTTCATTATCCAAGGGAAGTATATTTGATTCAGATGTAACAATATTTCCTTTTTCTAAACTTGTAAAATATGATTATTAAGAAATCTAATACTTGTAAACTTTACTCACTTAGCTGTCCTAATTAAAATTGGAATCCTGGCAGCTAGACTCTTTTTAGGAATGGGAATGTAGAAATTTAAATGACTTGGCAACTGACACAGGATTTAATTACTTCATACTATCTTAAATGGTTTTTCTATATACTAGATTCCTATAATAATCACTACTATACTTTATTGAAACAATTAAAGCTTCTTTGTAATGAACAGTTTGAAACTACTTGCAATTTCATATAGGGCAAATGGGTTTTGACACACTTTCTTAAGCAAAACGAAACTTTAAAAAACTTTCCAAAGCTACCATTTAAGTTGGAGAAAATGATACTATGACAATAGGTAGCATTGGACTCTAGGCCATCTAGTCAAGATTTACTTATGTTTTAGCTGAGTGCTGGTGGCTCACGCCTGTAATCCTAGCTACTTAGGAGGCTGAGATCTGAGGATCACAGTTCAAAACCAGCCCAGGCAGGAAAATCTGAGACTTTTTTTTTTTTTTTGTGAGACTTTTATCTCCAGTTAACCATCAGAAAACTGGAAGTGGTGCTGTGGCTCCAAGTAATAGAGCTTTAGCCTTGAGCAAAAAAGCTTAGGGACAGTGCTCACACACTGAGTTCAAGTGCCATGACTAACAAAAAAAAAAAAGATTTATTTATGTTTTGATGATACAGTTAAAATTGGCAGTAAGTTGCTGAGGTTGGAACATAGCTTGGAGATTGTTGGGGTTAAGGTAGGAATGGTTTGAATTAAAGTAAGGGTAGCTTTATCTATATTTACAGTTTTTAACTTTCAAATATTACTTCTGGGTTACCTGAATTATGCAGAAAATATGCTAGAATTATCTTACACTATTATACTATTTTTTCAACATCTGTTTTATTGAATTCTTAATAGATGCCAAATGTTAAGTGTGTGCCAAGTTTTGTGTTGATAGTATAATGTAATAACTGAGAATATAAAATGTTGGTGTCTTGGGTTCAAGTCTCTGCCAAATTTCTTTCTTTTTTTCTTTTTTGTCAGTTGTGGGGCTTCAACTCAGCTTGGGCCCTATCCCTTAGCTATTCAGCTCAAGGTGAGCACTCTACCCTTTGAGCCACAGCGCCACTTCCGGTTTCCTAGTGGTTAATTGGAGATAAGAGTCTCATGGACTTTCCTGGTGGGGCTGGCTTTGAACCATGATCCTCAGATCTCAGCCTCCTGAATAACTAGGATTACAGGCTTGAGCCACCGATGCCCAGCTCTGCCCAATTTCTTATTATGAACTTTTTTCATCTTTCTGGGTGTCAGTTTCCTCATTTTTAAAATGAGGAAATTTCAACTAATGAATTCCTATTGAGTATTCAATCTGTATTTTGCTTAGGTTAGGGCTCACCTTTTTTGCTCAAGGCTAGTACTTTATAAGCACTTTATAAGTGTTAGTATGAGATGAACATTTGTGTTGATGGTAATGTTCCTGATGATGAGTACATAACTTATGGTATTAATATATACAAAGTTGGCTTTTTATAGGAATTTTCATGCAATCTTTGCTCAAACAGAACAAGTAATAATGTTCCTGATCTGAGATAGGAAAAATAAATGTGCTATTATTTTAATTTAAAATTATATGAAATTGAGAAGATTTAAATACCATCCTACTGCAAATGATGAACTATGTCTGTAAAAACTGCTCTGGAAATATTTTGGCTACTTTGATTTTCTAGACATTGGAGAGGTCCTACTTGTTGAAGATCAATGGAAAAGGTGAGAAATAAAAATGTTTCTGTATTACATTTTCTGTTCATTATATTGAACATGGAGCTTTGCACTGTTAGCCTTAATGTTTCTTGTTTTGTTGCTTTTCTTTTTCTCTTTTTTTTCTTTTTTCTTTTTTTTTTTTTGTCATGGGGCTTGAACTCTGGGGCTGGGCGCTGTCCCTTGAGCTCTTTTGCTTAAGTCTAGTGCTCTATCACTTTGAGTCACAGCTCCATTTCAGGTTTTCTGGTGGTTAATTGGAGATAACAGTCTCATGGACTTTCTTGCCTAGGCTGGCTTTGAACTGTGATCCTCAGATCTCAGCCTCCTGAATAGCTAGGACTACAGGTGTGAATCACCAGCACCTGATGCTTTTTGTTTTCTTGTAGTGCCTGGGGATCAAACTTAAGGCATTGCTCTTGCTGAATTTCATTCTCAGCCCATAGCTTAACATTTCTATTTAGAATCTAGATAACATTTTTAATTTTAGGTCTATTTTCATAAGTCAGTGTTTTGTCTATTCATATAATTTTTGATGTATTTTTGTTTTTCTTTTTAATTGTTTTTGTGTGTGTTGGTCTTGGGGTTTGAACTCAGGTTACTGTCAGGCCACTGTCCACGAGCTTTTTTGCTCAAGGCTAGTACTGTTTTTGGGGGTTTTTTTGGTCCAGTCGTGGGGCCTGAACTCTGGGCCTGGGCGCTGTCCCTCAGCTCTTCAGCTCAAGGCTTGCGCTCTACCACTTGAGTCACAGCGCCACTTCCAGCTTTTTTCTTTTTGCTTATGTGGTGCTAAGGAATCAAACCCAGGGCCTCAGTCATGCAAGGCAAGCGCTCTACCACTGAGCCACCTTCCCAGCCCCTCAAGGCTAGTACTGTATCACTTGAGACACAGCTCTACTTCTGGCTTTTTCATGGTTAATTGGAGATAAGAGACTCATGGCCTTTTCTGTGTGGGCTGGCTTTCAAACTGGGATCCTGAGATCTCAGCCTTCCAAGTGAGTAGCTAGGATTATAGTCAAGAGCCACTGATGCCTGGTTTATTTTGTTTTTGGTTCAATTATATTTTGGTCTAGTTTTTCTGAAATGTCTCATCCTGTGAAAACTCCTGTTTCATTTACAGTGGCTGAAAGACCACAGCATATGTTGATGAGGGTGTCTGTGGGGATTCACAAAGAAGACATTGATGCTGCAATCGAAACATACAACCTTCTTTCAGAGAAGTGGTTCACTCATGCCTCACCTACTCTCTTCAATGCTGGCACTAACCGTCCACAGTTGTCAAGGTATATGTTACATATAACTGCTTTTAATATTTTGAAATAATTTTGACTAGGAAAACCCAGCTGACTAAGAAACCCAGCTGGGAAGCCTGGCTCAAGTGAGAGAGTGCTTACCTAGCAAGTTCAAGGCCCTGAATTAAAAAATCCAGTACTGCCAAAACAAACAGGCAAGCAAACTTATTATCATGTGATCTGATTACATGAATTTGCATTCTGAAATGACCTCTGACTGCAATGTAGTAAATGAATTGGAAGAAGGCAAAGGCTGGTAGTGAAAAATTTCTAGAATTGATTGTAATGGTGGTGGGTGGACAAATCCTAATATTCTAAAATCCATTGAACAGTATATATATATTTGTTTGTTTATTTATGCGAGTCCTGGGGCTTGAACTCAGGGCCTGGGTGCTACCCCTGAGCTTTTGTGCTCAAGGCTATTGCTCTAGCACAGCTTTTTTTTTTTTTTTTTGGTAGTTAATTCTAAGTAGGACTCTTATAGACTTTCCTGCCCAAGCTGGCTTTGAACTGTGATCCTTACATCTCAGCCTCCTGAGTAACTAGGAGTGGGAGCTACCTGCACCCAGCTAAATAGTATATTTTAAGTAGGGAATGGTATCATATATAAATTATATTTTGTAAAGCTGTTTAAATAATAAAGTTGGGCTGGAGGTGTAGCTCATTGGTAGAGCATGTGCTTAGCATGAGCAAGATCCTTCCTGTTTGAATACAGGATGCTCAGCATGACAGAAAAAAAATGTAAGAAGTTGAATTATACCATTAACAAGTTGGTTATTCTAGGAATTCAAAGGTATGTCAAAATAAAACATACATTAACATAATACATTTTACTGTGTATATATATGTGTATATATATATATACCTAACATACTTTTAAATAATGTTCTTTCATAATAAAATATGTAAGAAATTACTTCTTTAATTTGGTCAAAGATACCCACTTAAAACATAGATCCATCACCTTTTCTTTTTTCATTGGAGTATGGGAGTCTGAGCTAATATTGTAAGTTAGAGAGAGTGGAAATGATTCTATATATAACTATAATGATTCAGAGATGCCATGTTTACATAGGGAATTATTAGAATTCAAAACATTTCAGGAAAATATCCAGATACATGTTTGTTATAAATTAACCAGTTGAGTTTCTATAGTTTGAGAATTAAGGTATTAAGTTTAAAACATACCATTTAGGAGTATGTTTTAAGTTTTAAAATATACTTGGTTCAAGTATTAGAGAGCTTGACTAGCAAACAAAAGGTCCTGAGTTCAAACACTAGTGCTGCCAAAGAAACACAACTTCAATGTGGGCCTAGTGGTGCATGCTTATAATCCCAGCACTCAGGAGGCAAAGGCAAAAGGATCAAAAGTTTAGAGCCAGTCTGGGCTACACAGTGAGACTATGACTGGAGACAGAGAGAGAGAGAGAGAGAATGAGTGAATATGTGTATGTGTGTTCAGGCACTATGGCTTATGCCTGCTGTAAACTTAGCTACTCAAGAGGTGGAAGTTGTAAGAATTATAGTTCAAGATTAGCCCGGGCAAAAAATAAACAAGTTGATAAGGTGGTACACAGCCTACCTAGTACACAGCCTACTCTAGAGACATAAATAGGAGCCAAGACCAGCTCCTATTCTGCCTTTAAAATAAAGAAAAAAAATACCTAAAATTATGAAAGGGTTAAAGTGGGCACAGGTAGCTCATGCCTATAATCCTAACTATTCAGGAGGCTGAGATTGGAGGATTCCAGTTCAAAGCTAGCCCAGAAAGGAAAGTATGTGAAATGGTATCTCCAGTTAATAACCAAAAAAAGTGAATGGAGCTGTGGCTCAAGTGGTAGAGTACTAGTCTTCAGCACAACAGCCCAGAAACAGTGCCTAAGCCCTGAGTTCAAGCCCCAGGTTCAATACCAAAAAAATAAAGAGGTGGAGAATGTAGCTCAAACGGTAGAGCATCTGCCTAGCAAGCACTAGACCTAGAGTTCGAACCCTAAATTACAAGAAAAAGAGAAGTATAATTAGATAGCTTTTTTTCATGTCATATATAGACACATTTTAAGAAAAGTCTAATATGAATGTAAACTATGTAGAAGAACATATAAAGATAATAGGTAGAGGGGCTGCAAGGTGGCTCAGTGGTAGAGTGCTTACCTTGCATGCATGAGGCCCTGGGTTTGACTCCTCAGCACCACATAAACAGAAAAAGCCAGAAGTGGCGCTGTGGCTCAAGTTACCACTCAAGTGCTAGCCTTGAGCTGAAGAGCTGAGAGACAGTGTCCAGGCCTAGAGTTCAGCAAGGCCCAGGACCGACCAAAAAAAAGAAAAGAAAAGAAAATAGGTAGATACTTTTTCTCAACTTTTTAATATGAATGTCAAACAGAAAAGTTTAACAGAAAAGACAGCAAACACCCATACATTCATGACTACCTAGAATGAAAATTACTAACATATTTAGATTTTTGCCTTTAAAATAAAGTTTTGTTCCCATATCATTTGAAAGTGGTTTATAAACATCATGACTCAACTTAGGTTTTTCCTTTTTTTACCAGGGATTGAACCCAGAACCTCTAATTCTTACTTGGCTTCCTTGCTCACAGATTGTGCTCTCCCATTTGAGCCACACCTCCAATCTAGCAGTGCTAGAGTTTCTAAGACTTCTTTGGGCTGTCTTCTATCTGTGATACTCCAGGTCTCAGCCTCCTGAATAGCTAGGATTATATATATGAGCCACTGTTGTATAACTGAACTTAAAACTTAAAAAAAAATCTTTTCATTCATGAAGATAGAACCCAGGTCCTTACTATGATACCAGGGCCTCTATTTCTTAGTTACATCTCCACCTTCAACTTACATTTTAATAAACTCTATGAACTCTATAAACTCTACTTACATTTTAATAAACTCAGTGGTGAGAGATTTTTTTTTTTTTAAATCGGTCCTGGGTCTTGAACTCTGGGCCTGGGTGCTGTCACTGAGCTCTTCAGCTCAAGGCTAGTGCTCTACCACTTGAGCGACAGTGCCACTTTCGATTTTCTTGTGGTTAATTGAAGATAAGAGTCTCATGGACTTTCCTGCCTGGGTTGGCTTTGAACAGTGATCCTCAGATTTCTCTCTGCTTCCTATAGGATTATAGGTGTGAGCAGACTTTTTAAAATAAATTTGAAAAGCAAAATATCTTGATTCAAAGCATTGGGGAAATTGTCTACATTAAGATTAAAGGTTCCTGTGAGTGAAAAACAAAATAAAAAGCAAATATTACCCTGGGAAAATAATAATGTTAAATATTGACAACTTAAAAGAAAAAGACAAAACCATACAGAAATAAGGACCAAAGATAGCAATAATTAATTGATAGAAGAAAGCTGATTTAGTAAACATCTGAGTTGTAAATAATTTGCTGATAATGAGGAAAATGAGAACCTGTAATAAGATTTTATGCCCCTCAAATTTTTTTCTCATTCTTTATTGTGATTGATTACATAATTTCCCAAATTTCACAGTATTATGGGATAGTGATGCTTAGTTAAAGTCACAAACACATTCTAACTTTCATGGGACAAATTGTCTATCATGGTTTATAAAATTTATGAGTTCTATGAGCTTTGCAGTATAGTTATTTCTTCCACATTGGGTGGTATGTACATTTCTTTTGGTTTGTATAACATCAGCTGTTCCCTCTTTCCCACTTGTTCCCTCCCTCCCATCGCTGCCATTGAGTTGCTTAGTTCATTTTGATCAATGTCCAGTGTAGCTGATGGGTCCTGCTGTTGTATGTTTTCCCCTGATTCCTTCTAGTTCTGTGTCATCTTCCTGGTTTCCCTCCGGTAGGCACATATATACCATATATGTGATCAGCAGCATGGGGTTATTTAGTAGTGATTCAGCTAGATGAGTAGAAGTCCTTTGTTTCTTAAGCCTCGTTAATTTTGTCGTATCACCTTACGTTTTGGATTTAACATCCACTTATCAGGGAGACCCTGTGCCTTTTGTCTCTTTGCTCTTGGCTTACCTCACTCAACATGATTTCTTCTAGCTCTTCTATTTCCCTGAAAATGCCATTATTTTGTCATTTCTAATGGCTGCATAGTATTTCATTGTGTATAGATACCACAATTTTTGGATCCATTCATCTGTGGTGGAACATCTGAGTTGTTTCCATATCCTGTCTATTGTGAACAGTGCTGCAATAAACATGGAGGTGCATGTGTCCTTGTATACTGGTTTCTGTTCAGGATAGGGTCATAAAGGAGGTCAATATTTAGCTTTCTGAGGACCTTCTAGACTGCTTTCCAAAGTTGTTGTATAACTCCCCTCCAGCATTTGTTGTTGGCTGACTTTAGGATGTGGGCCATTCTGACTGGGGTATGATGGTATCTCAAAGTTGTCTTTATTTGCATTTCCTTTACAACCAGGGATGGTGAACATTTCCTCATGTGTTTCTTTGCCATTTTTCTCTCTTCTTCGGAGAAGTCTCTCTTTAGTTCCCTTGCCCATTTAGTAATTGGTTTGTTAGGTTTGGGAGGGATTAGTTTCTTGAGTTCCCTGTATATACTGGATATTAACCCTTTGTCTGATTTATTGCTGGTAAATATTTTTTCCCAGTTAGTTGGTTCTCTTTCTAGCTTGGTTGCTATAGCTTTAGCTATGCAGAAACTTTATTTTAAGGTAGTCCCATTTGTTGAGTCTCTCTCCAATTTGTTGTGACCCCGAGACTCTGTTCAGAAAGTTCCTTCCTGTGCCTATAAGTTCAAGTGTGTCTCCTACTCTGTCCTGCAGTAGTCTCAGAGATTCAGATTTGATGTTAAGGTCTTTAATCCATTTTGAGTTGATGTTGGCGGTGATAGGCGGGGTCCACTTTCAGTTTTCTGCATTTCCCAGCACCAGTAGTTGAAGAGACTGTGTTTCTTCCACTGTGTCTTTGGCTCCTTTGTCAAATGTCGGCTGACTGTAGATGTGTGGTTTTATTTTTGGATCTTCTATTCCATTGGTCTTCGGGTCTGTTTTTTGCCAGTCCCATGCTGTCTTTGTTATTATGGCTCTATAGTAGAGTTTGAAGTGCCCCGCAAATTTTTAAAAATTGGAAGGCAGGCAAGAATATGCAGTACAGGAAAATTATATATGTTGTGAGATTATAGTATTGATCTTTTCACTTTGGAGAATCTTTAGAAAAGTGGAACATGAATGTCATTTATTTTTCTTCAGTGCTAAGGATCACACCCAGGACTTCATGTATGCTAGGAAGGATCTATACTACTGAGCCATATCTTCCCATATCTCTATTCTTTTGACTCACAGTTTCCCTCCTGGTTTATGCCATATAGTGGTCCTTTAAAAAAAAGCAAAAAGTGTTATGTTTAAGAATTTTTGGGCTGGGAATGTGGCTTAGTGGTAGAGTGCTTGCCGAATATGCAGGAAGCCCTAGGTTCGATTCCTCGGTACCACATACAGAAAAAGCCAGAAGTGGCACTGTGGCTCAAGTGGTAGAGCGCTAGCCTTGAGCAAAAAGAAGCTCAGGGACAGCGTCCAGGCCTTGAGTTCAAGCCTCAGGACTGGCCAAAAAAAAAAATTCATAGCAGGACTGAGTATGGTAAGGAAATGTAAGTGGTGCACATGTAATCTGGGGAAAATGTTAAGACCTTGTTCTAGGCTTAATATCTAGGGTAGGTAGCAAGATGATTTTACATATTATGTTGATGATCTTCATTATGTCATATCCAGTGATAGTTCCCCTTGTAAAAATGCTTGGGAACCCTGTAAACTTCAAATCTTTAATTTGCTAGCTTAACTAATTTTGTATTGTCTAATCATTTTTGTGACTTGCCCTGAGTTATCCCTTTTTGTCCCCCATAGTTGCTTCCTTCTGAGCATGAAAGATGACAGCATTGAAGGAATTTATGACACTCTAAAGCAATGTGCATTGATTTCTAAATCTGCCGGGGGAATTGGTGTTGCTGTGAGTTGTATTAGGGCTACTGGCAGCTACATTGCTGGGGTAAGCATCTATCATACAACTTGGAAAACGGAGATTGAAATCTAGAACCAACCATGCCTTTGGTCCAGAGGAAACCATTTTCATAATGCTGATGTTTGGGAGACCTGGGTTTTTGTTCATTATTAGCTAGTTGAGTGATATGGGTATGAGTCATTTTACTTCTGGCTTCATTTTCATCTATTAGAGGCTTAAGTTACGTAGATGATCTCTGGAGTCCTTTAAGCTAAAATTTTGTTTTTAACAATATTAGAAGATGTCATTTTTTATTGTTCTTTATGTGCCAACTGTCATGTAATCCTCATTAAAACTCTGTTCAAACTCTGTCTCCCCTTATGGACACATTATTTTTTACAATAAACTTGTGAGTATTTTATTTTACAAATGAAGAAATTGAGGCTTAAAAGTTAAGTTTCTTTCAGGCATCAAAGTGATAGAGCCAGCATACAAGCTTTAAATGTTGGCACATTATAAGCCACATAACCTTTGCTAATTTATTATTTTTTGGGAATCAATATAATGGTTTTGGATGAGACTTGGATTTAAATCTCAGCTCTACTGCTTGCTAGTAGCATAGCCTAAGGCAAGCTATTTTATATCTCTGAGTTGTTTCCTCATCTATAAAGCAAAGAAAACACTTAACCATTGGACTAAAGTAGGTTTTTTGTAGTTATTGGTATATATACATAACATGTTTACAACAATAAGATGAGCTATTGCTCACTTACCTTTCTCTAATGTTGAAAGAGTTATCTAGGGATTAAAAGGATGAAAGAAGTTAATGAAATATCCTATAGACATATCTTACAGTCATAACACTATTTTATTGGCATTGTTCTACAATCTATTAACCTTATTTATTGCTTTTGATATTTCTATTTCATATAGTTCCTATGTAAGTTGTTTTAAATCCAAAGTATCCAGAAGTATATTTTTATATAGTGATCTTTAGAAGGTTGTAGAGTTTATATTTAGCTACCTTGATTTTCGGTTTGGTTGGTAATGGTCATACCTTATTGTAAATTAGAGATGTGATGGAGTAATGATACTCAGTTGTGATTTATTGAACATTTTGTTGATTTTCTGTTAGTCAGTTGTAACAGATGGAGAAGAGGTAAAACTTCATCAGTTGCTACCTAGAAGTTAGGCACTAACTTCAAGATTAAGAAAGAGTTGATCACTTTTGGGCCATTTTGTTCTTTTGCTTGCAGAGCCCTTCCTTTCTCCTCTAGATCACTTTATTCTTGACCTTTCTTTCAGACTAATGGCAATTCCAATGGCCTTGTGCCAATGCTGAGAGTGTATAACAACACAGCTCGATATGTGGACCAAGGTGGAAATAAGGTTTGTTCTGTTACTTGAAAGTACTGGAAATCAGAGCTAAAAATCTTTAGCCATGTATACTTCGGTTCAATTTGATATATTTTCTAACTTATTTTTTTTAGGGGGGTACAGATTTTGTTTTGAAATAGGATCTTGCTATGAGGAGGCCCAGGCTGGCCTCAGATAATACTTTTTCCTTAACTTTTAAAATCAACTTAAGGAGACATAAATTACTCCTTTAAAAACATAAACATTTTATTTTTATTCTATTCTATTTTTTTGTCAGTCATTGAACTAGGCAAGCACTCTACCACTAAGCCATAGTCCCAGCCCTCACTGAGCTCTTTTTGCTCAAGGCTAGTGCTCTACCACTTTGAGCCACATCACCACTTCCAGTTTTCTGGTTGGAGATGAGAGTCTCATGGACTTGCCTGCCTGAGCTAGCTTTGAACTATGATCCTGAAATCTCAGCCTCCTGAGTAGCTAGGATTACAGGCGTGAGCCACTAGTGCATGACAAAGTACACACATTTTAAATATACAGTTGGTTGGGTTTTGAGTAATCACCACACCAGCTAAGATACAGAGCCCTTCCATTACCCCAAAATGTTTGCCTATGCATCCTTATATTCTATTTCTCTGTCACTCCCACCCACACATAACTTTATCCCTGGCTCTCACAGCCATTGATCTATTCAGCATTTTTTTGTTTGTTTGTTTTTTTTGGGTCCGGTCATGGGGCCTGAACTCTGGGCCTGGGCGCTGTTCCTCAGCTCTTTAGCTCAAGGCTAGCGCTCTACCACTTGAGCCACAGCACCACTTCTGGCTTTTTTCTTTTTGCTTATGTGGTGCTGAGGAATCAAACCCAGGGCCTCTGGCATGCAAGGCATGCGCTCTACCACTGGGCCACCTTCCCAGCCCCTCAGCATTTTTATATCATAGTTTACTGGTAAAAAATTTCTCAAGTTGTGACTCATATTAACACTTACTCTTCACATGGAGTTGTAATATGTGTTCTAGGTTTTCTTAAAAAGCAGAAACAAAAGCTCACCCAGGAGTTGACAGAACTGGGTTTGTTTACCCACTGTTGTCATCATCTTATGAATTTGTAGACACACTAATGATCTATTTATGAATTGTTTTCTGATGGACTTCAGTGATCTTGATGAGACAGATCACCCTTATATTAGTTGTTCTTTCTTACTCTTAGAAATGTAAGAGAAAACTTTTACTTCAAGTTTTCTAGTACTTTTATTTATTTTATTTATAGTACTTTTTATTTAGTTAGTTAATTCTAGTGAACAGCAAAGGAAATATCTTTGAAAATATGAAGTTTATTTTCATTCTGAAAAGAATGATGATTTATTTACTTCTAGCGTCCTGGGGCATTTGCTATTTACCTAGAACCTTGGCATTTAGACATCTTTGAATTCCTTGATTTAAAGAAGAACACAGGAAAGGAAGAGCAGCGTGCCAGAGATCTTTTCTTTGCTCTTTGGATTCCAGATCTTTTCATGAAACGAGTGGAGACTAATCAGGTGAGAGGGATAAGTACCTGTAGGTTGTAGTGACTTGATTCATAGGAGCTTTTGTCATCTTCAATCATTTTATTATGCTTGGAAAGAATCCACTTGCATGTGATTCCACAGAATGCTTTCTGTGGAATGCCAAACCTTTCTTCTTGAATTTCTATTCTCTATATAGTAGATGCTACCTGACCTAAGTACTTAAAGGTCATGTACAAATAGTAAAACTAGAGTTGGGCTTAAGCCTAAAATGATTATTTTTATAGCAAATTTCCTAGAGAGTCTATGAAAACCACCTTTCTGTCATAATGTTTCTAATGAGATATGTGTGGTTGGCTATTTGAACTTTCTAGTACTGTTCTTCCCTTGCAGGAGTGGTCTTTTACATTTTTATATTATTTAGTTGTACAAAAGGGTTATAATTAAACAAATCAGTTATATAAACTGGTATACATACATAAATAAATAAATATATATATATACACACACACACACACATCTATATATACATATATATATATATATATATATATACACACACACATACATCTGGATCAGTGTCACTCCTTTAGTTGTTCCCCCTCAGCAGGATGGTGTTTTAATTTTTTTTCATTATCATAAATTTGTTGCACAGAGGAGTTTCATTGTGATATTTACATACATTGTTTACTTTGATTCACCATATCCTTATTACTTTTTTAGGACTGGTCTTTGATGTGTCCAAATGAATGTCCTGGTCTGGATGAAGTTTGGGGAGAGGAATTTGAGAAGTTATATGAAAGGTATGAGAAAGACATGGAAGTAACATATTTTAAAGATGTCGTCTTTGATTTGAGGGAATCTGAATAGCAAATATATTTAATTTGAGTTGGGGTGAGACTCAGAATACTTGCTTGAGTGAGGCCCTGGTTCACTGCAGCACTGCATAAAAAAAAAAGTATTTAAATCAATATCTTGTTTTTAGGAATCTTTGGATACATCTAGAAAACAGTATGTTTTATAGTTTAACTTTGGTCAGATTTGTTTTCCTGATTTGTCATCAAAATTATTTTTTGTCTTCTTTCTTAAAACTTTTGGACATGTTGCTAGGCATTTTGGTTTATAAATAGATCTATGTATAATCTGAATAAAGACAGCAGGGTTAGAATTTTCTGATTTTTTTTTTCTCCCATTACCTGGGCAATCTCAGGGCCACAAGCTCTCCCTCAGCTTTTTCATTCACTTTAGTCACATACCCAATCCAGCATTTTTCTAGTTAATTGGAGATAGAGTCTTTAAAAAAATTTTTTTATAGTTATTTTAGAGGGGTTACATTTACATGAGTCAGGTAATAAGTACATTTCCTTTCATACAATGCCAACTCTCTTATTCCCTCTTATCTCTACTTATGCGTTATGTGGTTCACTTTCATCAATGTTCAGTGCGCTCCAGTGCTGCTCTTTTTCACCCTTTTTCAGATTCAGTGTCCTCCCCACCCTCCCACAGATAGACTTTTCTGCCCAGGCAATCTTCAAACTGTGATCCTCAGATTTCAACCTCCTCAGATGAAAGGTGTGAGCCATTGGCATCCCTTTCAGGTCAAAGTGTTCCTTGTGGTAAAAAAGCTATACTTTATATTATACATAGTTATCACAAGTGATTAAGGTACATGTTTTAATAGTTCATTAAAATTTCCTAGTTTTAAGAGATTTTCTGTGTGTGTGTGCCGGTCTTGGGGCTTGAACTTAGGGCCTAGGCATTGTCCCTAAAGCTTTTTCTGCTCAATGCTAGATAATGCTCTACCACTTGAGCCATAGCTCCACCTTCACCTTTTTGGTGAGTAAGTGAAGGTAAGAGCCTCATGGGCTTTTTTGCTCAGGCAGGTTCCGAACCATGCATGATCCTCAGATCTCAGGCTTCTGAGTAGCCAAGATTACAGATATGAGCCACTGGTGTCTGGCATAGGGGTAAGAGACTTTTAGGGTAGATTTTCTTCTCTTTTTATTATGAAAGGTATGATTGATTTGGGGTTGGGGTTCATTTAAAAGTAGAGCTCATGCCTGTGATCTTAGTTCTCAGGAGGCTGAGATCTGAGATCATGGTTGAAAGCTATCCTGGGCAGGAAAGTCCATGGGATTCTAATTCCAATTAATCATCAAAAAGCTGGAAGTGCAACTGTGGCTCAAGTGGAAAAATGCTAGCCTTGAATAAAACAGCTTAAGAGCAGTACTTAGACCTGGAGTTCAAGCCCCAGGACTGGCATATACACACACACAAATGTATTGAAAACTGTCTGGTTTTATGCAGAACACAATGAATAGTATATTCTTCTATTTCCTTCATTAGTAAAACAGTGAAAATTTAAGAATTTATATAATTTTATATTTTAGTACCATCAAATTGTCTGTAATACTTTCCTAGGAATACATATTATAGGGCTGAGAATATGGTTCAAGTTGTAGGTGCTTGCCTAGCAAAAACTAGGTAGGCCCTAAGTTCAAATCCCAGTACCACAAAATGAATGAACAATACTATTTTTGTCTTTCAGTTATGAGAAACAGGGCCGTGTCCGCAAAGTGGTAAAAGCTCAACAACTTTGGTATGCCATTATTGAGTCTCAAACAGAGACGGGCACCCCATATATGGTCTACAAAGATTCCTGTAATCGGAAGAGCAACCAGCAGAATCTGGGAACAATCAAATGCAGCAACCTGTGTACAGAAATAGTAGAGTATACTAGCAAAGATGAGGTGAGTAGAAAAACTGCCTAGAATACTGAGAGAAATATCTTAGGTAGTTCACTTTAAATGGCTGCAGGGAGTTTTCATTTCATTGAAGCAAGAGTGCCAAAACAGTCTACAAAGGAAAGAACAGATATCATCTGTACCTGTAAAGATTTTTTGTTTTGTTTTGTTTTGTATTTTAGTTTAAACTACATATGAGAGATTGTCTTTTTTTTTTTTTTACTGATATGACTCAAATATTTGAGAAAAATAACAATGTACAGTGATAGCATTTAGGAGAAATAGAAAAATGTTTTAGAGAACTCATTCAGTTTAAACTAAGCAAACATATACAATCTTTTTTTTTTTTTTTT